>NC_064868.1:89384455-89714813 GCF_024139225.1 Suncus etruscus | reverse complement strand
GCTTCAAGGATGGAGAAGCACTGAATCTCTTAGGCCACGGGAATTCCCTTTCTTCCCCAATGCTTACTGTGCCTATGCAAAAAATAAAAATAAATAAATAAATAAATAAATAAATAAGTGGAGGGAACGCCAAACCCTGCCACTCCAGCACCCTCCCTTTTTCTTTTGGTTTTTGGGTCACACCCGGCGGGGCTCAGGGGTTACTCCTGGCTGTCTGCGCAGAAATAGCTCCTGGCAGGCACGGGGGAACATATGGGACACCGGGATTTGAACCAACCACCTTTGGTCCTGGATCGGCTGCTTGCAAGGCAAACACCGCTGTGCTATCTCTCCGGGCCCCCCTTCTTTTTCTTGTTTTGTTTTGACTTGTTAGTTTTTTACTTTATTTTTCTTCTTTCCTCCACTTTTCTCTTCCCTTTTCACTCCTGTGGTTATTATTTGGTGATTATTTTCTTTTATTTTTCTTTTCTCATTAGCCAGGTGCATTTGTTTTCTTTTTCTCTTTCTTTTTTTGGTAGTTGTGGCCAAAATTTTTTTCTCTTCTTCCTTTTTTTTCTTATCCTCTTTATCGCAAACGACAACAGAATAGATAATCTACAACAAGCTGTAAAGTGTAGACCAGTTGCACTAGTATTCTGGGGGAAAAGGGAGAGAGATATGAGATGCATGCTGGAAATGGGGGTGGAGGGAGGACAGCATTGGGGGTGGGAGTGCCCCTCATTCATTGTCACTATGTACCATAAATAATTCTGTGAAAAATAAATAAATTAATTAAAAAAAAGAGTTTTTCTTCTATGCATGTTCCATGCTTACTACGAAAGGTTATTTGCACATTTGGAATGCCTAATAATAAGAGCATCTTTTCATGTGTTTATTGCCCTGAATGTAGATTTTTGAAGAAGTATGTATTCACAGGATTCCTTATACCTTTTAAATAGGCTTCTTTGTCTTTATTGTGGGGTTAAAGGAGTTGTTTTCAGATTCTAAATATATATATATCTGTGTATATAAGCATATGTATCATATTGTAGTGTTTTTTACTCACTATTATTAATTTCCTTGTACATTTTGAGTAATTTTCTCAGTGGTTGCCCAGGGAATTGCTATTAACACCTTAATCTATACATGTCTAGTTCAGATTATTAGTAAATTAATTTTAATAGTATGACAAGAACTTACTTCTTTACAGCTCATTTTTACCCCTTAATATTAATTTATAATGATCATATTATATAGTTTATTTTAAAACCATATAGAATAGAGGAGCAGTTATAAGCCAAACATGTCTTTATACTGTTCTTTTTATTTGCCTAGTTGGTTTCCTTTACCAATACTTTTCCTGAGGATACATGTTATTATATAGTTTCTTTTTATTTCATCTTATTTATTATTTAATCTTTGTTTTTATTTTAGGCCACACCTTGAGATACTCAAGGGTTATTTTTGGCTATGTACTGGACAATCACTTCCGATGCTAGTTGGGGGACCATACGAAATGCTGGGAATGGGACCTTGAGACCTGGGTTGGCTGTATGCAAGGCAAGTGCCCTACCTGCTGTTCCTTATTATTTCTTGTAGAGAAGACTGCAGTGGTAAAACCCCTCAGATGTGGTTACTAGCAACCATCTGCTTTCTGCTTCATTATTGAATGGCATTTCTTCTCTATATACAGGATTTTTAGCTGTTAGGTTTTTCTTTTCAATACTTGGAAAATCTCATTTCAGTACTTTCTGTCCTTCTTTCTTACAAAAACTCAGCTATTGATATGATTGAGGATTCATTGTAAATGGAAAGAATGAAACATTTCCTTCTTGTTTCTTTCAAGATTCTCTTCAACTTTGGACAATTTGAATGTGTCATGTCTAGATATAGATCTTTTTGAGGGTATCATAATTGGAAAGCACTGTGCTAAATGTATAGAATAAGGTGTGTTTAAAATCAATTTATGGAAGATTTCAATTTTCAATATAAATATTGTTATAATTACTTAACTATACTCTTAAAATGAGTAAGATGGCAAACTTCCTTATATTCACTAAAATATAAAAATATTTAATTACAATTAAACATTTTCAAACATGAAAATAAAGGGGGTATTGATGGTTGATCTACAAGCAGCCACATAAGGTAAACGTGTGGTCCTAACAGAGCACGAACACCACTCTACTCTGTCTAATTTTGCGTGTATGACTTAAAATACAGTAGTACACTAGACACAGAGTGGACCACATATTCTAGCAGCTCGGGGGGGTGAGGGTGGGGGATATGGGATGCAAGATGAGAAGGTGGTAGAGGAAAGACAAATTTGGTGATGGGAATTCCCCTGATTCAATGTTAATATGTACCTAAAATATTACTGTGAAAGATATGTAAGCCAATACGGTTAAAATAAAAATTATATATATAATTAAAAAATACAACACAGCAGTTCTCCACTTTGGTTTAGTTTGGGATCACCAGAAGAATATTAACATTTTGTTCGGTTTGGGGGGTATAACTAGTAAGTCTCATGGGTTCTTCCTGGCTCTGCACTCGGAAAGTACTCCTGGCAGTGTCAGGGAACCATATAGGGTGCCAGAGATCAAACCCAGGTTCGCAGTGTGTGAGGCAAACACCCTACCAACTGTGATAATGTTCTGGCCTTCTATTTACATTTTTAAAATGTCTGAGCTCAACCCCAGAGAGTCCAACCTACATTTTCAAGGACATAGCCTCTTAATGAAAAATGGATGGTTCTCAAGTTTAGCCAAAGTGGAAAACCATGATGTATTTAAGATCTTTTGTGAAGTTGCACAAGTTTGGTGTGCTTTCACGAAGAGAATGGAGTAAGTGTTGAAGTAGAGAGCAAAGAGTCAGCTGAGTTGGTGATGACTAGTGTTGTTGGTTGGGAGAGTTAAGGGAAGCATCTAAATTCCTAGATTAAACAACAAAGAATATGGTGAAAATTCTTTGGAAAGGCAGGACAGAGGAACAATATCTGTAGGAAAAAGCCATTGTTTCAATATGTAAGACTTTAGACCTAGGGTTACCTATTGTAAGTCCACATAGCAGTAAGCAGTTGAATGTTATTGTCAGGATCTCCGGAAGAGGGTGGTGCAGATGGAAGTTTGTGTATGGTGGAAAGGAATAAGGATTGATAAAATTACCCTGCACAGACCATGTAGAGAAAAACAAGACTCAGAATTAAGCTCTTGAATATTCTAAAATTACTTGGGTTGGGAAGCAGAAAAGATAAATGCTTTATAAGTGATCAAAATGATAACAGATATTATCTATAAAGAATGTGTTTGTGTCAGAAAAATAGCTCAATATGCTGAGCACATATTTTGCAAGTGGGAGGCCTAGATTTGATTCCCCAGCATCACGTGATTCTCTGAATATATGATTGGCCCCCATACATAGAGCCAGTAGTAGATCCTGAACATAGTCAGGTGTGACCCCCAAATAACCAAACAACAAAACTAGGACCGGGGATGTGACTCGGTAATAAAACACTTTTTTAAAAATAAAACACTTTTCTTACATGTGTAAAGCTCTGGGTTTGATTACCAAGCACATGGTCCCCCAAACTGCAGCCTCCTAGTACTAAATGAGTTCTTGAGTACTACTGGTTGTGGTCCAAAAACTAACAATGAGTAATTAAGATGTTTGCTGAGCACTAGGTCCCAAAGTCTGTTGTAACTCACCTAATCCTCATGAGACCATTGTTAGTTGTTGTAATAAAGAATCTAACAGCATTAGAGTTTGGACTACTCAGAGTTTCCAAGTGCCATTCCTTCTCTTTTTCATTTTTCCCCATATCTGGGAAAGTTAGGTGTTTTGTCCCTTGGTAGAGGTGGGAATTTCAAACCATGAAATGTTCAATCTTACCCCTCAGCACAATAAAAAACCCAAAGGCATCCAGTACTGTCTCATACCTACTTCACTGTAAATGCCTCCAGCCCTTTTCCTTGGGGAGTCCTTGTGCCATTTACTAGAAGAGCAATAAACTGTATTCCTGTCTTGTACCAGCTGTGACAACTTCCTGTTCACTCAGTGTCATAAAGCAACAGAAATTTATTTGGTCACACTTCTGAAGTTTCACATCAGTCTACTTGCATGAAATTAAAGTGTTACTGGACCACACTTTCTGTAGAAACTTTGAAGGAATAACTATCCTTGGTTTTTTTCAATCACCAGTAGTTTTTGGCATCCCTGGCTTTGCTATCACCTCACTTCAGCACCCCAAATCATCATATTAAAATGCCTCTCTCCTTTAGCTTTAAATTGTCTTCTCTCCTGTGTAGGACTCAGTTTTACCTCTGGCTCCTCTAATAGGTGCATTTATGAATGCCTGGATCCACGATGGTCTGATGGCATTTTTCAGCTGACTACAATATATACATGCACCTAGAATTTTTACAGAAATTTCTATATTTTTGGTTTTAGAGCCACATCCAGTGATGCCCAGGGGTTACTCCTGGCTCTGTACTCAGGAATTACTCAAGATTGTGCTTGGTGGACCTATGAGATGTTGGGTATCAAACCCGAGTCAGCCATGTGCAAGGCTGGGACACAAAACATATCCTCCCCACAGTCAGGAGAATAGAAGTTATACCAACTACCTTCTCAACTCATGAGTTACTGAAAATATATATTGATCACAAATAGAAATAAAGAAATAATGAAAACACATAGTATTGGTGGAAGTGGCCCTTGGCAAGAAGCTTAGTGTTAGAACTATTTATGCCTGAAATTTAATAATGAATAACTTTGTAACTGTAGTTCATGGTGATTAAAAAGTAAAAAAAAACTATTTTAAAATATTTAAATATTTTATACCGCTACAGAATGTGAAATTATAATCCATGGGAGAGATTTAAGTTTCTTTCCATTTAAGGGCAGCATAACCCAATTTTCTCATTAGAAATACCTTCTTTCTCTATTGGCATTAGAACAGTCAATCTAGGTGCACCATGATTTGGCCAAGACACAAGATTCAAGCTAAACCAATGGGATGAACTCTCATTGGAGAAGATTTTTCTCTTGATTTTATAATTGCTAAGTTGATCTAAAACTCACAGACAATATATTTTACCCACTTAAATTGGAAAACTCACTGGGATTTAGAATATTCCTATCTTGGTGACCATAAATTTAGGTAATATTGAAACAGCCTCGGGTCTGGAGTGATAGCACAGCAGCAGGGCATTTGCCTTGTTGGGATGAAACCGAATTCGATTCCTGGCATCCCTTATGGTCTCCTATGCCTGCCAGGAGCATTCTGAGTCCAGAGCCAGAAGTAACCCCTGAGTACAGCCAAGTGTGACCCAAAAAATCAAACAAACCGAACAAACCAAAAAAAGAAACAATCTCATGACCTGCCAAGGAAACTCTGGTCGTTAGAGAATTACTATTAAGATGAACATGCATGTCTTTCAGGCAGTCAACACTGGTTCCATCCCCAGAACTTTATGGTGCCCTGAAACTGGATGGTTTAGCTCTGGAGGCTCCAGAGTACTGCAGGGTGTGACACGGATAATTCCCAACACTATCGGGGTACCACTCAGGCACTTGAATTGAACTGTTGCCTTTTTTTGACTGAGAATTGCAAAGGCCCAGGCTTCCTGAGTACCCCACAGCCCCTGTACTTTATCCTAAGCCTCTTGTTCCATTTCCAAGCAAATGGTACTCTACTTTGTGCCTATAATATTTTTCTAGATATTTAATATAAAAGGAATCATATAATATATAGGCTACTAAGGCTGGCTTCTTCACTGGAGCATAATATTTTAAATGGCCATTCATGCTGTAGTACATATTTTCATATTTCATTTCATTTCTTTTCTTGAATATATATTATTCCATGTATGAATATACTGTATTTTGATGATCTGTGCTTTAGGTGATGGGCATTTGGATTGTTTTTATTTTTGACTTGAGTGAATAATGTGACTATGAACATTGCCTCAGGTGTTCATCACTGTTCAACACAGTGTGTTTAACACTGAATATTTGTGTATTATCCTTTATGTGGCTATATATTTTCCCTGCTCTTGGTTGTCTGCCATAATCATACTTTCTGAATTATGTGAACTTTCTAGGTGCAATATTTGAGAAAATGCCAAAATGCCAAAATGAATTCACAACTTATATTACACAAAGATGATTCATCCCTCAATGGTTCTGATTTCTCTACATTATCACCAAACATGTCATTTACATTAAATATATGAGAATCCCAGTGGTGTCAAACTGTGTCTAGAAATGTCTAGAAATATGACTAATTGTGGATTTTTTGTGTTGCTTATGAATTAAATTTTCTTTTAAATTTGTATTTTCTAATTTGCTATTGCCAGCATATAGAATGCTATGAATCATGTTTATTTATCTTTATTTTGTAATCACCTAACTGAATGCCCTGAATAGCTCTTATAATTGATGCTCTTTCATACTTAGGTGGAAATATAGTATGGTAACATCTGTGAATATGATAATTCTGTCCTCTACAATATTACCTATATTTTTCTTAATTTGCAATGCAGTTATTTATGAATAACTATAAAAATTAAAATTATGTGGACAAAAATTACATAGTAATTTATATAGTGTGATTTTTTCTTATTGATACCCTCTATTTTCAAGACATTAAGTTTGATATTTGCATAAAATTTCATATGAGGTACATTTAATTTTGTAAAGTTTTTGGCTTCTTTAAATTTCTTTTAGCTTTTTATTTTGCAATCATTTTAAATTTATACCACTTTCAAAATAGACACTCTTCATGCTTTCACATTTTATTTTAAAAAGAAAATAAAATTTTTAGAATTGATAGATAATGAGAGTCTGCTGCCTTTTTCAAAGAAACAACTATTTTTGAAAGAGGCAGCAGAGGAAACTATAAATTGATAAAAATGTGAACAAATTTTAACAAAAAAACTACATCAATATTATTAGGAATAAAAAGAATACTAATGAATAACTATATACGAACAAGTTATATATTTATGTGAAACAAATATTTATAGAAAAGCACAAATGTAAGTCTGAATAAAAATAAAATAAAATGTTAATTGGTCCTGAGATAAAGCTGGGGATGGGACAAAACTGAGGAAGAGAGACCTTTTTGGTTTTGTTTTTGGTTATACCTGGCAGAGCTCATGGTATACTTCATCTCTGTGCTCAGGGATCACCCCTTCATACTATCAAGGTACAAAGGAGCAAACTTTGATCCAGTCATTCACAGTTTATTTATTTATATGTTATTTAATATGTTATTTATATGTTATTTAATGTTGGAGAAGGTCACACCTTGGTGTGCTCAAGGCTTACTCGAGGCTCTTTGCTCATCAGTCACTCCTGGTGTTACTTGGGGACACTTTTAATGTCTCAAGGGTGTAAGGCAAGCTTCCCTCTTTACTGTCTCTCAGGCTCCACCATGTATAGTTTAGAGATGATTGAGCTTGGGTCAGCCATGTTTAAAGCAAATGCTCTACTAGCTGTACCATCGCTCCTCCGGCCCCTATTTATCTCTCTAATCTGCAAAACATCTCAATGCTGAGATGTTCTCTCTTTTTCTTAAATGTTTTTTAAAATAATTTTTATTGTGACCAAAGTGAATTATGAATCTTTCACATTTAAGGTTCATAGTGACAATGAATCAGAGCCATTCCCACCACCAGTGTTGTCCTCCCTACACTCCTGTTCCCAGCATAAATCCTATATCTCCTTCATTTGCCCCCAAACTGCTAGTGTAACTGGTCCCCTCTGTGTATAGCTTGTTGTAGATTGGGTATTGATTCTGTTGTCGTTGACTTTGGGTTTGGTGTTTAATTCTGAGCACTTTTTATTTCCACTCAATGTTTATACAAATTTTTGGTCCATTTTCCTCCCTCAATTTGTGAGGCAGAATAAGATTATTCAAGTTATATGGTTCTGTTGGGAAAAAAGGAAAAGAAACGGGGAGGAGTCTTTCTAGAGGTTATAAAATCAATTTAAAAGAAGAAAGGGGGAAAATGTAATTAAAAAACAACAAACAAAAATAAAAAACAAACAAAAAACAAAACCATCAACTACAAAAAAGCAGGAAAGAAACAAAAATAATAACCCAATAGTAACCACAAGAACAAAAAGAAGAAAAAATAAGAAAGGAAAGAAAAAATAAAAAGAAGAAAAAGAAATAAAAGGTAGGAGGGGTGGTGTGCAAAGGTTTTGTTGCTTCTTTTTTTTATAACCCTTTTAAGGCCATTACTGATCAAATCCTGATCAAATTCATACAGACTCAACACGGATTCAGAAGCAACCACAATTGAACTTCCACCTCGTGGGTAGAGGACACAGGGTATGGCTGAACTTTTGAGCACTATTTCAAAAATCTTTTCTTTATTTATTGTGTTTTCAGTATTCAGAATATGGTACTGGCAGTCAGGGGAGTTGTATATGATAAAACCCGATCTCCACTGCCCTTCCCAAATGTTTATTTCTTCCCATCAGCCAGACAGCCTAAGCAATCTATAGTATAATTGTATTCTGCCACCAAACTATCAGCAATACAATAATGCAGACCTTCCAAATGCTAAATGTAGTCATTAACTGTGCAGTATAGTAGGAATTCTTGGATATAGTAGGGGGCCGAGAAGCCATTTTTTTTAAAGGGAGATAAATAACAGAACATCTGCAGCCTTTTGCTAGGAGACTGCTTTCCCTTTCTTCTTTAAGAGCTTGAAATTAACTCCAGAGAAAGCACTTGAAAAATTTGACTTGGATAGAATCAAAATACAAAATACAGAAAGGAGGATCAAAACTTGGAGAAAATGCCTTTTTCTAGGGGTCCAATGGCTGCTTCCTGCCGCCATCAACAGGAACTGCAGCTGGGAGAGGCCTGGGGATGCTGAGAGGCACTTCTGTTAGCAATGTGGGGGAGAAGAGGAATATACATTCCTCTGTTGGATAGTAAAATTGCCTTTGAGCAAATAGATTTCAGCTTGTCAACAGCAAAACGTTTGAGGGGGAAAAATTAGTCTAAACCCGTAAAAGGGCATGACGAAGGGAAACAACAGAACATTTTTTATTGGGGTCCATACCCTGCTGTGTTCAGGGCTTACTCCTGGTTCTGTGCTCACAGATCACTCTTGGTGGGCTTGGAGGACAATAGGTAGTGCTGGGGATAGAACCCACATCACATGCATGTATGGACAGCATCTTAACCGCTGCATTATCTCTCTGTCCCTCTACTTAACTTTAACCTGGTGTTCTTTTGAAGGATAAACAACACAACACTGCCATTTGGTTATCATTTCTCCAAGAATGATGGGTTGTGATACTTCTCCCAAATTTCCTTTAAGACCTTCATAGTTTTGTTATATTTATGAGGCTATTCCTAATAGGGCTTAGGGATTACTCCAAACTCAGTGCTCAGGTGTGATTTCTGATGATGCTTAGGGGACCATTTGGTTGTGGGGATCAAACCCAGGCCCCTGCATGGAAATATATGCTCCAGTTTATCTTTCTGACCCAACTTTGACAATTTTGAGAATTATTGGTCAAGTATTTTATAAACCTTAATTATAATTTGTCTTTCTTTCCCCCTACGATTAGACTAGAGTTATGGATTCACACTATCTTTAACTCATTACTATTTTGTTAACCATGCTCAAATTATTCCATCTCTGGCTGCCATGAGCTCTTTCAGTAAATTGTTTTCTTTTGACCAAACCATATCACATCAGTTTTGGGAGAAATAATACACAAGTTCCTTAGTTTACTACAAGATGCTTCTAAACCTTTCTCAATATCTTTTGAACCTTCCTTAGAATGGTCTATTTATATCTCTGCAGTTTTTGGAGGGGACACACCCGGTGACTTTCAGGGTTTATTCCTGGCTATGTGCTCAGAAATCGTTTGTGGCTTGGGGGATGCCAAGGGACCAAGGTTCATCCTGGGTCAGCTTAGTGAAAGGCAAACACCCTACTGCTGAGCTGTTGCTCCAGCCCCATATATCTCTGCATTTTTTACAAGCTCCTTTTATTAGAAAATATTATTTGAGGTTAAGGTCTGGACACTAATGATGCTCATTACTGGCTTCTTGTCCTTAGTTGAAAAAAAATAAATATATGGGCATATACTAAGTTGAACCAACATTCCATACATTTAAAATTTCTATATGTAACTATATTTTAAAATGAACATGAATGTTTACTAATGCAAACAATTCCCCTTATATGAATCATTCTAGCTCTGGCCTTTTGATTATTTGCACTTCTCAATCCAACAGTGAGTAACCTGGTTGCCATCCATTTGATCTGAACATACTTGAGCGTTCAAATCCAGTTTACATGTATAAAGGTTTTAGGATTGCAAATCCATCTGCTTTATTTCCTGTTATCATTGTTACATATAGCCACTATTTATTATATTTACATATAGATCTCTCACAAAACTATATCTATTCATCTATCATTGGACATTTATGTTGTTTCATATGAATCCATACGATTTCTGGCTAAATACTAAATACTTCAGTGAACATAGGTATGCTAATATCTTGTTGAATGTTGAGTGGTCACTGCCATATTGCTAAAAAAACTGCTTGCCAGATTCCCTGCTCCTGCTGCTTTTTGCTGCTTCTGCTACTGTTTCTATTTCTCTGCTCCTTTTCCTGGCTGACTTCTTGACCTGGTTTTTATTTATTTTATTTTATTTTTTATTTTTTTGGTTTTTGGGTCACACCCAGCAGTGCTCAGGGGTTACTCCTGGCTCCAAGCCCAGAAATCGCTCCTGGCAGGCTCGGGGGACCATATGGGATGTCGTGATTCGAACTAATGACCTTCTGCATGAAAGGCAAATGCCTTACCTCCATGCTATCTCTCCGGCCCCTCTTACCCTGGTTTTAACCTTGCCCCCACGCTTGGCCTAGGGTCCCTGGCCTCCCTGATTTGTCTCTCCCTTAATTAAATCCTATTTCTAACCCTCTTTCATTGGGATTTTGATTGGGCCTGACATTTTTACCCAACAATGCATCACAATGGTTTTGGTAGAAAAAAACCTAAAAAAACAATAATTATGTATTCTAAAGAGAACATGGGCTTGAGAGAGCAAGCTCATTGTGAATGCTTTTTAGACTTAGCTCTTACCCCTTTACCTTAGTATTTTGTGAAAATCTTTCCTTTGATTCAGTAGTGTCTTTTTACTTTAGTCACAGGCTTTACTTTGCGTAGAGTAGGTTATACCTGGTTGTTCTCACAGCACCACATGGGCACCAGGGATCAAACTGGTTTGGTATGTGCAAGGAAAATGCCCTACCTGCTGCACTATCACTTTTTCCCAGTCTCAGAGTTTTTACCGTGAACAGACTTTTTGATTTGATATATTCCCATTTGTTCATTTATATTACTTGTTATATTTTCCACTGGACTCAAATTATTAGAAACAGTTTTAGGTCCATTGACTGAAGAGTTTTGCCTATGTCTTCTTCAATGTGATTTATAAATATGGATTTGTAGGCCTTTAACACACTTGGATTTGGTTTTTTTTGAATGGCATAATATATGATTCCGGTTTCTTTTTGGCATGTAGCTATCAATTCCCCCCAAATATTCATGGAATTTTTTTTTCATTTCATAGTATCGTCTTTTATATCTTTGAATAGGGAAATCGCTTTTAAGGTGTATCTTTCACATTGTTGAGTCTGATGTCTTTGATATCTTGGGGTGTTATTTTAAATGAAACTTTTATTTCTAAGTTTTTCTCTTCATTATTTGTATGTATAAAACCAACAAATATTTTGTGCATTGATTTTATAGCCTGCCACTTTGATATATTGATTTTTTGCTTCTAAGAGATTTAAAGTGAAGTCTGTAGAATTTTCTATGTCTAGCACCACATCATTTAAAATAGTGATAGTTCAACTTCTTTCCCAATTTAAATCTCTCTGGTTTCTTTTTCTTGTCTAATTGCTATGCTTGGGACTCCATAAATATGTTGAATAGTATTAGAGAAAGTGCTTGATCTTAGAGGAAGGCTTTATGTTTTCATTGTTGAGTATGATATCGGCTATGTTATTATTGTAAATAGCCATTATTATTCTTTTGATGACTTGAGGGTTTTAAAAATCACAAATGTATGTTGAATCTCGTCAAAAGCTTTCTTTGCATCAACTGATATTAGCCTATGATTTGTACATTACATTTGTTGTTATGGTGTTTCACATTAAGTTAATCCTGCTTGATCATGTATATGATCCATTTGCTATTATTGAATTTGGTTAGCTAAGGTATTTTTAAGGTTTTTTTTAATATCAGGGATATTGGCTATAATTTTCTTTTTAATAGTATCATTAGATCCATATTTTTCTTATATTATTTACCTTCCACTTGATAACTTTCCTTTGACATTTTTTGTAATACAAGTTTGATGACAATAGATCATGTCAGATATAACCTGGAAAACAAATGAGAGGTTTCTAGGTATAAACTCCCAAGTTGACAATTTCTTATCACTTTAAGAGTGTTATACTATTTTTGAGTTACATTGTTTCTTTTGAGAAATCATCCCATGCACCATATTTCTAACCTCAAAGTGGGTGGATCTGATGCATGTAGCCATGAAACCAAGCCAATCAGGAGAGTCATAAAGTCAGTTTGCTTCTCTCACCTCTTTGCTCTCCAAACCAAACTGCTCTTTCTTTATTCTCCCTGAACAAAAATCCTCTATGGCGGGGCAGGGTAGAGTGATCCAGGTGGGCTTTTACATAGCAAAGAAAATATGTAAAGGAAAGAGGAAGATGGGAGAGCACCTTTGTTTTTGGGTTACTAGCTGGGTATCATCTTACAGTTGTCATTCTTTTTTCTCTTAATTTTTTCATACTTTATCAAACTGTTCATTATACAGATATATAGGCATTAAATGTTCAAACACAAATCCCACTACCAATGTGACATTCCTTAATCATTCCCCCCAATTTCCCTCTCATAACTATAGCCTGCCTCCATGCAAGCACAAAAAACATTATTTCATATTATTTGTTACAACACAAAGGCAAATGAAATGATCAAAACATAGATCAATGAGAGTTAATTGAAGATAATTGCTATATCTCTCCACGGTGTTACTAATGTCAGAGTCTAAGGACTTATTGGGATGAGTTGGTACTAACTGAACCTTCTGCGTTAATGTTTAGGCTCATTGACCTTGGTAAACTACTTTGTAAGTTTCCAATCGGATTTCATATGACACTAGTAGGCTGACACTACTGAGAAATATTGAGGTTAGAAATATAGTGTGCAGTCGCACAGTTCAGGATTTATATACCTAAAGCAAATTTGGTAGCTTTGAAGTTTAATAAAGTTAAATCATGGAGCTGGGCTGTTTCTATTCAAGGGTGTGGCACTGGGCTTTCATAGTTTGTACCAAAAAGGGAATCTGTCCCTGCCTTTCTGAAAGTGATAGAGAGGTAACAGACTACCTGGGAAGTATCAATGACCAATGACCATTATTCTTTCAGAGCTTGGTGGAAGAGTTGGGCCACTTTTCTGCCAGAAAGATGGAGGCTGGGGGTGGCTGCTGGATTTTCTGGTGTGGCAGAGTGGTTGTAGGGGGCAGTTAGGCCCAATGCCATTCCCAAAAATAAATATCAACATTTTCAGCCTTCTAGTCTGATCTCACCTGAGAGGTTTCAACTGCTCATTTTATTTGATTTCCGTCAAGTAGCAGGGCTGTTTCTGCTAAAGTATGCAGAGGGTGGTGTTTGGCTGCTGTGGTTCATGCAGAAAGGGGAATCTGCCCCATCCTTCTGAGAATGCCACAGGGATTTTATTCAGAAAAGGAAAACCTGGGATGTATTAGTGGCTATTATTTTCTTTTGGCGTTGTCATTTTATATTTGTTCTTTCACATGTATCATAGCTTATTTTCTGGAAGGTGTTATAATTGTTTTATCAGTTTTTATTTATTTTAAGTGTGATGCATATGGTGTGTAGTTTTAGGTATGTTTATTTTACTTGAAATTTGTTGAGATTTTGTATTTGTGGACTTCTTTAAGTTTAGAAAATCTTTAATAGAGATAAAGATTTTTTTTGCATTTTCTTTCCATGACCCCAAATACTTGTATATTAAAAACTTGATATTTTCTCACTAGTTTTCAGGAGATCTTTCTTTAAAAATGTACTTGGGGCCAGAACAATATCACAGTGGGTAGGGCATTGTGGCTTGGATTCAGGTGACCTGGGTTTGATCCTTGGAATTTCATATGGTCCCCCAGCATGCCAGGAATAATTTCTGAGCACAGAGCCAGAAGCACTGCTAGGTGAGGCCCCACAACCAAAAATATGTTGTGCTTGGTACCAGAGATATCGTACAGATTTTAAGACAATTGTGTTGCAAGTAGCTGATTCTAGTTCCATCCTATGGCCCCAGAAACCCTCCTGGGATGATCCCTCAGCACAGAGCCAGGGGTATGCCCAGACCATTTTCTGGGTGTTACCCCCAAAGCAAAATTAGTTAATTAATTAAAATGTTGAACTTTGCCCTGTAGGTTAGGAGAGTTTTGAGTATCTCCAGGAATATCTGAGTCCCTATATTCTGAGATGATCCTTCTTAGTGATTACTTCCTTTTCAACATAATATTTACCTCTCAGTAATAATAGTTGAGTCTTAGTTATATAAATATTTTAGAGTGACAAATTTTCAACAGCTTTTCATTTAATTTCAATGTGCCTTATTATAAACATTAAGTTATTAAGCAATTTAGATGACCAAAAAAACCCCCAAAAATCTTTATATTGTTATTCGTTTTGTCTCTTTTAAATTATTTAAACTTTTTGCTTTAAGGGCCACACACCATAGTGCTCAGTGTTTACTCCTGGCTCTGTGCTCAGAAGTCATTCTCTTTTAGTAGTGCTTGGGGATCGATCATATGTGGGTGATTTGAACTAGGCTTAGCTGCATGCAATACCAGCACCTTAACCTCTGTACTATCATTCTAGCTCCTCCTTTATTATTCTGTTATTCACTTAACTATTTCTTATGGTACTTTAGGTACTATTTAAGTTACTATTTAAGATTTTAAAATATTACTTTTTTCATAAGAACGCTACTGTTAGATATTAACAATACCCTCTATTTTATAGAAGAAAATGTTGAAGAAAGGTTAAGTGAGTCATGAAGTGAAATTCTACCTCGATCAGTTCTAAACATCATTTTATTTTCTATTTTGATATAACCTAGTTTATGATGTATTTTTTGCTAAGCATCCTGACCCATCAATAAAGCCCAGATGAAATAGTTTCTGCATTGCCTTGTTCCTTGTACACTATTATAGATGAATATTTTTTTTTCTGCCTAGCATCCATTTATTTTTCTCACAGTATTGTCACTTCTTTTTAGGCATTGTTTTCCCATTGTGTTCAATGTTGATGGGACAGTAAATCAGAATGCCTGCTCTCTTCCCTTTCACTGTTCAGGTAAATTTGAAGAGCATACATGTGACCTAAACCTAGATAGTTATATGCTGTTTACTTGGATTCTTAATTTGGAGCTCTTAAGTATTGTTTTAGTACAAAGGCAGCTGCCCAAGTAAAGAGATTCTTCCTTAGTTTTGTTCATGTCTATTTCTATGACATAATTGGGTTCATTAAATATTTTTTGACTAAATGTATGAATGGACACAGAACAAGTCTCAGAGGAGCAGGTGCTCAAAACTTGGAGTCATCACATCTCATCATAATAATTAGTATTGTTTTCTCTGTCTCCCTCTACTGAAATGAAAACCACATAGACTTGGGGTGCTGTCTGTTTTGTTTACTGTTATTCTCTCATATAGAGCCATGACTAATATATGGTATGCACTTGTAAATAAAATCTAGTGATATATGCTTGGGTGGAGTTGCTGACTAGTCAAGACCCCTTGGAGCTATCTGGTTCCTGATTATTACAAGTCATGTCCTTTAATTTTCCTCTGACTTCTCATGCTTTCCTATAACTTTCTGATAGATTCTCATTTTGGGGTGGGGGGTTGCACACTCACAGTACTCAGGCCTTACTCCTGGCTGTTCACTCAGGGACTACTCCTGGTAGGCTTGAAAAACCATTTGTGGTACAAGGGATGGGAATCAAGTTGGCTATGTGCAAAGTAAGTGCCATTCCTGATACACTGTCTCTCCACCCCTAGAGGAATCATTTTTGACTGATTATAGCCAAAAGATTCTAGTTGAGCAGGTCTGTGATGTGGCTCAGTGGCTGAGCAAATGTGTGAGGCCTATGTGTAATCCTTTGCACCAAAAAATCTTACCAAATCAAACAAAAGTGTCCAGCTGAAATAACAATATCTCTCAAATATGGAGTTCTATGCTGTCATCATTAATGGAGGACCAAGGACACATAATTTGAGATGTGTTCTCTACAATTTATTGATGTTGTTATTGTTGTCATTTCAGATTCAATCTTTACTACTTAATTATGTCATTATTTGTTAAAATATTGACATTCTCAGATACAGAAAGGTTTATGGATATATAATATAATATGATGTTTCTTATCAAAAAGATATTGCTGATAAAAGGAAACCAGATAATGGCTTTATTTGTATTATTCATTTGACAAAGACTTTCAGTCTCCTGGCATATTTTCTTATGGATATGACTATTGTTTTATTTCAAGTGTGATTGTACATTTATTAAGAATGCTTGTTGTCTGACCAAGACCACCAACTACAGAAGATGGATTAAAATGACACTGAAGAAGCAGAACTGCTAGAATCACAAAAAAGACTTTATCATAAGCTCCATTCCTTGAGCAGTACAGACACCAAGATCTCTGGATACAGAGGTCTGATTTTACCATCCATGACGAAGCAGAAGTCTTCCATACACCACAAAAGTGCCAAGGGGAGAGTAAATGATCATGCAAGGAGTCTATAGTTAATCCCATGACAGTATACTTCGGGGGTGGAGAAACCCTATATCTCCTAGACCCAGGAAATTCCCTCTATAATATCCCCAATAGTTACTGTGCCTACGCAGGGGGAAAAAGAAAAAAAAATCACAAAATAATCATTTTTCCACACATAAATTTATTGATCAATCTTTATTGATGTCTTTATTTTGGTGTAGATATTGAAGTTGATGTCTCCAATTTTATTTTATTTTATTTATTTATTTATTTATTTTATTTTATTTTATTTTATTTTATTTTATTTTATTTTATTTTATTTTATTTTATTTTATTTTATCTTTATCTTTCTTTTTGCACTCCTGCATGGTTTGATTTCAGAACCGAGACTATTGTGTGGTGTTTTTCTTTATTGTTGTAGTGCTCACTGGATATTTAATTTGATATTTCTTTCTGTATTTATGTGGTGTTTCAATTAGCTTTTTCATGTCCTCTCTCAAACTGAGGTTGAAAGCCTCTAGAAGGACTCCACCTATTTTCAGCATATTTTATTATTTTTTATTTTTTTCTTATTTTTTTTACCCCATTCTATTACTTTTCTTTCCTTCAAACAAAACCACATAACTCAAATTATCGAGCTCCACCTCTCAAATAGAGAGGGAATCAAGGGAGGGTTCCAGGACCAAACAGATATATGATCATTAATAGTAAGCTAGACAAAGAGGGGACCACCTACTCTAGCAGCCCGGGGGTGATGGTGGGGGATGTGGGTTGCAGGAAGGGAACGGGGATGGGGGAGGACAAATTTGGTGATGGGTATTCCCCTGATTTAATGTTAATATGTACCTAAAATACTACTGTGAAATATATGTAAGCCATTATGAAAAAAAAATTGTGTTTTAATCAGAAACTTTCTTTGACTTACATGTATTATTATATTATATTAATTATATTATATATTATGTTATGTTAGTTTACCTCATTATGTTAATCAATTTTGTCTCTTGCATAAATTCTTACAATAAAGAATGCTCCACATCACTAATCATCAGGGAGATGCAAATCAAAACAAAAATGAGGTACCATCTCAGGCCACAGAGACTGGCACATATCACAAAGAACAAGAACAATTGGTTTTGGAGGGGATGTGGAGAGAAAGGAACTCTCATTAACTGCTGGTGGAAATGTCATCTAGTCCCGCCTTTATGGAAAACAATATGGAGATTCTTCAAAAAACTGGAAATTGAGCTCCCATTTGATCCAGCTATACCTAGGGATACAGCATAAGGAACACTAAAATACAATTCAAAAATTCCTTTCTCACACCTCTATTCATTGAATCACTATTTACAATAGTTGTGATTATAGCCTTTTGAAATAATGTTTGTTTGGGGAATAGATACTAAGAAGTGACTTTGCTGAATCATGTGGGAGTTCTCTTTCTATTTTTTGAGAAATTTCCATATTGCTTTCTGTAGTAGCTGCACTAGATGACAGTGGATGAGGGTTCCATTCTCACCACAACCCTGCCAACACTGAATATTTCCAAATAATTTTGTATGTTTCATTTTCACAAGTGTAATATGTTATCTTATGGTTGTTTTGATTTGCATTTATCTAATTATGAGTGATGAGGAGCACTTTTTCATATGCCTGTTGGCCATCCAATGTCTTCTTTGGGGAAGTATTTGTTCATCTCTTTGCCTCATTTATAAATATGGTCATTATATTTTCTGTTGGTAAGCATAGTGAGTACTTTATATATCTGAGATATCAACCCTTTCTCATAAGTTTACTATTGAAACCAAATATTTCCCCATTCAGTAGGATGCCTCTTTTTAGACCTTGAGTTTCTTTTACTATACAGAAGTCCTTAGCACCACATGGTCCATGGCCACTAAGGGAGTAAACCCTGAACACAGAGTTTACAGTAGGCTCTGAGTACTACATATATGGTCCCCAAATAGCAGGAGCAACAACAAAAAAAATCCCAGTCCCTTTCTCTGATTGCTGCACACATTTTTTTTTCTGGGCCATGATTCCTGAAGGACTCATGAAATATCTCCTTTCTAGATTAATATTGGTTCAACAAGCACCACCCATTTATTTTCTGTGCTTTCTCTTTTCAAGAGGTCAAGTACAAGTTCTAAGATAAACTGCAACTAAGTGAGTAGACTGCTTTATTAAAGACTTCTAACTGGGAAAGCAGTGGCTAAAATGTGCCCCAAATACATCCTTTTCATCTAGTATATACCTCAGTGGGTTCGTAAGTCCCTCTTCATTAATGCTTAGCATCTTAATCTAAAATCATTTATTAGATCCCCTTACATCAAATTGTTGCCATCTGAGCTGTGTGCATTGGCTCTGAAAGATTAACAATTAGTATAGAAAAAAGATTTACAAATATGTAACAACTGTGTTTGCCCGGGTTAAAGGCCATGTGCAACTGTAATTCTTCTTTTGTAATTCCAGAAACATAATCATTTCCTGAGGTAAAGCAAGAAAATGCAAACTCAGTGAACAAATAAGACCTTTCTTTTGTGGTTTTCGAGGATATAAAAGGAAAGGCCAGATTTCCTGGTAGATTAGTTTGTGAGAGACGCAGTTGTAAAGTCTTGAATAGAAGTCTTGAGACCACATAAGCAATTGAGCAAAGCTTACTCCACACTACTGGATTAGTTAGCAATAACCTCTTCTGCATGAGTTTACAACTGCAAGACTATTAGCTGCTCATGATTCTTTTAAATTCTCATTTTAATGGGCCAGTGCTGGATCTCATCTTGCCACAATGGGGTCAGTAATGTCAGTTACATTGCTGTGTACTCCAAATCCTGTGTAACTTCTTATGAATAGTGCTGCTCATCTGAGAAAACAGTTGGCTCAGAAGTTGTACTTTTGTGACTTTTTAACTTTTCGTGTTTCAGTCAATCCTTTTCACTGCATTCACAGAATGTCAAAAGAGGAAGAGTCTAAGGCATTTTAGAAATTCGTTTCCATTTCCGTGTGTCCTCTCTTATTTCTTGGAGCAGAGTTTTATAGTTTTCCTTGTATAGGTCCTTCACATATTTAGTCAAGTTGATTCCAAGATATTTGAGTTTGTGTGGCACTATTGTGAATGGGGTTGTTTTCTTAATGTCCATTTCATCCTTATTACTATTGGTGTATAGAAAGGCCATTGATTTTTGTGCGTTAATTTTGTAGCCTGCCACCTTGCTATATGAGTCTATTGTTTCTAGAAGCTTTTTGATAGAGTATTTAGGGTTTTCTAAGTAGAGTATCATGTCATCTGCAAACAGTGAGAGCTTGACTTCTTCCTTTCCTATCTGGATTCCCTTGATATCCTTTTCTTGCCTAATCGCTATAGCAAGAAATTCAACTCAATAATCTTTCTGCCAGTCAATATAAACACAAATAATTTTTGCCCTCTGTAGATTGATGTTTCTTAAATTCCCAATGACAAAAATCCTATAGTGTGTCACTTTACATTCAATAGGATGGAATTATATAAGGTCTGAGAGCAGATAAAGACAATAATATCATAGATTCATAATTGTCCCAAACACATTTCCACTCTTGGAGCCTATCTTCTGCAGAGCACGACATTTGGTTTGGAGGTCTTTAAAAACAGTAGAGTAATGTATTTCTATAAATGTTCATCTGAGTTTCATGAAATTAGAGGTATCATTGGTAGAGCCCAGCAAAAACTTGGGCTTTCTTGTGGGAGACCGCGCACCCCACAAAAGAACTCTGGATGAATTTTCCACCGCCTGCCTGATTCAAGCCACAAAGTTTGCATAGCCCCTAGCCAAAAGGAAACTCTGCAAATAAATTTAGCTCAGCACACAGAATCTGGCTTAACCAGATTCCTTAACCTTTCCATGGAACCTGTTTTTGTAACTGCTCTCAAGCATGTAGTTATAGATAGGTTTTTGTAAGGTTTAAACTATGATCCTTATTGCTTGCACAAAAGAAAGATCTAAATGGAAAATAGGCTAAACAAAAATTTGTATTTGCGTAAATATCAATTAGCTATTTGTTTAAGGATTTGCTTCCCCTCCCCCCATCCTGCCAGGTTCCTCTTTATCCTTCCCGCCATCAAAATGTGTTTATGCTCCCATTGGTTAAAATTGTTGTACTTGTACAAATCTGATTGGTTTATGTTTCAATCCTATGTTACTACTCCTCCCACTGAAGCAGGGCATAAAAACACTGTTGTCCCCTCAATAAACCTCTTGACTGGCAATGTCACCTTGAGTGTTTTACTAACTTCTGCAGCTTAATTTTTTAGGTGTTCACAAAAGAGCTTAACGCTCGCGAATTATTTGTAGTTGTCTTCTGCCTTCTGTCCTGGTTGAGAGAAAGCTGCTGGCCGGAATTCTCTCCCAGTAAAGGACAGGAGCAGAGGCAGTTACACTTTCTCAACATGGTGGTTGACTTGATTCGTAGTGAAAAACTTCTTTTATAGCATTGTCATACTTCCTCTTCTGTCTACTTCTGTTGTTGAGATATCTGAGCTCATGGCTTTCTCATTTAGAAAGGGAAGACTACTGGTCTACACTGACTCTGAAATAATGATGTAATGGAAGAGAAGAAAATTGAAGACCTCTAGAAATTTGAAGTCAGCATTCTTTTTGTTATATGTAAAATAAATCTTTACAAGTTTAATCTTGAAATAAAATATATTTACAGGATGAGAGATAGCTCCCAACATCAATAAAAGAGCAATAGTTATCAAGGCAGTTCAGGCTATTACAAGGATTTAATTTAGGGAATTGATAGCACCAAAAATATTTACTCACATGATAATATGAACTAGCATTTATTTGCTCTCTTCCTTTCCTTTTTCTTTCTCTGTGTTTCTGTTTCTCTTACACATAAACACACTCACATCTCAAGTACTTCACAGTGGTTCTAAACTTTATTATTTGAAGTTAATATTTTAAGCCATGTGCTTTCCCAGGTAAAGAAATTTGCTTGAGTCTTGTAGACAATATTATTTCTGCATTCCTAGATCTACAATTTTTTTTTACAAATTATGGTTAGAAATTCCACAGGAAATATCGACAATCTTTATTTTCCTGTAGGTATGTAGATATCCCTAAAGATATTCTTGGTGTCTTAGTTGGTCACAGTTTGGTATAATATTTTATGTAACTGATGATTTATGCTAGGTGATTGCAATCAGAGCTACATTGATATAAGCAGAATGTCCAAATAAAAAGATCTGATAGAAAATATTTATTTTCTTTTTAAGAAGATTTTGAAATCACTTTGAAGAAGTTAGGGATGTTTCAGAGACATATTTCAGACAACACTCAGATAGTGTTGGTTAAAGTGGCAGAGACATGAACATTGTCTTCAGATGTTGAAGAAGGACTAGATTTTCTGGCTGATATAGAAATGAAATTAACATCAGTGTGGGGACAGTTTAGGGTATCAATAAAGTCATGTAAAGTTTTTTGGTTTTAGAGTCAGGAGACCTAGACTTTGGTCTTAGCTTAGTGTCTGAGAGAATCTCCTCATTAGAGGCTCTCAATCATGAATTGGATTGTTTGGGTCATGACTTGAGTCAATTGTTGGGATTGTATGGTAAAGCCAGTGGGCTCAAAGTTGTTTTCCCTATTTTTCGTGGAAATAAAAAGGCATGAAGGCCCAGGTGGCAGGCATAAAATCCAGGGACATTAAAGCAAGAGCAAATTAGCAATAATTGCAGGAAGATGGATCTTGGGTAAAGTGAGAAAAATCTGACAATATACTAATTGATTCATTTTAGGTTTATGAGGAATCTGGTTGGAGCACCAATTTAGAAGGGTAAAACTTTTATCTTCTTGCAATATGATGTTGACTAATTATTCTCCTACATCTGGACGGCAGTCATGTTAGCCAAAATATGAGGCATTGAAGATATGATTATCCTGGGTCCTTTAAATAATCATACTTTATTTAAATACCATGATTTGCAAAGTTGTTCATAATACAGTTTTTGTCAGGCATTGAATGTCCTAATACCAATCCTACCACCATTATTACCTTCCTTCTACCAATGGAAGAACCCACCTCTCAAGTTTGCCCCTTTAGCAGACACAAATTTGCTTCATATTGCTTATTACAATAAAGTGAAAATGACATTTTCAGAATATAAACCAATGAAAGTAAATGTTATATTTGTTAATATTTACAATGCTGTTCCTAAAATCATTGTCTGAGGATTTACTGAACTGATTGGTAATGGCTGAGCTTTCTGTGTTTTTGTTCATGAGCTTGGTAGGCTCCTATGCAACTTTCCCAGACAATGTGCCATGCTTTTAGTGATCTGTCAGCACCAAGAAATTTGGAAGTGTTATGTGGCCACAATATGTGACCACCCACTCCAGAAGCTGTGAGCTGAGAAATCTATATGTTAGATGATGTCAGGTATGGGTGAAGACTGCTAGAACTATCTGGCAGGGAGAGACATCTGACTTCACCTATTCTGAGAAGGCCAGAGTTTTCAACATGGAGATAGATCTATCTGGGACAATTTTATGGCTTGATGATCTCTCTAGAGTTCTTTTTTCTCCAGGTTTTTGTTACAGAAAACAAGCCTAAGTTTTCTATTAAAGAGGTTAATGCCAATTAGAGCAGTTCACTCATGGAACTGACAACCTTGAAATTACAGGTATTTCCAGATCAACTGGTAAGTTAAGGAGGCCCATATTCTGTACTTTAACCTTTTCTAGAAATAATGACAGAATACCTAATAGATAGAACACTGGTTGCATTAGCCTTTTGTATTTGGCTATTTTCTTCCTGTCAGTGGAACTAGTAAGTGATTAGGAGATTTCCCGTTTTGCCATTGTGGGGACTAATATAGATGACCTTCAAATTTTCATTGGTGAGAATATTTTGTTGTTGCTTTGTGTTCTCTTTGGAAAGTCTTGATTGCTGCACTCTTGACCATTGGAAGCTTTTCTATCAACATAAACAACATCTGTTATAAACCAGCACATATATATTGTGTATAATTAGTATAAAACAGTGTTGAAGGTGTACTTGGTAAAGAAAATTGATAGAATCAAACTTCCTCTCTAAGAATGACATGGTAAAAATGGTTTGTCTGAGCTTTTGCCTTTATCAATTAAAATTTTCTTTAGGCTGCTGTGGAAATACTATATATTTGATTAGGAAACTTACCTTAACTGAAACAGTAACCTCTTAGGGTTGTCAGGTGCACTTTCAGAAGGATATCCAAATTTGGGGCTATTTTCAGAAGGTTGAGAAGAAATCGTTGGTCATGGAAGGCTCCATTTAAGGCATGTTTTTCTCTGGTCTGCACCATCAACATCTTCCAGATGTGCCATTCTCCATTGTGTCAATGAATTGACACCATACTTGTCTCACCAGCTGAGCTCGCTGTTTCACTTTTACTTTCATGTGCATAATCATCAATGGTTTCCAAAAACTGAGATAAAGTTTAACAACCCACAAGATGAAGAACTGGGGCTGGTGAAAAAGAGTTGGATTCTTGTTCTATTTTCTGTCTAATCTGCTGTACCAATAGTTTTGACCCTTGTTTTATATTACCTTATTAGGATGTCCTAAGACTATGTTCTTTAGTTGAGGAAGAACTTTATAAAGCAAACAAGGTTTACATATGCCAACTGTGAATGTAAATGGTGTCAGTAGTACAATAAGCCTCCTTATGAATGATTATGCTTTGATGAACTATGGCTTCTGGCTGCCTCCTCAGTGTTATCACACTCTTATGTTGGGGATTCCTAGTTTGTGGTAGGTTAACATATGAAGAAAGTTAGCCAAGGACAATTATTTAAAATTTTTTAATTGTATCAGTGTGAGATGCACAGTTACAAAGTTGGTCACGATTGAATTTTGGCCATACAATGTTCCAACACTTATCTCTTCATCAATGTACATTTTCTACCACCTATGTCCCCAGTTTCCATCCTGCCTACCAGCAAGCCTATAGGGCAGACACTTTTCTTCTCCCTCACTTTTTTCTTTTGTACCTTCTAGGCACCTTGGTTTGCAATACTGTTACTGAAAGTGTATCATTGGTATCACTTTAGCTGCTTTCAGCACCCTATTCTTGTCTAGATTGATAATGTCCAAATGTCACATAACTTCTCTACCCTAATGGCACTCCTATCACCCTCCTTGTAGCAAATTTGTACCAAAAGAAAATACTTGAAGTCAGAGAGTGTAGTCTCTTTTGTTCTTTTATTCCCAAAGTTCATCTCTGGGCCCAGATATTATTATGACTAAGCCAGTCTTGAGCATCAAACAGATATTGGCAGTGCCTACTCTGTGCCCAGAACTTTAATACCAGGGACTAAAAAATAATGAGCCAGTACTAAGCAACAGTCCAAGCTTTGAGGGAAAGAAGTCTAGTGGAGATGCTTTAGAAATAAGACAAAAATCATTGCTCTATAAATAAGACAAAGACAAAAATGAGAATGAAGAAACCATTTTAAAAGTTGAAGAATGTCACATCAAGTAAGAAAATATCATGGTTTGTCCTATTACCATGTCCATAAATGCTCCTGCTGGAGATAGATGTGCCAAAGGACCTTGAAGATATGTCATTGGTCTTCAGGAAGTTGGTGAGATTCAGTATTAGATATCTGGTAGCTTGTGTGAATAGACAAGGTGGTGAAGTACTGTACTTCATTGTGTGGTTTTTGAGATGTATGTTGCCCAACTCAAACAAGGCCCATATGGAAAACTGCCTCCTTTAGGAATCTAAAGTCATGTTGATGTTCCTCAAGGGACCTCATAACTTTAAAACTGAGAAAGACTGGGGCTGTTGCGATTGCATAACAGGTAGGTCATTTGCCTTGTACATGGCTAACCTCTGTTTGAACTCAGCATCCCATATGGTCTCCTGGGTCTGCCAGGAGTCATTCCTGAGTGCAGATCCAGGAGTAACCCTGAGCGCCACCAGGTTTGGCCCCCAAACAAAACAAAACAAAAAACAAAACAAAACAACCCGTGAAAGACTACCATCCTTTAATTAGGTGTTTCTGAATCCAATTTTTGGTCATGTCCCCCTTAGGACCTGTTTTCCTTCCTGTGTCCCCCGTCATATTAGTTGGTCCATGTACATTAATTGGTTCAGTTACCTTCCTTTACATGACATTCTGTAACTTCATGAGATAACCTAGGCTAGAGACTCAACACTGAGCAATATAGTCTCAGATTGAGAAACTCTGCCTCAATTTACTCTTGTTTTTTGAAGCAATTGATACTATTTCTTCACTGATTTCCAATAGGGCAAGCATCATCTATCTATTTGATGAACAGATTGTCAAGACAAACATATAGAATGTCCAGAAATTTCACTTTTAGAAATAGAAAAAGAAGAGAAATTCTTTCATTGTTTCCTATATTCCCACTGTTGGAAGAAAGGCCTTTCCTTCAGGCCTGGGTTGCAAATAAATAATTGACTTTATGTAGTGATTGTAGAAAATATCATCAATTTCTTTGCTTAGCCACCACCTCCTTTATTCAATTAGTACTTGAGAGTTTAGAGCTTGGGTTAAGATAATAAAAGATCTTTCATCATTTCTACCTGGCAGATTATATCACATGACTCTAGATCTCACAAGAAAAGAAAGTTTTCTTTGATCAGTGGTAGATAAGCCTCAGTCCTTCAGCTATGCAATGATTTACGGAAAAAAATTAAAGTCAGGTGAGCAGAACTTTAGTTCTTTTGATGGCTCTTATTTCAACACCCAATAACCATTTCAGAGCTTTTAACACTCACTTTGTAGGTGACAACAGTCTCTCAATTCCTAGGAATCATAAACTAACAGGCATGTGGCTGATCATGATTTGAGTGGCCACATTTCTGTTCATTTAATATTTGCCTCTCATATTTAATTTATTTTCTAATTGATAACTCTAGGAAGACCAAAATATAATATTTCTATTTAATTTTTTATAATTTCTGACAAAACATTCATTTTCATAATTTGTGTATGTGTGTTCATTTATCACATGTATTTAAGAGAACTTTCCTGTCTATGAAGGAATGTCATATTTTATGAATTCAGAATTTGTTTTCCTTACAAGATGGCATTTGTAGTCAGATTGACTACTATTTCATGTTTGAATAGCCCTTGTCTATATAAAAGGATATAGTTTAATCTGGAGGCAAAGGAAGTTGTTTATTTTTGTTTTGTTTTGTTTTGGGGACACACCCAACAGTGCTTAGGAGTTACTCCTGGCTCTGTACTCATAAATAGCTCCTGACAGACTTGGGGGACCATATGGGATGATGGGGATCTAATCCAGGTCAGTCCTTGGTCATCCACATTCAAGGCAAACGCCCTACCGCTGTGCTATCTCTCCTGCCCCTGGGCAGCAGTTTTGACCATTTTCTTCTCTGACGTTTGCCCCATTTGAGTGACATATTTTTTAGTCTATCCAGAATCCAGATTCATAGGTAAAGATAATTATCATCATTGCACATTTACTCTGTAATTTCAATTTCTCCTTTTAGGTTCTTCCACTCTTCGCTGTTTTCTTTTGTTCACTCCAGACTGATTCTCAGGGCACTTATTTTTGTCAGTAGACATCTTGAGTGGGAGGAATTTCAGTTGGTTTGTTGGTTGAGACGTGAACATGCAAAGCAATTGTTGATGCTGCCTGAGTCATGATTGGCATATTTTCCCCCTTTCCTAATTTTAAACTTGCACTTTGAAATTGACAGTGTTAATACCCTTTGTCAGTTCCCTTAGTTCCTTATATGAATTGGCTGTGAGGAATTTGAGACCCTAGTTTTCACCGCACATGCTTTCCTCATGTTTACAGACCTCAAAGGTATCAAAGGTATACTAACAGTTAAAGGGGTAATGACTGGCATCAGCTTATGTCTCCTGGGTGACTGGATGGATCTGTGGAATGATTTAAAATATAAGAGACATTCAGATGGTTGGCATCTGATTTAAAAAAAACCTCTCCATTTAAGTGAAAATTCTGGAGTTAGACAGCTTCACTGTGAGGGCAGATTCCCAGCTTCAGGTGTGATGATTTCCACAGAGAATGTCAGCCATCAAAGGACCCAGACTCAGCAATTAACTTTTCTTGGCATCTCATAGAGGGCTGAGGATTAGGGGGCTGGGAATGTCTAAATAACATCCAACTAGTGCATGTCAGGGTTAGGTTCGAGCACAGGCCCCCAGAGCCTGATAGTGACCCCTAAGTGACCGAAGCAAATGGTCCCAGCTCTAAATCTTCTTGTTTGTTTGTTTTTTGGTCACATCTGGCAGCGCTCAGAGGTTACTTCTGGCTCTATGCTCAGAAATCGCCCCTGGCAGGCACAGGGGACCATATTTGATGCCAAAATTCGAACCATCATCCTTCTGCAAGAAAGGCAAACGCTTTACCTCCATGCTATCTCTCCGGCCCCTCTCCATCTTCTTGTTTCTTTTCTATCTTGATAGGTTGAAAACTCCAAGTTCCATACCAAGCAGGCAGGTGGCTTGATTTAATTATTTTAGTTTTGGGGTCACACCTAGTGTTGCTCTGGGTTCCTCCTGGATCTGTACTCAGGAATTTCTCCTTACAGTGTTCAGGAAACCATATGGGATGCTGAGGATTGCATCTGGTTTGTACATGTGCAAGGCAGTTGCTTTACCTGCTGGACTATCTATCCAGCCTCAAGGCAGAGATTTGGCTTTAAATATCTGTCCCTTGGATACTCTTCAATATGTATGTATGTCTGTGTGTGTGTGTGTGTGTGTGTGTGTGTTTAAGTCCATAGATGTTCCAGTGAGATACTTGATGTTGTGAAAGAAGAGACAAGGGCAGGTCCCTGTCAGGACTAGGACTGTATAGCTTGGTGAGTGCCAACAATACTCTTCTGTGCTCTCTTAGATCATCACCCAGTTAAGTGGCCAGTATAGCTGTTAATCTCCAGAGTCCTCAGGACTTTGCACAGGATGTTCATTAATTTTCTACAAAGTTGAGTGCATTTAGTTAGAGCTTCACTGAGCATAGAGAAGAAAAAAAATCAGTCAATGAAAGGTGTGAGTTACTGTGTATTTCATCTAGACCACGAATTTTCACCTGGTGGGCAGACATCTTCTCTGACTTGGCTTCCAAGCTGTTGCTTACCACCTCCCTTCTAGCATTTGCTAGGTTGTACAAAGATAGGCTCTACCTCATCACATCAGGCACTGAGCTAAAAATTGTGGCATCATGAAACTTTCCACATCTTTCTTTTTCTAAAGATAAGACTGCCAGACATTGAGATGAGCAGTAAAACACTGTTGTTTGTTGTTAATTAATTATTAGTTGTCAACTCAGAGAGAGTTTTTGAAAGAAGATTGAGGCAGGTTGTCCTTTAAAGACACTGCAGCAATGTTTTTGGATAAAACAGCACATTCTTAATGATCAAAGTCTGTGTAAAAGCTTTTTGTTCTTGTCCCCATTAGAGACAGCAGGCTTGTTAAGAATTCACGTTGCAGGGACTGGAGCCATAGAATAGTGGGTATGGTGTTCTCTGCCTTGCTAACTGTTGGCCCAGGTTTGATATATAGCATCTTGTATGATCCCCTGTCAGGACTGATTCCTGAGTGCAAAGCCAGGAGTAACTCCTGAGCATCACCAGGTGTGGCACACACCCTAAAAAAAAGAAGAAAGGAAAGAGGAGAAAAACACATTGTAGTATTCTTTCTTTCTTTCTTTCTTTCTTTCTTTCTTTCTTTCTTTCTTTCTTTCTTTCTTTCTTTCTTTCTTTCTTTGTTTCTTTCTTTCTTTCTTTCTTTCTTTCTTTCTTTCTTTCTTTCTTTCTTTCTTTCTTCTTTCTTTCTTTCTTTCTTTCTTTCTTTCTTTCTTTCTTCTTTCTTTCTTTCTTTCTTTCTTTCTTTCTTTCTTTCTTTCTTTCTTTCTTTCTTTCTTTCTTTCTTTCTTTCTTTCTTTCTTTCTTTCTTTCTTTCTTTCTTTCTTTCTTTCTTTCTTTCTTTCTTTCTTTCTTTCTTTCTTTCTTTCTTTCTTTCTTTCTGGTTTTCACTGTGCATAGTGACAGAGTAAATATGAGACAGTGCCTTATTGTCTTTAATACATCTCAAAGCACTTGAAATTCTATTATGTATTTTCTATTATGTATTTCCTAAGGTAAAGAAGATCCACAAAGAGATTAATTGGGACAATTATCCCCTTCTGTTTGGAGAGGTCACTTGAAGTTAGGGACAATATTTTTCAAGAGAATTTGGTCCTCATCTATTCATAAACTAGTTAAGTTAGCCTCAAAGGTTAAGAATAAATTACCTAGGTATTTTATTTTTGTTTTGGGGCCATGCTGGGAGGCACTCAGGAGTTACTCCTGGCTCTGCACTCAAAAATAGCTCCTGAAGTAGGCTCGAAGACTATTTGGGATGCCAGGGATCAACCCCAGATTGGCTGTGTGCAAGATAAATGCCCTACTTGCTGTGCTATTGCTCTGGCCCCTACCTAGGTAATTATTTATTTAAAATATTTAATTAAAGAACTGTGATTTACAACTTATTGATAGTTGGGATTTAACCATACAACTTTGACACTAATACCACCACCATTGTCAACTTCCTGCCACCAGTGTTTCTGTACTCCCTCCCACCTGCTACCTTGACAGGCACATTTCAAAGTTTTGTGGTTTCAGCTTAGGTCTCATGTTATCTGTGTTTTTTTCTGGCCACACCTGGTAATGCTCAGGGGTTACTCCTGGCTATGTGCTCAGAAATCGCTCATGGTTTGGGGGACCATATGGGACGCCAGGGGATCGAACCGTGGTCCACCCTAGGCTAGTATGCGCAAGGCAGGCCTTACGCCCTGTGACACCACTCCAGCCCCATTATCTGTGCTTTTGATTCCGTTCTTTGAAAACACCACTCTCTAACATCTCTGGTATAATCAAGGCCCTTTACTTTTGTTCCCCATTACTTCTCTTCTCCCTTCACCTTAATTTTTTCTTTTCTGTCAGTCTCCCTACTCTATGGGGTGAAGGCTGATCTAGGCATTACCTCCCTGTCCCACATAACACTACCTGGTTTAATTATTCTATATACCACAAAATAAATGAGATCATCCTGTGTTTGTCTTTCTTGTTCTGGCTGACTTCACTCCATTCTATCCAGGTTGCAGCAAATTCAATGATTTCATGTGATAAATTATCTTATAAAATAGTACAGTATGTAGGTTGTTTGACTTGCCAATGACTGACCCAAGTTCGATCCCTGGTAGCCCTATGGCCTCTGAGCCCTGACAGGAGTAAGCCAGGAGAACAGAGTTAGGAGTAAGGTCTGAAAACTGCTGGGCATACCCCCGCAAATATAATGCACACACAGCCAAGCTGCTCCTACAATCATTATGCATGTTGTATTGGATTGCCATTTCTAACATAGAGTCTAATAACTTGGTACATAGTCTGGGGCCATTGTAGCAGCCTCTGAGAAAAATAAATATACTTCTCATCATGAAGGAATTATTTCTTGATATTTTACTTTTGGGCTTGGTTTGACATAGAGCAAAAGTAAGAAATTTTGCTTGAGTAGGATAAGATGAATCCTGGTTATAAATGTGGGTACTTGGAAAGTATTTCTTTACCTATAAACTTCTTATAGGAAGGTTGAGAAAATCATGTTGATCATGTGCCTTTGAGTTAATCATATCCCTAGTGGATTGACCAGAGGAGTTTCATATTAACTAGAAATGTTCATATGTAAGATCCATAATTGTGAAGTAATTGATCAAAATCAAAATCATTAGCTCCTTTACAGTCAAAGTGTGGTCTGGAGATAAAATCAGAGACCCCAGGGAGCTTGCCAAAAGTCTTCAATTTCAAGGACTTCAGGAACAGCCTCTGAGAAACAGCATGTGTGGCAAAATAAGAATAATATTTATTCTAATAACCAGATAATAGATAAACAGAATAGAATTTTATATTTATTATATAAAATAATCAGAAGCAAATAGAGAAAAATATCAAGTCTCAGGACTGACCTCAGACTTACTGCATCAGAAAATGTACTTTAAACCAGATTCTATATGCCAGTACTTTTCTTGTATAGGGTTTAGTGATTAAAAGTTTGGGTTTTTGCCTGGGACATACATTTGTTCAAACTCTAGAGCCAGAACTTACTTTAATGTGATGTGACTTTCCATATATAAATTAACCACCATAAACCTTCACAGAAGGATGTCAGTGAAGATTTCAGAATTAATTATGTATAACACACTAAGCATGAGGCCTGGTATAGTGTAAGTCCCTTAGCGGTAGAATAATCTGTGGAGACCCATTGTTTAAAAAGGATAGTCTGGAATTGGAGGAAATATTTGTCCTGTTTCCAAAGGACTGGTTTTTAGGATGAATTCTGTCTGCTCTTGCATCCTAGAACTTCTCTTTCAGTCCAGGGCAGCAAAGTCAAATATGACTTGATTTCTCTATGGTTAAGCCTAGTCAAAGGATAAAGAGGCTGTAGATAAAGTCTTTGTTTTTGTTTTTGGCTGAACTGGTGACGCTTAGGGGGTTACTCCTGGCTATGTGCTCAGAAATCCTGGCTTGAGGGACCATATGAGATGCTGGGGGATTGAACTGCAGTTCGTCCTAGGTTAGTGCCACTTGCGCCACCACTCTGATCTTTGTGAAGATCAAGTGATAACCAGAATTATTCCCTTAGGACTGGACTCAGTGAGACCGTTAGGTTTCAGTCACTGAAAATTCTGTGGAGTGGTAACCAGATTTTTCCAATGGCTAGGCCTAGTAAGACCTCTAGTCAATTGGGATCTTAACTTCAGATGTGGCTGCTTTGCAGACATCCTGATGTGGAGGGACAAAAACACCTTCTTGAGTTGGCCTCACTTCTTTTAAGACATGATGGAACTACCCTGGGAAATAAAGCCAGCCTACCCAAAAATTTGGGATACAAAGAAAGAGAGCATTGGAGAGCTTTGCCAAGCCAAGGCCTCACTGATAATGTTAATATTTGCTAACCAAGGACTCCTGGTTTACACAGTAATCAGAGCTTATGCTCTTGATTATATTGTGTCTGTCTGAATCTTATTTCCCTGTCTTTTACTTACACCAATGTCACCTCATTCTCTTTAGTTATTCCTTTATATATACATATACATATATATTATTTAAACACCTTCATTACATACATGATTGTGTTTTGGTTTCAGTCATGTAAAGAACACCACCCATCACCAGTGCAACATTCCCTCACCAATATCCCAAATCTCCCTCCTCCCCACCCGACCCCCGCCTGTACTCTAAACAGGCTCTCCATTTCCCTCATACATTCTCATTATTAGGACAGTTCAAAATGTAGCTGTTTCTCTAACTAAACTCATCCCTGTTTATGGTGAGCTTCATGAGGTGAGCTGTAACTTCCAGCCCTTCTCTCTTTTGTGTCTGAAAATTATTATTGCAAGAATGTCTTTCATACTGGAGAGGGAGGCTGCAGCTGGACCCAGATGACCCCACATGCCAGGATTCCTGCTCCTCTCCTACGGGTATGGCTGGGAATCTGGGCAGACAGCTGGCTAATGGCCTCCTGGGATGACCACTTAGTCCAGGAGACCGAGATCCACCCCCATGCCAAACTGGTCTTCAGGGCCAGGTTTGGCAACAGGGCTCTGGGGGGAGGGGAAGGAGGGAAACTCCTCCCATATTCATGCTGGACCCCCTGCAGCGGTGTCTTTTCTTACTAATACTCATTTTTATAACCATGCGGGTGCAAATGCTCCCACGCAACAAATATACATTTTAAGCAATATCTAAAAATGTACTTTATTCTAGACGGTTCCTAGGAAAGGAAACAGAATACCAAAGATTTGGATGATAACACTCAAATAGATCTTTAAAGTCAGTCTTTATGGACGTGACTTTCCATACTACTCCAAGTCGAAATCACAAACAATTCATATATATATATATATATATATATATATATATATATATATATATATAGTATATAGCCCCTGTCATGTATTGCCTCTCCCCTACCCCTGTGTCTCTTCTATCCCCTCGTCTCCCAATCGTGATCTGTTATCTTCCCCTAATTTAACCCTCTTTACCCTCAGTTCCTAACTCAGTAGGCACCAAGATTGACCTCCTGCCCCAACAGACCACCTTCCAGCTCCTCAGTGAAAGACACCCTCTGGGTCCCTGTTCTCATGCCTCGGCAAAGAACTACAACCAGCACGCCTGCTGACTCATGCTTGATGGCCCTTATCACCCTCACCAAATCGTGGACTGTTGCACAATACAGGAATCGGCCTCAACAAAACTCCCAGCTCAAAGACACTATATGGTCTCATAATGAAGCAAAGCATTTCTCAAACTCAATTCCAAGGCCTGTGAATTGAAAAGTACCTTGGTTTTTACTCCCCACAAGAATATATGAAAAGACTTAATTGGGAGTCTTATATTGCCTATGGAAGCTCAATACCTCTTAAGATATGTATTCCTAAATATACAAGTAGCCTCCCCCACCACTTGTTTTATTTGAATACCTTTTCTTTTTAACTCAGTTTTATTTGTTCTATTTTAATATATACATTTTTTCTCTATCATTACCACTTTCCATGCTGCTTGATACAAAAAGCTTTGACTGGGATAAAAGCTCAGAACAAAAGCAGATGACAGAGACTGTGTCTGCAGCCTGTCATCCTTACCCAGAATAGCACCAGCAACACAGTATGACATCATACTTTTTTGTACGGGCACAGTAAAAAAAAGGGGAAACCATAGACACAGAAACAAGATCTTATCTTCTAGGGATAAGAACTCACTTTTTATAGCAGAAGGGTGCCTCTCATCCTGATCGTGTGTCATGTGGATACAACCAGTCCCCAGGAGATTGGACAGTGTTAGTCCAATCCGAAACCCCAGATCCCTGACGTAGAAATGATACAGCTCCGGGCAACACCACCAGGAACTAAGCTCCATTGGGAGATTTATAACACTACTCTGGCACCAACTTGGGCCAGTTTTGATATGACAACGAGGAAAGGAAAACTTGACCTAAGATCAGGCTGTCCTATCACATGACCTAACACTAAATGGAAATCAGAAGAGATATCGTCCTTTGAACTGTGAAAAATAAGAGCACCAACAACAGAAAACTGACTTTGACAACCATGACTGAACAGAGCCTAACTTGGGACTAATAAGGAAAACCCTACCCTAGGCTGTAGCCCAGGACATATAAAAAACAACAACAACAAGATGTCTTATTGCAGAGGTCCAACTTGGACAACAGAGAGAGATTGAGCAGAACCTTTGGATCCATAATATCCTAGGCTTCGGCTTAGGAATGGAACGAAATCAGGGAGCAAGTATTACAGAAGACTGAACACAACAACAACGATGGATAGGAACCTCTAGAACCTAGAGACTCTATCCTAGAACCTGACCTATAACCTGCGCAAATACTAAGATCGCTAGCTACAGTGGCTTGATTTTCTCACATACAACCAAGAGGAAACTTTCCTGGCATCACAAAAAAGCCTTTGCGATGGGGTAATGAGTATATATGGAGCCAAGGTTTGACCCCATGATGGAATGCTTCATAGATGGAGAAACCCTGAATCTCTAAGGCTATGGGAATTCCCTTTCTTCCCCAATGCTTACTGTGCCTATGGAAAAAAATAGTGGGGGGAACGCCAAACCCTACCACTCCGGCACCCATATTTTTTCTTGTTTTATTTTGATTTGTTAGTTTCTGACTTTATTTTTCTTCTCCTTTTTCTTCCACTTTTCTCTTTCTTTTACACTCTTGTAGTTGTTATTTAGAGATTTATTTTTATTTTTATTTGCCAGGTCCATTTTTTTCTTTTTTCTTCCATTTTTCTTTTCTTTTTTTCTCTCTCTTCTTTCTTTTTTGATAGTTGTCACCAAAGTTTTTTCTCCCTATTTCTTATCCTTTTTATCTCCAATGACGGTGGAATAGATACTCAATCCACAACAAGCTGTAAAGTGGAGACCAGTTGCACTAGCATTCTGGGGGGTAGAGGAGGGAGATATGGGATGCATACTGGGAACAGGGGCGGAGGGAGGACAGCACTGGTGGTGGGAATGCCCCTCATTCATTGTCAGTATGTACCATAAATGATGCAGTGAAAGATTTGTAATGCACTTTGGTCACAATAAAAATTAAAAAAAGAATGTCTTTCATTTTTCTTAAAACCCATAGATGAGTGAGACCATTCTGTGTTTTTTCTCTCTCTCCCTCTGACATATTTGACTCAGCGTAATAGATTCCATGTACATCCATGTATAGGAAAATTTCATGACTTCATCTCTCCTGACAGCTGTATAATATTCCATTGTGTATATGTAACACAGCTTCTTTAGCCATTCATCGGTTGAAGGGTACCTTGGTTGTTTCCAGAGTCTTGTTATGGTAAATAGTGCTGCAATGAATATAGGTGTAAGGAAGGGGTTTTTGTATTACATTTTTGTGTTCCTAGGGTATATTCCTAGGAGTGGTATAGCTGGATCATATGGGAGCTTGATTTCCAGTTTTTGGAGGAATCTCCATATCGTTTTCCATAAAGGTTGAACTAGACGGCATTCCCACCAGCAGTGGATAAGAGTTCCTTTCTCTCCACATCCCCGCCAACACTGCTTGTTCTCATTCTTTATGATGTGTGCCAAACTCTGTGGTGTGAGGTGGTATCTCATAGTTGTTTTGATTTGCATCTCCCTGATGATTAGTGATGTGGAGCATTTTTTCATGGGCTCACCACCAAAATAAATGATATTATAATTAAGAGAGAATGTTTAGGGCAGGTAGAAGAATGAGTATTGATGTGAGGAAGTGGAACATTTTGTGCCTTCTCACTAAAGAACTGTATGGTTTGCACTGGTCATGGGCTCCTGCAAAATTGGGAGGGTTACAGACTTTGGGCATGCAAACAGGCTATGCAAGTAGGCAAGGCGAAAGGGTATTTATTTATTTTGGGGGCAGAGCCCTCAAAATAAATGCTATGCCCAAATTCCACTCCTGGATCTTTGCTCAGTAATAACTCCTGACCATATACTATATAGAAATTGAATGGGAATTCAACTCAACCTCTGTACTCTCTCTTTGACCTCTGGGCAAAAGGTATCTTAAAGAGAAAGGGCATAAATTGTGGCAAGAGGCAAGAAGTCACAGTGATGCTCCTGGGAATTGATGTGCATTGGGAGGTAGTTGTTGCAAAGTGTACTGGGTAGATTTTGTAATAAAGTGGTTTGAATATGCAATTTTGGAGCTAGAACATTATGGGCCTGGAATATGATGCTGAGAGTTTGGACTTTATTTCGAATATAAAGTGAATTTATCAGGAATAGGATATGCATTTATTTTTATTTTTTTTATTGTTACTTAATTTTTTGGCCACATCCTCCTGTGCTCAGCATTTCCTGCTGGCTATACTGAGTGAACTAGATAATACAATTCCTAGTTTTGGTTGTTTCTGAAGATACTTGCCTTTTCCAGCCCTTGAACTTTAAAATGTTTATTTTCCACCCTTTCTTTGATGCTGCTGCTGCAATAATTGGGGTCACACACATCCTAAATTGTGGTGTTACTGTGGGACACACTTCAGTTTTGGTGCTAATATTCAATGATTCGTGCAAGCCAGAGATCAAACACTACAGTTTGGGAGAGTTTAACTTGTTTCCTTATGTTTGCAAGGCAGAGGTTTTCCACTCCAATCATCTCTAGGCCCTTTGGCATGAGATCTTTAATCTAGGGGGTGGGTTCAGGTGTAAGTTTCAGCCACATTGAATTTGGTTTCTCTCATTTAAAATCAAATATTCCTGAGTAATGGAGGTGGCTGTATATATGTTCGATAACTTCTAGAAAAATAAAAAAAGATGAAGCATGTAATAGAACAGCTGGAAGTCTAAGGATTCCCACCAAGAATAATCATTGAGCATGAGGACATGGGGAGACTGGAAAGCGTTTTCTTGTTCACTAAGTGAAGATTAGAGGGATATACAATAAATGTTAAAGAAATTCACTTCAACTCTCTTCATAAAGTACTAGATTGCCTGAAAGTTAAAACTACAAACCAAAAAATTTTTAAACTTTATCAATCTTTTATTTTTTTAATTTTTATTTTTAATTATGAGAACAATGATGCAAAGAAAGAGAACAAGGTAAAGTTACAGTGGAAGGACAATCAACTGTAAACAGAGTTCTCAGAAGAAATCCCCTTGCTGACGCTTAAATTTTGGACTTACAGTCAAAGAACATTAAGAAAAATAAAACAGGGCCCGGAGAGATAGCACAGCGGCGTTTGCCTTGCAAGCAGCTGATCCAGGACCAAAGGTAGTTGGTTCAAATCCCGGTGTCCCATATGGTCCCCCGTGCCTGTCAGGAGCTATTTCTGAGCAGACAGCCAGGAGTAACCCCTGAGCACAGCCGGGTGTGACCCAGAAACCATAAAAAAATAAAACAGAATCCATGTACAATTATTTTGTCCACAAGTCCCCAGATTGTAGTACATTATGACATTTTTAGCAGTACACAAAGCAGTCTAAAGCCATGAAATTTATGTGACTCCTTAAACATCGAAGGCATAGTATTTTTTTTAACATTTTCATGCACTTGCATATTAGTTTAAGTTAACATCAAAAGTTCAAGTGGTTTTTTTTTAAGGTTTAGAGTCAAAGGAGCACAGTAAAACTGGTGTTAGAGTGGCAATTATTGTTTGCATAGGCCCACCAAAAATATGGTGAACACAGAAAGGAAAAGTCTTGGCCTAAATACAAGGAGACTCTGAAGTTTTCTGGCTAAGACCAACTCTAGGCTCCAGGCAAACTAGTTTGTTCAATCCAAGCCATTGTCTGTGGTGCCAATACAGTTTTATTTTTCATGCAGTCTCTATTGTTGGCATCAGGTTTCTGTATTAATGATCCTGAAATCTGCATATCCTACATTAGAGTCAGGCTGGTGTGGAGCATCCTCTCCTTTCATCTAACAATTAAAGGGCAATGCAGAAAGCCCTGTCCTGTAAGCAGGTCGTTGTTGTTTTCAAGTCTTCTCAGTGTTAAGGGAAGTCTCTTTTGAGTAGGTCGATGTCAGGGCAGCAGTAGGGTCTTCCCTGGTAGAGGATTTCTTCCAGGTGATGTTATAGACAACCTTGGATATTTTGTAGATGGCTTCCCTAGATCAGGGGTGAATGGAGAATGCCCATTCTTCTGAGGCCTGTGCCAGGTCATTATGTCAATGTTCAGGGTGTAAGGTCCCATTGCACTACAAGATTTGTGTGCACTCATCTCGATTAGATAAGAACTTATTTGTATGTATAGTATTTTTCCATTTTAATATGCCTATGCAAACAAGAAATAAAGCCACATGGCGTTATTGGTGCATATGGGGGCATAAGAACATGTCAAAAAATACCTGTGACTTGGTTCAAACATAAGAATTAAACTGAGGGACTCTTTCAACAAATTCCCTATTGAACAGTTCATAAAGAGAAGAAAAGATAAAAAATGGGTAAAATCGTCATTGTATAAGAAAATATTCAGAGCTATAGCTGTCAAAGAAAACACAGATAAAATGTTAAAAAGATATACGTGTCCATTTTATGCCTTTTGAAATAGTTGGGGGGTGTTAATTCCAGTGCACCACTTTGGTCTGTGACTTAGGAATCTGCAGTACTGAAGTTAAAAAGGTTAAATGTGCAGTAATGGTGGTAGGGGGTGAGAGAGTTAAAGAGAAAAATGAGCTTTTGTAGGGGTGTGCGAAAGGGCAGAGTACAAAATGGACATTCTGCATACACAAAAACATAATTCAAGGATAGGGCGTACTACTAATGTATCTTGTGCATGCGGGGGCGCTAGCCCCTGCGTGGTTTTGAACATATAGATTGGTAAGAAATTACCAGTGACTGCTTTAGTGCAACCGAGCAACCCTCAGCACCCACAAATTAAGCCTAGGCTAACCTTCAAGCTCCTCCAAGGGACCCACCTCGCTGGCTTGCCCAGGCATGTGGCCCAGGGAAAGCCCTGGAGATCCCGAGCAAGGCGGTAGAGGGGTGCTGGCAAACCCAAAATTTTACTGATAGATGTGGCGAATTCTAGCTACACATGAACATAAAAAGCCCTAAAATTCTATAATGTATAGAAATTAAAAATTAATAAAAAGAGGAGGAAATTATCAGCCACATTTCTTCTGTTTTTTTTTTCTCAGCAAGAATGAGGCATTGAGGTGATTGAATCCCAGTGCTTCCATGTTTTAGTGACCTTTGGCAAACCACTCTCTGAGCTTTATTTTTTCATCTGCCAAATGAATGGTGATAACTGCTCCCTCACAGAAGCACTCAGAATTAAAGAGCACCCTTATGGCAGCCACAGAACACTGTGCTAGGAGCCTCAATTCTGCAGAAAACAATGACTTTTTCCTATCTACTTTGCCCAGGTTGAATGTCATCAAAGTCCCATCCTGAGGGCTCTATGGCACACTTGATGGGGCTGATTCTCTCTGGAGGCTCAATTCTTAGCCAACTGTCTCATTTGTAATGCTTCCCTCCTTCCCTGTTCTACTCCCTGCAGATCATCCCCGAGGATTTCGGACCATATCTTTTCAACCAGAAGACGAGCATAATGCAGAAGGGCTGAATGTTTCGGACATGTAACTAACATTGTGAGCACAATATAAATAGCTTTTCAGTCAAGTTATTTCTTATTCTCCGGTTCTCTTTCAAACCACATCTATGCTCTCTGAGTTGTAGCTATAAACATACAAGTTAAGAGAAGTGACAAGAGTCACCAAAGGTCAATCACATAATTAAGGTGCAGTCCAGGTACTGCACAAGGGTGAGAAACCTTATGAGAAACACTGCTCTGTGAAACACAGACCTCTGACTTCCCATGCCCTACCTTTCAGCTACAGCCAGTCCATTGTGGGAAGGCTCATAGCAAAGCCATTATTTAAAGATTAATGTCTGTGAGGACCATGTGATTTTAAACTTGGAGCTAATTAAGAGGTTTGAGCCATTGGAGAATAGGATTCTCTTAGTCATATCTCATAGAAGATTTTATTTCCTCAACAGGAGCAGTAGCCAGAGTCTTAAGTGATATGCAGGATGAACTTAAGAGCATTTGCATATTTCCATGGCTACACTCAGGATGGGGAGATTGAAGAAGAAGAACCTAGAAAAGCAGACAAGAATGGGACCTGCTTGGGAAACCTTGGAGGCCTAGAGGCAACAAATGCACTTGTGGGAAGGCAGAGAAATAGCAAGTGAAAATGGTGGAGGGACAAGATGCCAAGCATAGAGAAGTAAGTGTGCAAAGGTGGATGTTGAGAGGAGGGTGTTCTGGGATAGGACTGGCAATATGGATAAGGACATATTGTTAATCTTTTCCATTTAAGGGATTGAGGAGAGAGCCAAGATTATCTGGATCAACTTTTGTATGTACCCAGAGAGTGATTCAAGCCCCTGAAATGTGCCAGTATATAAAGCCAAAGACCATCCTTCAGTCATGCCCCCATGTCCCTTAAAGAACTTTCTCATGGTAACTTGGCTGCTGATCATTGCAGAAACTATAATGTTCAGGGTTCTTAGAAGTTTTATTGAGATATTTTAAGATGCAGGTGAGTACCTGTCAATATGAGCTTATGGATGCCAGCTTGTTGGATCTTTTGCCTCTTGGCTGGAAGGTCAATCTCAGCGATACATCTGTGCCCTTTTGAGCCACACCATTTCTTCTCTAGCCACTCAGCTTTTTCCTGTCCCATTGAAGAGTAGCAATAATCCCAACAGTGCTAGATAACTAATAATAGTCCTATGTGTATCTAGACATCTGTCTCCTATTTGTTTTGGACATAAGACAACTAGAGAACACTCTGGTTTTAGATTCCAGGAGACTGATGATTAGGAAAGGCAGCTTGCAGGTTTCTAGAGGACAACCATACAGGATTATGGTTGAATATCTTCTCTGCTCTGCTGTGTGCTGATACTCCTTAGGACTTTTGATTGGATCCCCAAACTTCCAGCCATGGGCCAAAAGTACATCTTAGAAGCCTGAAAAGTTATCAGAATGCCCAGCTCTGCCTCCTCAACCACTCTTCCAGAAGTCAGTTCTTACCTTTACACTGCGTATTCTAAATGTGAAATAATATCATCTGCATTTTGCTTTTCCAGGTCATCTGATAGAAAGTCCAAGTATATTCAGATTCAACATGTTCATCCACAAACACTTGCAGTTTCTTTCAGCTCATCATACTAAACCTTTCTTTCTTGGGTAACTTCTTTATTATTTACCTAGTCAACCACAATATGCAATACTGTTAGTAGTAATAATTTAGGCATATGATGTAGCTTTATCACACCTTCCACCAGAGATTTGGCATTACTCTAACAATCTTTAGGCTCTAGATGCCCTTTCATTCCTCCCCACCTCCTTTTCCATAGGCTGACTCTCAAGGCCTGTTATCACTTGGCTGTTTTGTATTAACCCCCTATATTTACTGATACTCCACATATGAGAGATCATTTAGTATTTGGTCTTCTCTCTTTGACTCATTCCACTTAGCATGATACTTTAATTTCTACCCACTTAGCAGAAAACTGCAAATTGTATATTTTCTCATTGCTGAGTAGTATTACACTGTGTGTATACTATTTATTTCTCTATTTATCTGGTTTGGACACTTGGATTGTTTCAATATCTTGGCTATTGTGAATAGTATTGTGATAAGTATGCCAATGCAAATATTTTTGAATTAAAATTATTGTGCTCTTATGGTATCCTGTAGTTTTTTAAATTATTTTGTTCTATTGAAGTAATATAGTTTACAATTGTGTTAATGTTTATGCTTTGGGTATGCATAGTTATTGCACTTTTCCTTTCTTTGTTTCTTTATACCAGGTACAGTGAAATCGTTCAGCATTTGTCCTTATCCCTTTATATCCCTTTGACTTATTTCACTTTATATGATACCTTTTATTTCTATCCAAGTTGTAGCAAAAAGGAAGATTTTATTTTTATTGCCAATGATATTCTATTGTGTAAGTATACCACAATTTTTTATCTACTCATTTTTTGTTGGATATGTGGTTTGTTTCCAGATCATGATGACTACTGTATATTGGTGCTGTGAACATAGTTGTGCATGTATCTTTTAGATCAATGCTTTTGTGGTCTGGGGATAGATGCCAAGGAATGAAACCACTGGATCATGTGGTATGTATATTATTAATTATTTTCAGCACCAAACTATTTTCTATAGAGCTTGAACCAAAAAATATTCCTACCACAGTAAATGTACATCCTTTTTCACCACATCCCCATCAGCACTTCTTGTTTCTAGATTTTTGAATATAGAGCATTCTCACTGACATGAAGTGTATTTTATTGGTTTTCTTCTCATTTTCTTAATAATTCTTGATGGTAAACACCTTTCAGATGTCTGATGGCCATCTACATGTTTTCTTTGAGGAAATTTCTGTTCAGCAACTCTTCTCATGTTTTTTCATACAAATCACTTTATTTTCTTTTCTCCCAAGTTACAGATGGTAATTAACTGGACTCCCCCATAAAAAGACACAAAATAATTGGATAAAAACCTAGCCTTTTGATGCCTACAGAAGGCACACTTAAAGTCCAGTGATAAAAACACACTCTGAGTCAATGTTTGGAAGACAAGCTAATGATAGACAAGAAAAAATAGGGTTAGCTATACTGGTTTCGACCAAATAGCATTTAAACTAAAGAAGATAACAAGAAATTGAAAAGAACATTACTTATTGCTTAAGGGGTCAGAAGATTATGAATACTTAATCTCACCATAATACATGCACCAAATGAAGGGACAGCAATTGCTAAGAAAACAAAAGAAATGCATCAATGACAACACAATAGTAAAGGGATACTTCAATAGTCCACTCTTGTCATTGGACAGAACAAGCAGAATAAAGAAGCAAAAGCCCTGAGTAACTGAAAGAACAGTTTTCAACTGGCATATTCAGGACTCTACACTCCAGAAAAATTGCATACATGTTATTTTCCAAATTTCATGGAACATTCTTAAGGAAAAGTCACATGCTTGTACACAATTCAAACATCCATCAAAACAGTAGAAATCACACCAAGTGTCTTCTCAGACCTCACAGCCAGAAAAGTAGAAACCAAGTGTCAAAAAAAAATAGCTAAAAGCTAAACAACATACTGCTCAATAACAATGGGATCAAAGGTGAAATGAAACATAATTAAAGGATTCATTTTAAAAATGGGAGTGAAGACACCATCCACCAAAATCTATGGGACATAGCAAAATCAGTACTATGAAGAAAAGTTATAGTCATTCAAGTGTATATCAGGATTAAAGAAAGGGTTCAAGTAAATGATTTAATCTGTTAGTTAGAGAAACTAAAAAAGGAATAATAAATTAATCCCAAAACAAATAAAAGTAAGGAGATAGACAATAAAAATTAGAGAGGAAATCAATGGTAGAGAAAACAAGAAAACAATAAAAAGGGCCAAAAAGCAGAATTTGGTTCTTTGAAAGAGTGAACTTGATAGACACAAATCCTTTACCTAGACTCACTAAGGGAAAAAGAAGAGAAAACAAAACAAATAAATCAGCTGTTTGTGAAGAAATCGTAACAGCCACCTCATGAATGTAAAAAAAAATACGAGGTTACTTTGAACAACTTTATGTTTCCACATTAAAAGGAATGGGTAAATTCTTAGAATAATGCAAATATCTCAAGATGAATCAAAAGTTGAGTAGACCCATCCCAGTAAAAAAATTAATACAGTAATAAAAATCTCCCCCCAAATAAAAGCTCAGTTCTAAATGGATTCACTAGTCAGTTTTTCCATACACCCATACTCTTCTGAGTCTTCCAAAATATTGTGGAAACAGAATTTTTTTCACAATAGCTTCTATAAAGCCAATGTAATACTGGACATAAAACAGACACTACTTGAAAAAGAAAATTATAAACCAATATCACTGACGAACACTGATCTGCTACAAAATCCTAGTGAACTGAATACAGCAATATATTGTAGCATAGTTTTAATCTATGGAATCCACTACTATCTTTTGACTTCTTAGAAGTGCTTGGACTAACTGTGGAATTTTATGGGTCCATTCAAATTCTATGTGCTTGAAGAATGCTATTGGTTTTTTACATAGAGATTATATAGGATATATATAATACTTTGGGTAGGTTGATCATTTTAACATGTTAGTTATCCCAGTCCATGAACTTGTAAAGCTTTTTTCTTTTTCTTGTGTCCTCTACAATTTATTTTGGCAATGACTTAGAGTTTTCATGTCTAAGTCTTTCACTTTGTTGAGTTGATTCCTGAGTACTTGATACTTTTTTTTTTTTTTTGGTTTTTGGTTTTTCGGGCCACACCCATTTGATGCTCAGGGGTTACTTCTGGCTAAGCGCTCAGAAATTGCCCCTGGCTTGGGGAGCATATGGGACGCGGGGGGGGGGGGCGGGGGCGGATGGAACTCGGTCCTTCCTTGGCTAGTGCTTGCAAGGAAGACACCTTACCTCTAGCGCCACCTCACTGGCTCTGATACTTTTGATTATAGTAGTAAACTGGATTTTCCAAAGTCTTTCTCTTTTTTTCATATAAAATTGCAATAGATTCGTGTGTGTTGGTTTTTGTAGCTTGTTACCTCAGTACATGCTTTATTGTTTTTTTTTTTACCATATTTGGTGGAGTATTAATATGTTTCTACATTTGTAATTGTGTCATTTGCAAATACTAAGGGTTTAATATTTTTACAATTTGGATTCAGTCACTATATTTATTACCTTTGTGGCGTGAACTTATTATTTTACCAAGTAAAATAATAATGGTGAAAGTAGACATACTTTTTCTTTTGCCTGATCTTAGAGGACAGGCTGCCAATTAATGTGGGTTTTTGTTTCTGTTTTTTGCCATTGACTATGGTGTTATCTGTAGGTTCACTGAGTGTGACCTTTACTACTTTGAGGGATGTTTCCCAGCAACAGCCCAGTCAACCAAACAATGGCAAAAGCCAATGAATAAGAAACTACCACTTATCACACTTCCAATTTCTTCTTTGCTAGCAACCGCTCTTCTAAAACCTATCAAAGTTTGCTTAGTCTTTCTGATGCTTGTTTTACCTTGAGACTGCCCTTTTGTTTTCTCCAAATAAATCCATTTTTATTGGTGAAATAAAGCTGCTTTCATTCTAAATCAACAGAAGGAATGAAGGGGGGGGGAGAGAGGAAGGAGATAGAAGAACATTACTTGAATGTAAAAGGAATTGGAAATCAGTTTGATAACGAAGGAGATGGAGAACTAAGGTATTCTGTGAGGAGCCCCCAAGTTGACCAAAGATCTTCTAAAAAAGAGGTATTAACTTTGGGGAGGGTTGTCAAAAGAGTAGGTAAAGCCTAGATAGCAGGGAAAAGACCAGTGACTGAAAGAACTGATTGTTGTAACCTAAATAGGATATAGGTCACTTTGGGGAGAAGTGAGTTTCCTGTTATTGGAGGAGTCCAAGCAGGGCCTGCATTAGTCCTTGATGCTGCTGACTCAGTAAAGATTCAAGCATCATATGGAACTTCACTGCAGGCCTTTATGGCATTGCTCTTTGGGTGGCTGGTCCTCTTCATGGTGCAAATGATGTGTGAAGTAACTTCTGATCTTTTCTGGCACGTGCAAAGTTGTGTAAGGATTAGGGAAACACTGCAAAAGCCTTTCCCAAGTCAGTGTTGAGCACAAAATAACTCCATTAGAAGTGCTAAATGAGGATCATAATGAGATATCCAAAGTCTTGCCAAGTGAATTTAATCGCTTTTTGATCCCAACAGCCACACAATTCAACTCTTTCTTAGCATAATTAAGCAAGTGACAATGAGGATGCTATTCTAAGACATGGTAATGAGATGCTGAGGGGCCTGAATTCAGCTGGAGGGGAATTCCTATTAAATATTTATTAGATATGTGAGTTCTTTAATAGTAAGAAAAAATAGAAAATGAAATTTAGTTAAGTGAGGCCATTGCCTTTGAAATGAAACTGTTAAGAACAGAAGCTGTCAGGTCACTAGCTGAAGGCTGCTTCATCTTTCTGGCCCAAGGGCTTGGCTAGACTCTGAGGCTTGAACTCACCTTAGTAGATCAGGAGTCATAGAAAAAGATTCTACTTTAGGGGATGATGGAGATTGGCCCAAGTAGAAAAAAAGAAGACAAATGTAATAAGAAGTGTAGAGTGGGTACAGAAAGAGTGCAGAGCTGGGAATTCATATCCATGTTTGAACTTCAACTTGAAAACCCTTAGGGTATGTATGGGCAAGAGAGAGACTTCAGATGAATGAATGACTTTATGTTTCTGAGCCCATCCATAGTCTCCTGCTCTGTAAAATGGATTTATTCCTATGTCCTCCACTAGAGTATTCAAAGAACTAAATATGAAACTAAACTGAGATCTGAAACTCCCTGAGAAAGGGGAGTTTAGGTCATTCACACCGAGGAAAGAAGCTTAGGTCATTCACACTCTGATGACTTGCAAGAAAATTTCCTGGGGTTCGAACAGGATCCTAGCTGAGTTCACACCCCTATTCTGTTTGTGGAAGTAGAGACAAAGCAGATCTGCCCTTTTGCAATATTACTTGAATTGTTTCCACTTAGTGAGGAATACCCTGCCCAGGCAGAAAAATCAAAAGCTCAGTTTTCCAAGGATGCTAATTAGTATGCAGATGAAATGCAAGCTCCAGGCCTGGCCAGCAGGAAGGGGAGTCCAACCTCTGCTGTGTCTCCTGTGGGGATGTTTTTGAGCAATTAAGAGCCTTCCCCTTGCAAGGACAGGACCAGTGCTTTGCTTGGGCCTCAGGCAAGCCCTGGGAAGCCTGTTTGAACCTGGCTAGATGTGACTGAGGAGGGGGCAGAGCCAGCCGCAGTGCTCAGGTACTCCTAGCTTCTCTCACTTTCTAGACCAACTTTCCTACAATGCACACTCAGAGAAAGGTTTACTTGCTTCTAGAGTATTTTCTTGACAATCTTTAGTTCTGGCAACACTCTATTATAGGTAACTGACAATTATCATGTTACAGAGAGATGCTAGTTGGCAGAGATGGGAACTCAAGGTCACAAATATGATAGAAAAATCCTGACAACTATGGGCTCCAGCTCTGGGAAAAAGTTTATTTCTCCAAGAAGAAAGCACTGGAATGGGAAAAGCCCTGGCACTGTGGTTCGGCAAAGCCAATTCTCAAGACAGTGACACCACCACAGGCTTTTAGAATTTCCAGCTTTCTGGTACCAGATTCAGCTGTCATTTGGGACCTAGTTTGGTGCCTTGTCATTAAAAGGTAAAGGGAAAGAGAAAGCCTCTTAGGGTTGGAAAGTCTTTTCTTAGGGGATAAAAACAAATGCACAAAACATAAGTCATTGATGTTTTGCTCTATCCCCGCCCCCAACTGGCCAGCACAATCTGAAGCAGCAGTGAAAAAGGGAGTTCCAACCCTGAAAAGGCCCTTTACCCTGCCTCTTAGAATAGAAAATGCAAAGTTAAATATATCTGTAATAATAAATGCCAAGTAGGCAATGTCCACAGTTTGCCTGACTGCAGTTCCATCGTTTTCTGATCTTTTCATGCTGGGGGTTTCACTGAAGAGATCCTAACCAAGCCATCTTGGGGAAAGCTTTCCTCTGTCTGACTCTTCTATGGAGAACAGCCTTCAAAGGATCTTGTTCCAGCAGCAGGAATGTTCCCAGTCCCTGCAGAGAGTGCTGGAGTTGCTCTGATATGCCTTTGACCTATTGCTAAGGATGTGTGGAGAAAAGGGGAGAAATGATGCTCTTTCAAGAGCCTTTTTCCACTTTGTATCTAGAACTGAAGGTTTCCAATTAGATCTGACCTATATCTTTGGTATTCAAAGCTAGAATGAAGGCAACTCCCTTGGAATCTTGACTTTTGGATTAAAGAGAATTTAGATACTCTGCAGAGTGGGCAGCTGTAAGTGTTGGAATATTTGCCAGAGTACCCTTAGTGTACCCTTAGTGTACCTGTCTTTCTTAGTGGAACCATCTTCCTTGGTGTACTATTCTTCCTTTGTGTAACCTTCTTCCTTGGCATACCATTCTTCCTCTGTGCCTGCTTCTTCCTTATTCTTCCCTGCACTATGTGAATCAAAGCCACTATGTTATATGGCCCTCAATCAACTGAGCAAGTATTCTTTGGCTAATAGCACTTTCATAGTGTGGAAGAATTAGGCTATGCGGATCATGAAGTATATCACCATGATAGTCATTTTGTGATCTTACCCAGATATTCTTTTTTATACATTTTAGCCCTTTAGATTCTAACTGATTCTTCTCCAGACTTCACTTCGATTAAATCACTGTCCCTGTCTCTTTATTTTTAAGTTAACTTAATATTTTAGGGCCTTCCAAATGATGCCTAAGGGAGTCTTGGTAATATTCCAGAAAGTTTTCAGCCAATTGGGCCAGCAATTTAACATAAGAGCATGAGGAGACACTACTGTTCCAGCACCCTAGAATCTGCACAGGAGTTTCTACAGCCTCAACAGAAGGGATTGAAGATCCCCAGGGCTGCACCTGGCAATGCTCAGGGAACTTTCTTGTGCTGGGTTTGGAACCAGAATCATCTATGTGCAAGGGAAGTACATAATCCCTGGATTATCTTCCCAGCCCTGGCCTCTTTCTGATAGGAAAGTATCTAATTGCATACACTTATTCACACCTTGGATGATCATGACAAATTCTTATGAAATTAAAGGTCTCTCGGACATATTCACTCAATGCCCAGGCCCTCTTCTTGGAAAGAACATCCTAATTAGCATAAGGTTGTTACAGAAGGGTGGTGACACTATGTGCATAGAAATATCAGCTCAGGTCAGATGTATGAGGTCTATAGACAAGTTGGGGAGATAAACGTATAACTGTGAAAATGAAAATGTCATGATAATGCTCAAGCAGTAGTTTAACTAGACAATATGAAAGAAAATAGGTCACAAGCAAGCTATGATTAATTTCCCAAAAGTTCTACTCATATTATTTTCTGAAGTTCAGAGAGAAGAAGAAGAGGCCTTTATGATCTAAGGGTGGGAAGAAAGCTCGATCTAGGATATGGGCTCTGATCCATGTTTTACAGAATAAGAATAGTTTGGCTGAAAAAGAGGGTTGTATGAGTTATTTTGGGTCTGGTGAAAAAGGGAACTAAGTTGAGTTGTAGCTCAATAATAAAGTATTTGTCTTGCTGGTGTGAGAACTTGAGTTCATTTTGTTAATTTTCTGTAAGCAAAAACCAGGTGGATTGACCTACCAAAACTTTAATTTGAATGTTCCAAAGATCTGATGTACTGTTGAACATGTACCACACGCATCATATCCTAGCAATTTGATTTTTCACATTGTTGTTTGCATATTTATACTAATAAAGAAATGCAAATATTGTCTATTTATCTTGAACTTTGCAGTTTCAAAAGGGTTTTTGTGCACCATCCCATTTGCTTCTCAAAGCTGCTTCCATCAGGTTTATTATTTTCATGTTACAAAGGAGGAAATAGGCTCACAATGTTTTTTAACTCTTGCTCATAAATGATAATAAATAACAAAAGGACATAAATAGAACCTGGGAAATATTTAAAAAGTATTCTTGCTCATGTGCTCATGCAAATTTCCAAATTTAAATTTAAAACCAGGACATTAAGCCCAAGATTCCGATATGCAGTTTGAGGTTGTTTCCACAAAACTATCACTGCTGTCATCTCTCAGTATGAGTTGTAACAAGTAATCATGATTAGGACATTCTCTGCAAACTATTAAAATGCAAAATATATATAGCTGCAAGAACATCTGAGTTGTATAATTGTGCTTTGTGCTTAAAGCCTGAGGACAGAGGCATAATAAAACCATTCATTAAAATATTTAGATCAACTGACAACTACAATAATTAAAAACTCATCCCAGCATAAGCTGTGTTTCAGATTAGTCAGAGCAGAGAAGCTTTTTTAGAAAAGTTTAACTTCATTGTTTTAGAAGCAAGCATTTCTATGGAGAAGCAATTGATCATTCAGAAGGCCTCTGAAGTTCCTTTAGGGCAAAACTTCTTAAACTGTGGGTCATAATTCATAGGAGGTCAAATGTGGGGTGACTGTGGCAATATAAAAAGGTTTAAGAACATACTGTGACCAAAAATTACTTCAAAATTCAATGTCTAACCAAGCCCTGGCCTATCTATATACCTGAGCCTATCAAAAAATTTATTGATTGAATGGAACTGGAGAGATAGTGTGGTATAAGGCACTTGCCTTGTACACAGTCAACCCAAGTTAAAACTCCAGCACCATGTATTGTCCCCAAGTATTATCAGGAGTAATCCTTGAGCACAAAGCCAGAAATAAGTCTTGAACAAAGTTGGGTGTGACCTCCCTCCCTAACTGGGCTGGTGGTTCAATGCTAGGGCCCAAGGTAGGAATACTACTCAGACCTTGGAAATACCCAGGTTGCCTCTATAGTGCTGAAGGCCTCAAGGGCACCACATGGAGAAGTCTGGGGGGGCATAATAAGACATAATAGACAGCCTGTGGCTTAACCCTTAAGCTATCTATTTTGTTCTTGTGGGCAGGGTTTTAATGCCCTGTGAACTAAATGGCAGGAGACCTGGCAGCTTCCTTGCTTATAGGATTGTTCAGTCCTGACATGTTGAGGAAATCAGGCCAAACCATTCAGGCTATGGGAATGCTAAAATCAGCTCCTCATTGCCTGACTCACAGTTTGTTGCAGTTAGTATTCCAGAGAATGCTGATAAGGCACTGCAAATATAAAAAAAAACATAATGTCTAATATAATTAAATATTTGTTCAGTTTCATATTTCCAGTGATATTTCCTTCAGCTAGTACTTTGTTGCCCAGTGGTATAACACATATTTAAAAAGGCATAAGCAATACATGATTATTTTCCTTTAATTACACATTTCCCAAATAATTTTAGCTCCTGATTATTATGCTAGAGTGATAATTTATATTCTTGAATAATAAAATCACAGGTTAAAATATATTTGCTGTATTTAGTCCATTTCAGCCATTAACTTCATTGATACTCAAATTGTTGCACTTTTGGCCAGTAAGAGCCTTTTTTACAGGATTTTTTTTCCTTCTTTGCTATGAAATCTCAGTCTCTGACAACTTCATTTGTAAAAGTAATCGTGTGCATTCTCTGCCCCAAACCTGCTATCTCTATTTATCCAAGAGGCTCTCTGTCTTTTTTTTTTTTGGTTTTTGGGCCACACCTGGCCGTGCTCAGGGGTTACTCCTGGCTGTCTGCTCAGAAATAGCTCCTGGCAGGCATGGGGGACCATATGGGACACCGGGATTCGAACCAACCACCTTTGGTCCTGAATCGGCTGCTTGCAAGGCAAACGCCCGCTGTGCTATCTCTCCTGGTCCGTCTCTGTCTTGTAATGAGAAATTTTTGAAGATCACAACTTGCATTTTAAAGGTGCTCATGACTATTGAATTGGGTGCTGTTTATAGAATTGTTCAGTGAAAGTACTAGAAAATGCATTTTTAAAACTTTATTAATTGATTGATAGATTGGTTTTTCGGTCACACCTGGTAGTGCTCAGGGGTTACTCCTGGCTCTTCACTCAGAAATTGCCCCTGCCAGGCTGGGGGACCATATAGAATGCCAGGAATCGAACCGGGTCCTTCCCAGGTTGGCAGCATTCAAGGCAAATGCCCTACAGCTGTGCATTTTCTCCAGCCCCTAGGAAATGCATTTTTGTTTTGTTTGTTTGTTTTGTTTTTTTGGGGGTCACACCAGGCAGTACTCAGGGGTTACTCCTGGCTCTGGCTCTATACTCAGAAATCATTCCTGGCAGGCTCGAGGGTCCATATAGGATGCCGGGATTCAAACCACCGTCCTTCTGCATGAAAGGCAAACGCCCTACCTCCATGCTATCTCTCTGGCCCAGGAAATGCATTTTTAAAGATAAAATATACCTTAAGTTCACACTGATATTACAAATTCCACACTAAAGAGTGCAGCAATGTTTCCCAGACTTGATAATGCAATGGGCAATGACCCACCCCAAGCTACTAGAACAATCTAAAAGGGCAGTAGCAGCCTCTGGTGACACTGAGAGTTGTTTTTATGTTCCTTTAAAAAAAGATAGATTTCCTGTTTCAATTTTCATGAGCACCTTTATTATGCAAGTTGTGATCTTCAAAAATTTCTCATTATAAGACAGAGAGCCTCTTAGATAAATAGAGATAGCAGGTTTGGGGCAGAGAATGCACACAATTACTTTTACAAATGAAGTTGTCAGAGACTATGATATTTCATAGCAAAGAATTTTTTAAAATTTAATTGGTTTTTGAGCCACACCCAGTGTGCTGAGGGCTTACTCTTAGCTCTGTGCTCAGTTATCATTCTTGGTGGTGCTGGGGAACCATATGGGTTGCTGCAGATAAAATCAGGGTCAACCAAGCAAGGCCTTACTGGCTATACTATATTTTCAGCCCCTGGGTTGATTTTTTTTGGAGGGAGGGATTTTTTGTAACAGAGGATGATAGGCCAAATAACTTTGGGAGCCTCTACAATGAAACATGTATGTATATAGAATATGCTACATATTGTAAGTATTATCATTTACTTTAGATCCCTATATTCTTACTCTGATACTAAGACACTCAAAGTCACTGAAGATAAAAATATTCGTTTGGGGCCGGAGAGATAGAACAGCAGTAAGGCGTTTGCCTTAAACGCAGAAGGACGGTGGTTTGAATCCTGGCACCCCATATGGTCCCCTGAGCCTGCCAGGAGCGATTTCTGAGCATAGAGCCAGGAGTAACCCCTGAGCTCTGCCGGGTGTGACCAAAAAAAAAAAGATTTAAAAAATATTAATTTATCCATAGTACAAAAAGAACTGTTTCAGAATAACAACACTGAACATTACCATCATCACATGATTCCTGTAAATAACTTACAGCACTTTGTAAATTTTCTTTTCTTAAATTTCTTTTCCTTAAAGAAAATCTTACAAGTTATATATAGTGTCAAATTACTATATTCAAAATTCATATAGAATAGCTTTCTTCTACCACTAAATATATACCTAAATCTATTCATTTATTTCATTTTCCTTTCGATTTTGGAAATCGCTGCTTTTAGTGTTCTTTTATTATTATGTTCTTAAGTCAAATCAGAAGAGAAGAAGGAAAGAAAATTTTAACTAATGTTAGCTTCTATTCCTATTTGCTCAACCCTGTTTCCTCTTAGCTTTATTCATGAATTATATTTATGATTGAGTTTTGATGTACATTGTTCCAACACCAATCCCTTCACCAGTCTCTTCACTTTTTATGCAAGCATTTGATATTTTATGGCTTATTCTTTTACCTTTAATTGTAATAATATGAGAACATTAATATATACCTTTGCATCTTACATTTCTTGGAGATATTTGTATACATATATACAAAATACAAAACCCTCATTTACCCCCTCTGTTTACTCTATTGTGGAACTTCCTAGTAGTCTATCCAGCTGTTTCTCATTTAATAGCTATATGATACTTCAGTGTGTGAATTCACTAACTTAGGTTCAACATGTTCCTATTGGTGGTCACCAGTTTTCTCCTTTTCCAAGTGATTGTGTAATAAATAGCTTTGTATAATTGTATTTTTGCCACTCAACCAATAGGCTAGATTCTTAGAACTGGTATCTTCAGTTAAAATGTAAATGTATATATATTTTACATTTATTTATTTATATTTAGGGGCCACACCCAACTGTGCTCAGGGGTTATTCCTGGCTCTGCATTAAGAAATTACTCCTGGTGGTGCTTGGGGGATCTATGAGATGTTCAATATCAAACCCGAGTCAGCCATGTGCAAGGTAAGAATCCAATCTTGGAGGCTGGGAAAATCTATGAAACTATGCCTGCCCAGTGGAGCCTGACTGTGAAAAATTGTGAGTACTGCCTGTGTCTCTGTCTCCTGTCCTGTCGTGTGAAACTCTTGGTGTGGCCTGAAAAGAGGCTCCAGAAGAGCATGGCTGCTCCGCATCGCTACGCAGCCATGCACTCTTTCTAAGGAAAGAACACTATTGCAACAAGAAGAAAAAAATCACACTAAGAACTGTGCTGGATCACTGAAGCCCAGCATTTCTCTCCGGACTGTCTTCTCTGCTGCGTACTCAGGCGTAGGATTTGATCCTGTGAGAGGCTTCATCCACGGAGGACTCCCCTCCCTTGGAGGCAAGTCGACTCACCCAGAAAGGGTGGAGCCAGAGGAGTGTGGCTGCGTATATCATTTAGCCAATGAATACCACCACAACACGTAGAATAACCCACAATACAAGTGTGACAATGGGGAAACAACGCAGGCCAGCATCAGACATAGAGAATGAAGATGACAATTCTGATGACCAGATAATGACCAACCAACTAATCAACCTCTCAGATAAGGACTTTAGACAAGCAATATGGAAGATGCTTGAAGAACTCAAAGAAATCATGGATTGAGTTGATCAGAACACTAACAAGAACCAAGAAAATATGAAGACAGAAATCACAAAACTCCAAACTGAAATAACATGTCAACTAACAGGCCTGAAAAACTCAGTAAATGAAGTGAATGACAAAATGGATAAGCTCTGGGACAGGGTAACAGAAGCTGAGAATAGAATTGGTACTGTGGAAGATGAGATAAATAACAATTCCATACAGCAGGAGAGATTGGGAAAAAAACTTAAAGCAAATGAACAGACAATGGGAAAATTAGTCAAAGAATGGGAACAGATGAAAATAGAAGTCTATGATAAGCTCAACAGAAACAACTTAAGAATCATTGGACCCAGGAAGAAAATTTCCAAGAAGAATAGACGGTCAAGAACATCATTAAAGAGAAACTTCCAAAGCTAAAGAATATATGTGAACAAATCATGCATGCTCGAAGAGTACCAACCAAAGGAGACCCCAGAAAAAATACCTGAGACACATCCTAGTCACAATGACGAATCCCACAAATAGAGACAGAATTCTGAAAACAGCAAGATCAAAAAGGGAAATTATATTCAAGGGAGCATCCTTGAGATTTACAGCAGACCTGTCACCAGAAACCCTCAAGGCCAGAAAGCAGTGGTGGGACATTGTGACAAGACTGAATGAAATGAATGCTTCACCTAGAATACTGTACCCAGCAAAACTTACTTTCCGGATTGACAGAAGAATACATGGTTTCACAGACAAAAAAAGCTCGGAAACTTTACAGACTCAAAACCAGTCTTAAAAGAAAAACTGAAAGATCTATATTAAGACAAGACTAACTAAAAGACACACCAAATTTCGATATAAAGATGGCATTAAATCTCAGGAAAATTCTTTCTTTCAATGTCAATGAACTAAATGCACCAGTTAAGAGACACAGAGTGCCTAACGGATCAAAAAACTCAATCCAACCTTCTGCTGCCTATAGGCGTTTCGCACCTGAATAGTCAAAACAAATATATACTCAAAACAAAAGGCTGGAGAAAAATTATCCAAGTAAACAATACCCAGAAAAAAGCTGGAGTGGCCATACTAATATCAGATAATGCAAACTTTATACTCAGGAAGATTGTAAGGGACAAAGATGGACATGTTGTATTAATCAAGCAGGAAGAAATCACTCTCCTAAACATATATGCACCGAATGAGGGGCCAGAAAAATATTTAATACAATTGTTGACAAATCTGAAAAATAATGTCAATAACAACACAATACATGTGGGGGACCTCAACACAGCTTTGTCAACTCTGGATAGGTCAACCAGACTGAAACCCAACAAAAATATACTAGATTTGAGGAGAGAAATGGAAGAAAGAGGCCTAGTGCATATATATATAGGACACTCCATCCCCAGAAACCTGGATACACATTCTTTTCCAATGTACATGGGACATTCTCCAGGATAGACTACATACTAGCACATAAAACATACCTCCATAATATCAAGAGGATAGAAATATTGCAGGCTACCTTCGCTGACCACAAGGCTCTGAAGTTATTTGTGAATTCCAAAGGGACTCAGAAGAAAAACATTAACACCTGGAAGTTAAACAGCCACATACTCAATAACCATTGGGTCCGAGATGAAATCAAGGAGGAAATCAAAACGTTCCTAGAAACAAATGACAATAAAGACACAAACTATCAGAACTTATGGGACACAGCAAAAGCAGTACTGAGAGGAAAATTTATAGCTTTGCAAGCACACATCAGGAAGGAAGAAGGGGCTTACCTGAGTACCTTAATGACGCAGCTCAGAACTTGAAAGTGCTCAACAAAAGGACCCCCCAAAAAAGGGAGGCAGAAGGAAATAACAAAGCTGAGAGCAGAAATCAATGAAGTGGAAACCCAAAAAAACAATCCGAAAGATCAATGAAAGCAGAACTTGGTTCTTTGAAAAAAATAAACAAGATTGATAGACCACTGGCAAAACTAACAAAGAAAGAGTGAGAAACTTGATAACTTATATTAGGAATGAAAAAGGAGAGATCACTACTGATATGGCAGAGATTCAAAGGGTAATCAGAAACTACTTTGAGAAACTCTACGCCACTAAAAATGAGAACCTGGAAGAAATGGATAAATTCTTGGACTCTTATAATCTTCCATGGTTGAAGGAAGAGGATGTAGCATATATAAACACCCCCATAACTATTGATGAAATTAAAACGGTAATCAAATGTCTGCCCAAAAACAAAAGACCAGGCCCAGATGGATTCACTAATGAATTCTTTCAAACTTTCCAAGAGGAACTACTACCAATCCTGGCAAGACTCTTTCATGAAATTGAACAAACAGAAACCCTTCCAAGTAGCTTTTATGAAGCCAACATCAGCTTGATACCTAAACCAGATAGAGATGCTACGAAAAAAGAAAATTAAAAACCAATATCGCTGATGAATGCAGATGCAAAGATCTTCAACAAAATCCTGGCAAAGAGGATTCAATGCCTCATTAAGAAGATTATCCACTATGATCAAGTAAGTTTCATCCCAGAAATGCAAGGATGGTTTAATATCCATAAATCTATCAACATAATACACAACATCAACAAGAAAAAAAATAACATGATCAATATTAATAGACACAGAGAAAGCATTTGATAAGGTCCAACACCCATTCTTGCTCAAAACTCTCAGCAAGATGGGATTGGAAGAAACCTTTCTCAATATAGTTAAGGCCATCTACCACAAGCCAGAGGCAAATATTGTCCTCAATAAAAAAAAACTGAAAGCCTTTCCTCTAAATTCTGGCACAAGACAAGGTTGTCCTCTCTACCACTCCTATTCAACATAGCACTGGAATTACTTGCTCTATCGATTAGGCAAAAAAAAGATTTCAAGGGAATCCAGAGAGGAAAGGAAGAAGTCAAGCCCTCGCTGTTTGCAGATGACATGATACTCTACCTAGAAAACCCTAGTCTCTACAAAAAAGCTTCTAGAAACAATAGACTTATATAGCAAGGTGGCAGGCTACAAAATTAACACACAAAAATCAATGACCTACACTAATAGTAACAAGGAAGAAATGGACATTAAGAAAACAACCCCATTCACAATAGTGCCACACAAACTCAAATATCTTGGAATAAAGTTGACTAAAAATGCGAAAGACCTATACAAAGAAAACTATAAAACTCTGCTCCAAGAAATAAGAGAGGACACATGGAAATGGAAGCACATTCCCTGCTCATGGATTGGCAGGATTAACATCATTAAAATGGCAATACTCCCCAAAGCATTGTACAGATTTAATGCAATCCCTCTAAAGATACCCATGACATTCTTCAAAGAAGTGGATCAAAAAAAAAAGAAGTGGATAAGGCACTTTTGAAATTCATTTGGAACAATAAGCACCCTAGAATAGCTAAAGCAATCATTGGGAAAAAGAATATGGGAGGAATTACTTTCCCCAACTTTAAACTGTACTACAAAGCAATAGTTATCAAATCAGCATGGTACTGGAATAAAGACAGGCCCTCAGATCAGTGGAATAGGCTTGAATACTCAGAAAATGTTCCTCAGACATACAATCATCTAATTTTGATAAAGGAGCAAGAAATCCTAAATGGAGCAAAGAAAGCCTCTTCAACAAGTGGTGTTGGCACAACTGGCTAGCCACTTGCAAAAAATTGAACTTAGACCCCCAGCTAACATCATGTACGAAAGTTAAATCCAAATGGATGAAAGACCTCGATATCAGACCTGAAACCATAAGATATATAGAACAACACATAGGTAAAACACTCCAGGACATTGAGACTTAGGGCATCTTCAAAGAGGAAATTGCACTCTCCAAGCAAGTGAAAACAGAGATTAACATATGGGAATATATTAAACTGAGAAGCTTCTGCACCTGAAAAGAAATAGAGCCCAGGATACAAGAGCCCCCCACTGAGTGGGAGAAACTATTCACTCAATACCCCTCAGACATGGGGCTAATCTCCAAAATATACAAGGCACTGACAGAAATTTAAAAGAAAAAACACCCAATCCCATCAAAAAATGAGGAGAAGAAATGGACAAATACTTTGACAAAGAAGAAATACAAATGGCCAAAGACAAATAAAAAATGCTCCACATCACTAATCATCAGGGAGATGCAAATCAAAACAACTCTGAGGTACCTCATCACAGCCCCAAAATTGGCATACATCACAAAGAATGAGAACAAGCAGTGTTGAAGGGGATGTGGAGAGAAAGGAACTCTTATCCACTGCTGGTGGGAATGCTGTCTAGTTCAACCTTTATGGAAAGCAATATGGAGATTCCTCCAAAAACTGGAAATCGAGCTCCCATACGACCCAGCTATACCACTCCTAGGAATATACCCTAGGAACACAAAAATACAATACACAAATCCCTTCCTCACACCTATATTCATTGCAGCACTATTTACCATAGCAAGACTCTGGAAACAGCCAAGATACCCTTCAACAGATGAATGGCTAAAGAAACTGTGGTACATACACACAATGGAATATTATGCAGCTGTCAGGAGAGATGAAGTCATGAAATTTTCCTATACATGGATGTACATGGAATCTATTATGCTGAGGAAATAATTCAGAGAGAGAGAAAAAGATGCAGAATGGTCTCACTCATCTATGGGTTTTAAGAAAAATGAAAGACATTCTTGCAATAATAACTTTCAGACACAAAAGAGAAAAGAGCTGGAAGTTACAGCTCACCTCAGGAAGCTCACCACAAACAGGGATGAGTTTAGTTAGAGAAATAACTACGTTTTGAACTATCCTAATAAAGAGAATGTACGAGGGAAATAGAAAACCTGTGTAGAGTACAGGCGGGGGTTGGGTGGGGAGGAGGGAGATTTGGGATATTGGTGATGGGAATGTTGCACTGGTGATGGGTGGTGTTCTTTACATGACTGAAACCCAAACACAATCATGTATGTAATAAAGTTGTTAAAATAAAGAAAGAAAGAAAGAAAGAACGAAAGAAAGAAAGAAAGAAAGAGAGAGAGAAAGAAAGAAGAAAGAAAGAAAGAAAGAAAGAAAGAAAGAAAGAAAGAAGAAAGAAAGAAAAGTAAAGCTATCAAAGAAGATGAATATTGACTTATTTTCATAAGTTGAGATAAGGAGGGTGTTCTTTAGATGAGTGAAACCCAACCACAATCATGTTTGTAATCAAGGTGTTTAAACAAAGATACAAAAAAAAGGAAAAAGAATAAAACTCTTATATATGATCAACCATAAATAAAACATAAAAATAATCATGAAAGGTAATTTATAGTCCTAAATAGCTTTTGTTATTAACATTTTTCAAAGATTTACTCAATTAACAACATTAGACAAATTTGAATGTTTATATCCCTATATTACCCTCAAATTAATTTTGAGGATAAACTCTAAAAATAAAAAAACTTCCTCCTATAAAAGTTCTTATATGATTACTGCATTTTAATGCTATTAAATTTATCATTAATCTTATGATATTCTTCAGCTTAATAAAATTGGTAAAAAAAAAAAAAGAAGAATCCGATCTTGGCCTCCCTAACTTTTTCTCTTATTTTAGAAGTGTTGAGATCAAACTTACAGTCTTTAAAAGATACAAAGGACACCATTATCATTGGACAACATTCTCAGCAGCCATAATCTTTTGCTAAAAGATGCCAAATTTTTCTCCAGAGGGGAAGTTCCATTTTACAGTCCCAGCAGAAATGCTGACAACCTTCCATTCTGTTTAGTGACTTTCTTTGCTTTGTCTGTAGAGAAAAGCCAATAACATGTGAGCAGTGATTGAGTGAGTGATTAGATATGTAGGTTTTGGATATCAGGTTGCCTAAATTCCAACTCCAGGCTTTATTACTTAATGGTGTGTTCTTGAGAGAAGCACTTTCTGGGTCAGAGTTTTTCCTTGGTAAAATAGAGAGAATAAGGAAAATTTCTGTTGGAAATTGTTCTGACGATGTCAACAAAAGGAGAACTCTATTGTTTTTTGCATATATTTAATAGACGTTTTGTTGGTACTCTTTTAACAAATCTTTCTAATAATCCTACATATGGTTGTTATTATCCCTAGGATGAAAAAACTGAAGCAAAGAGGAATGGTGACACAGCTATACGGGTGTCATGGAGATTCAAGCCTGTGTTCCAGAAAGCTGTAGTCAGCAGGGAGGGTCCATACTCCTGCAGGCCTTGTATAGAATGAGCTGGAATCCAGGTAGAGATGGATCAGTGTAAACACAGTTAGAGGGACATTGGAGTTCCACATCATTCTTCTAGGCTCACTGAGCTCCCTGACCCTCTTTGTGGGACCCATTTGGTCCCATTTCTTCTGTTTTTGCACACCCAGTGGGCATTCATAGGTAGGAACAAATGAGTAATGAATACTGAAGTTGCTTCTCCTGGGTGCTCTTCCTTTGTCAACTGGCCTAAAACCTTAACCTTGCTGTGGGAAGAACCTCCTCACCTTAGGCTTTTGTGTGTCTTCTGTGCCAAGATCTAGTAGAGCTCTCCACCTTTTACCTCATTTTTTCACACTACTGGTCTCTCTCCTGGAATTTTCTTCATGACATGACTTGGAACCTAGCATGTTCAATCAATATTTTTGTTTTGGGGATGGCTGGAGGCTAAATCTTTCTAGTTAAAAAAATAATGCTATGAGGGGCCAGAGAGATAGCAGAGCAGGTAGAACAATCGCCTTGCATACAGCTGACCCATGTTCTATCCCTGGCATCCCATATGGCCCTCTGAGCCTGCCAGGAGTGATTCCTGAGTGAAAAGCCAAGAGTATTCCCTGAACATTGCGGGATGTGAACTAATAATACCAATAAAATAAATGGTCTGACTGATAGAACACTTTTGCTATCCAGAGAGATAATGATAGGGTACTGTATCTTTATGGTTGAGATGTTTCTGCTTCTCTATTTAGCTTGGTTGGTACATCAAAAAAGATTTTCTCCAAGTGTGGGTAACCTCATGCAAGGCAGAAATTTAGCACATAATTCAATTTTTATTAAATGTAACCACCATAAAGACTACAAGTATTGATCCTCTTTCATCCCTGATCAGATGTAGGTCCAAATTTGTGTGACCTTTAAGAAATCATAGCTACAAATTTAAAATAAATTAGGAAAAGCACTATTTAGAAAGAGGTATCACAAATTTGGAATGCCAGCTTGGAAGGTAGATAAATATGACAAATATCATAAAATCTAGAAAAATAAATAATATTTAAATTAACTATCCTACATATTTGAATCACTTCTGCTGATGATAATTCATAGCATTTTCTATGAGAAAGTCAGAAGATATTTTTCTTTTCTCTATCCTTGTTGGTTAAAGTTTGTTTAAAATCATTGCTAATTTAGACCCATTTTCCTTCCAGCTTCACAACTCTATTGGTAATTCATCTAAATTGTTAATTTAAGGAAGCTTCTTCCTTGGTTGTGATAAGTTTAGATACAGATTTGAAAGATTTTTCTGTAGATTAGCTTTTGATTTAGTACACTCAAGCCTTAATTGTCTCCCACTATCCACACACTTTTGGGGTCAGCTGATGAAATAGGAGGTATACAGAGGCTATATCCCTTCTGGAACTTTCTGTCATGACCTCTGATGAGACTTCCTGGTGGGTACTGCAAGGATCCCAGATATCACTGATACAGCAGGTATCTTAGAACAATTTTATCTCATTATGAAGAGAAAATGCAAATACAATAAATACATTCTGAAAACTCAGAATCTTTTATTTTCCAAGTCACCTTCCCTCCCAATCCCCATGTTGCCTAAGGTCACTGCAATAGCAGCTGTCACAAGAAAAAATGGGATAGAGGGGTAATTCAGAGTGGAAAGAAACTATCAGCTTGACAGATTCCAATTGAAACATCTTACTCTTGCAAATTTAATGAGACATCTAACCTTTCCAGCTGTGTATATTGTTAATAACATTGTGTACTTTGTGTACATGTTCATCCTTCATCCTGTAAATGTTCAGCATTCCTATCCTTTGGGTCCTCTGTGTCCACAGAACATCATTCAGGGTCAGTTGAATTATTGAATTCATATTTTATTAGGTTGACCTGATATTTCATGAACTAAGACTTTAGTAAACTAAAAAAAAAACCTCTCTTATACCACTGCTTTATTTCTAGCAACTTTGATTCTTTAAACATCTTTTGTTAGGCTTAAGTGGTAGTCCTATATCTCAAGCAAGGTTATGGAAAGTGAAATACTTATAATATACTATTTAAGAGGGCACCGAATGTTTCATTCTACTTCCAGCATGAACCCCTAGCTTTGCCTGTTTTAGAAGGCATCTTTGGGGTGTGAAAAAAATCATTCATATTGGGGAAAAATGTGGAACGTTACTAAGTAACAAAATGGCTACTTCTTTATTGAGAGAAACGATAGGAACAGAGTATTAATTTTACTCTAAGGGATGTCATTCAAGTTACAAATTCCCCTAAATTACATTACAGAGGTAACACCATTAATAGCTAAAATGCCAGACTTCAGCACTAGATCAGAAGTAGAGCAAAGAGTAGGCTTAATAATCTTAACACAAAGGTAAGAATTAAGAGTTCAGAGTCTTATTGAATAGACTGTAAAAGGGCTGCACCCTAGTTATACCATGGTGGAGTGAGCATGCAGAAAGGGCAAGCTTGGCAGAAAGTTGGACAGCTTCTCCTTTGCCCTCTGACTACAGGGATGAGTTTATCAAGAAGAGTCAGAGGTAAGGCTCTGTCCATCACTTTCGATGATTTTGTCTCTAGAGAGAACTTTATTCTAATGCAATCTTACCTTGTTGGGGCTCCTGAAATTTCTCTTAGAATTCTTAATATATGAGACAGTAGTGGAGGGAAGTGGACACTTTAGTGAAAAATTATATACATGAAACCCTACAATTAACAAAGAACATTGTAAATCATGGTGCTTTAAGGAAAAAAAATTAACACTAATAACAGCAATCATAAGCTTCTAAATGTGCTAATAATCTTGAAACTAAAATAGTTCTTTATTTACATTTAATAATTATTTAAATCCCATGATTGCTAGAAATTCTTAATATATTAGCATCAAAGCAAAATGCACTTTATTTTTCTTATTTAATATTCTGTGCTATTCTCAGAAAGAGGTGAAGCAGATTCCCCTTTTTACATGAACTACAACAGCCCAGTGCCATACCCTATACTCTACAGCAGAAATAGCCCAGCTCTGCAACTTAATTATCTAACTTCCAAGCTACTACATTTGATTCAGATATTTAAATCCTGGACTGCATGGTCACACAAGGCCACATAATACCTTACTCTTTTTTATAATAGTGTCATCCCAGTAGTATGACAGGAAATCTGATGGGAAAGTTACATAGGAGCCTACCAAGCTCAGTGAGCCTAAATAGTAACACACAAGGGTCAACTAGCAACAACCACAATCCAGTAAAACTGTAGACATTCACTTTTATAACACCATGGAGAGATAGAACAACTATTTCAAATTAATCATTTTTGACCTAACTTTTGATACTTCCATTTACCATAATAAACAATATGAAGTGAATTTGCTTGTGCCTGCATGGAGTCAGGTTATGGTGGTGAGTGAGAAATTGGGGACACTGGTCAAGGGAAGGTCAGACTGGTAGTGGGAGTGGTTGGGACACTTAATATCTGAAACAATTGTATTATGAACAACTAGTGTTATCATAAAAACTACTTTAAAAGAATCTCTATCCTATTGTATAAATTCTGTTCAAGAACAATCAGTCTGAAGGAAGACAATTTAGTCACGATCTCACTACTCATAGTTAACCATAATTATATTAAGATGCATTCTCTTTCAGAATGTTTGTACAAATAAGTATAGGAACACCTGTAGGATAAGAAATGTTTTTATGCTATTTGGCTTACTTTCTTCTCAATCAGAAGAATTTAAACATATAAAATATACTTTGAAAATATTATTTTTAGCATAAGTATACTGTTTTCATGTGTGGAAATATTGTCATTTAATCTGTTGTTCAGAGTATAGATTGTCTTCATACTTTAAAAATATCACTGCAATGCTTTTCTTGCACAGAGGTATTTGTTGATTTGTTAAGGCCAAATTATAGATATTAAATTATTAGATCAGGGGCCAGAGAGTTAGCATGGAGGTAAAGTGTTTGCCTTGCATGCAGGTCGCGGTTTGAATCCTGGCATCCCATATGGTCCCCTGCACCTGCCAGGAGCAATTTTGAGTGTACAGCCAGGAGTATGCTGTGAGCGCTGCTGGGTATGACCCAAAAACAATAAAATAAATAAATAAATTATTAGATCAAAAGACACTAATGTTTTAAGGTTATTGGGACTTCCTGCCAACTTTCCTTTCAGTTCTCACTGGACATATGGGTGGGTTTTTTTTCCATAGATGGCTACTGATGTAGAAGACTTTAGTCAACTTGTATTTGTTTTAAAATAAAATAAGCAAAACTGTTACTTGCCATTTCATTTCTAGTTATTTCATTATTCTGTGGTCTTATTAATTGATTTTATGGATGGGTCTTATTTATTGGTGACTTATATTTCATCTTTTGTGAGTTGATTTTTAATTTTTATTGGTGATGATGTTTATTAATGTTTTAAGGTTTTACAACTAGAGGGAAAAATGATAAATAACATCACTTGAACATTGTGGGGCAACAGGCGAGTTCTAGTCACTTTTCATTTATCCTATTAAATTAGATAAATAGCTGGGTACTATTACTGTTCCCATTTTACAGATGAGGAAAATAGACACTGAGACATCTACTAACTGGCCCATGCCCTCTAGTAAAAAGTACCAAAATCAGAATTTGGATGGATATGAAAAGTAATTACAGATATTTTTTCTCCTTTACATTTGTTTCTCACATTTTCTTATGGTATTATGGACAGAGATGTCAAAGGCAGCACATTTCTGTAGTTCATGTTACCAGTGTTTTTCTTCCATGCTACTTCATTATATTTCATGTTTATAACATTTCCCCATCCTACAACATATTTACACAAAATGCATATCTCTGATATGTTTTCCCACAATGCATATTTATTACCCTAGTTTTGCTTATTTTATAATTTATTCATTCATTAATGCTTTTATTTACTGCTCTGGGGGGCTATGGACCTACATTCAGCAGTGATCAAGGCTTATGTCTGGTTCTATGTTCAGGGATCATTCCTGATGACACTTGGGATACCATATGTGGTAACTATATAGAACTAATGTTGGCCACAAGCAAGACAAGGGCTATAATATCTCTACCATCTCCCCAGGTTCTACTAGCTTTATTTTTTAAAGTTATTGCTCTCATTTATTTAAATTTATTTAGATGAAAGAAATGATATGAAAATATGCAGTTAATCAATAATGATTTGACATTCTGATGAATTTATTATCTACTAACTGCAGGTTGAAAATAATATGACATACAACATATTATATGATTATAACATCATATGATTATTGTAAGCATTATGATATTAGGGATCAGAGAGATAATACAGCAGGTAGGGCTCTTGTTTTTGCATGCTGCTGATATCTATTTGATCCCCAGCACCACATATGTTTACTGGAACCCCAAAAGCAGTAAATTATGAGTACAGTTGAGTATGGCCCCAAAACAAAACTCAAAGGCAAGACTGTAATACCTGGAGTAAGAAATGGCTGACTCTGGGGACTGCCAGGTGAAGTGCTGATTGCTTCACCTGTGGAGTCTCCGTCCTGCTGTCCTTCTTCTGAGGTAACTGAGGACCTCAAGTAAGCCCTGTCCTGTGCTCTCTGTCTTTTCTGAATCCTTGAAGCTCTCCTCAGAGCCCTGGGAAGCAAATCCCCCAAAAACTGCATTCTGAAGCTACCCAGCAAGCGAGTGAGTGAGTAAGAAATGGCTGACTGTGGGGACTGCCAGGTAAAGTGCTGATTGCTTTACTGCCCTGCTGTGCTCCTGTGGAGACTGAGGACCTCAAGGGAGCTCTTTCCTATGTTTCTCTGTCTTTCTGAATCCTTGAAGCTCTCCTCAGAGCCCTGGGAAGTGAACCCCCCCAAAAACTACATTCTGAAGCTACACAGTGAGCAAGTGAGTGAGGAAGAAATGGCTGACATTACAAGCCCAGAAAGGGGAAGCCACTGAACTCTGCTGGAACTCAGATGCCAGCACCCCTATCTGCCTGTCTTCTGTGCTGTGCTCCATTTTTGGCCTGATTTCATCCTGTGTGTGGCTCATCTGCAGATGGCTCGCCTTCTCCTGGAAGTGAGCTTACACGCCCAGAAAGGGGAAGCCGCTGAACTCTGCTGGAACTCAGAGGCCAGCACCCCTATCTGCCTGTCTTCTGTGCTGTGTTCCATTTTCGGCCTGATTTCATCCTGTGTGTGGCTCATCTGCAGACGGCTCACCTTCCCTGGAGCCTTCCCTGGAGGTGAGCTTACTCGCCCAGAAAGGGGAAACCACTGAACTCTGCTGGAACTCAGATGCCAGCACCACTTTCTGCCTGTCTTCTGTGCTGTGCTCCATTTTCTGCCTGATTTCATCCTGTGTGTGGCTCATCTGCGAACTGCTCGCCTTCCCTGGAGCCTTCCCTGGAGGTGAGTTTACAAGCCCAGAAAGGGTGGAGCCAGAGGAGTACGACCACTCCTCTTCGCTTCCCGGCCGTGCACATCATTTAGCCAATGAATACAACCACAGCACGTAGAAAAACCCACAATACAAGTGTGACAATGGGGAAACAACGCAGGCCAGCGCCAGACATAAAGAATGACGATGGCAACTCTGATGACTTGAACATGACCAACCAACTAGTCAGTCTCTCAGATGAGGAGTTTAGAGTCGCAATATGGAAGATGTTCAAATAACTCAAAGAAAGTATAGAAGAGAACACTAATAAGAATCAAGAGAATATGAAGATAGAAATCAGAAAACTCCAAACTGAAATTTCAGGTCAAATATCAGGTCTGAAAAACTCAGTAGATGAATTGAAGAAAAACATGGTTGAGCTTCATCACAGGTTAACAGCAGCTGAGGATAGAATTAGTACACTGGAAGATGAGATGAATAACAATTCCATACAGCAGAAGAAATGGGGAAAAAAGCCTTAAAGCAAACGAAGACTGTAATACCTTTACACAATGTAGATGAAGAGGGAAGATCTGGAAAGATAGTATAGCAGGTAGAGCACCTGCCTCACACACAGTTAACCTGGAACCCTATATGGTCCTCTGAGAACTGCCGGGAATAGGAACTGAACACCAGTAGATGTGCCCCCACCAAAAAAAAAGTTTATATGCTATAGGAGTTTCGTCTTTCCATGCCAATCTACCTCACTCAGAAAATGTTTTGTATGGTAATCATATATTTATTCTCTTCTGTACTTGTTACTTGGCTACATAGAAAAGATGCATCTTTATTCAATTTTGCAGTTTAGAAAGTTAAGGACTCTCATAGATCCAATTATGACTCATTTTAAATAACTTAAATAAAACAGACTTCTTTGAAGTAGTTATATACATTGTAAGCAAGTGATTCATTTAAACATTGATTTATTGTTGATAGTCACACCAATTAAGTTAGGAAATCAGTTGATTCAAGTGATTTTTTTGGGTGGGAAGATTGATTTTTATATCTGTCTCTTTCATCTTCAGAGTACTATAGTATAATATGACCACTATATAATGGGCATGTAACTTAAATAATCATAGATATAATAATCATAATAATGGCAGCATCTTTAGTATTTCAGTAATATTTAACTCACCAACAATTCCATTGTCTCTATTTAGATAATATAGCCTCTATTCTTCTATTTCTCTCCAACCCCATCTTTCCTATCCTGATGAAACAATTTTCTTCCCTCTCATATGGTTCCCTACTTTTCATGCAGTCTTTATGTAGTGGTATCTTCTATGATATAAGCCCTAATCTTGTAAACCTTTCATTGAAAATACCTCCCAGGCCCTCAGTGTTTGATCTGAAAAGTATATACTTTGGACTACCTTCATGAACATTGCCTGAAATGTTTGTTTAAAAGCATTGCTGGATGCTGAAGAGATAGTACAGAAGGCAGCAAACTTGCCTTGTACACAGTCTACCAGATTTTGATTCCTGGTATCCTGTATGTTTCCCCCAAGCCACTCCAGGAGTGATTCCTGGGTGGAGAGCCAAGAGTAAGCCCCGAGCACCACTGGTTGTGGCCTCCCAAATCCCTGAGCCTTTCTCAAGAGACCCACTAATAATAATCTCTTTGGATAAAGCCCAGAAAAATACTTTTAAATCAAGAACCCCAGGTCAGTCAGTTCTCTTTGAGGACCAAATTCTTGCCGTGAATCCCTAGCAACTAGTGACTTATTCATATCTTCTTCCTTCAGAATCTCAGACAGGTTCTAGCACCAATAGGATCTTTAGGCTGTTTAGGTTGAAGGAATGGTATAGAGGTTAAGGAGTGTAGTTTTTAAAAAGAAGTTGAGATCAAAATACAAACGGCTCTGGTGTGAAATTGAGGTGCTTGATTTGCTCTGATATATGGGATCTTTCTAGCTCTGCCTTTCTTCATCCTTTCACTCATCTGCCTACTTGTCTTCCATCGTATGTAGCCTCAGGTCCTTCTGGCTGTACTAATGTGGACTCTTGTTTTCCCATAATCTGTCTATTTATTATACTACTACATAACATCACAAATGGAGCAAGTTAAAACAAATAATTATTATTTTACTGTTTCTATGGGTTGGAAGTTTAGACACAAAGTAGAGGAATCCTTATATCAAAGTTTCTCAGGGATGACATTATGGCATTGGCCAGGACTTAGATTTCTGGTGGAATTTTTTCATGTGGTAAAAAGTATATTTTATATTTTTATTTTACATAAGTAGTTATTTACTTTATTTCATATACGTATTCATATGAATATTTTTCATATTTCTTCATGGTGGTGGGAGGAAAAAGCTGCTTCAAGCTTCTTAGAGATGTTGGCAGAATTGAGTTCCTGTGGCTGTATGACTTTAGGCTTTAGTTTAGTGCTGGCTTAATGCAGGGACTAGGTGAAGTGCCTGGCCACAAGAGATTCCACAACATGGCTGGTCATGAATCAAGCCAAGAGCTTCCTCAACATGGCTGGTAATGTGTCAAGCCATTCTAGTTTGCTAAGATAAATATAGCAAGGAGTAACATCTATCACCTTTGCCATATAACATAACCTAGTCAAAATAACTCCATATTATATATAAAAGAAGAAAATCGGGGCCGGGTAGGTGGCGCTGGAGGTAAGGTGTCTGCCTTGCAAGCGCTAGCCAAGGAAGGACCGCGGTTCGATCCCCCGGCGTCCCATATGGTCCCCCCAAGCCAGGGGCGATTTCTGAGCACATAGCCAGGAGTAACCCCTGAGCATCAAACGGGTGTGGCCCAAAAACAAAAAAAAAAAAAAAAAAAAAAAGAAAAGAAGAAAATCATAAGCACTATCATACTCAGAATGTGAAGAGTAAATGAATATGTGAATTTGAGGATATTGAATATGGGCATTTGAGGATCATTGAGAGGCTCCTTAATGCCTTATGTAGCAGCCTTGAGTGTGCGCTGCTGCTCACCTAGACACTAATTTGGAGGAGGTTCTCTCTTCTGGCCCTCCATCAGCAATAGATCAGCAATAGGATCTTCAGCCATCCTGGTTTGAGGCATTGGTTTCTTTTCCTCTTAAATTATCTCCCAGGATGTGGAGGCACCAGGGTTCAGGTATTTTAGGCATCTGGGTGTTGCTAGTTGAGTTGATGAAAACCTGGTGTCAAACACTCTTACTAACTGGAAAGTGACTTTAATTGCATCCTGTATGTGTGTGTGACTGTGACAAAGGTGGTTGGGAGTATTGTGTATGCAAGGCATGATTTTTTTTTGCCAAGTAGTTAAAATAGTGCTTGGTTTAAGATCTATTAGTGAGGCTACTTAGATCTTACTTTCTGGTGTGACCAATTCTAAGAAACTGACAATTACTAGCTTTAAATATCATGGTAAAACAATGAGCCTTTGTGAGTTGAGATCCAAGTGGAAAACCAAATCTCGGAAGTCAGAGAAGCCAGTCTGAGAGGCTACTTAACTGAGGGCCTGGAGTCCAATAACTCCGGACAGAATGTCATTTAGGAGAAGCAATGATTCCATGTCATCACACATGGAATCATGCTTGTGTGCTAGGGTAGAATTTTGCATTTAGTTTTATGTTCTCATGGAAAACTCATTGGAAGGCTTAACTCAGAGAGGAGCTAAGGCTCTGAGACAATGGTACAGGGAAGTGTACATTGGTGGAGGGTGTGAGGTTGGAATTTTTATGCATGAAAACCTACCATTAACATTTCTGTAAACCACATTGTCTGAAATATACTTTACAAAAGAGCTGCTAATAAATGCATGTCTTTTATCTAGGCATGCTGTGTCTGAAGGAATTAGATTAGCTGTAAAATATGTGCTTTGGGTCAGGTCAGATGCTGTTCTTGACTCATCATTAAATACTGAATAAAAATAGAGCTTAAAGCAAATGCTCTTGCTTTATGTTGGCAAGTACCTCTTTGAAGGGCCATCATGCTATCATTCCATCCAGGCAAAGATTTTATAACTTGTTCGCTCTTGATAGATCATCTCAGAGTCATTGGGCTGTTAAACATTGAGATTTGCACAGTCCATTTTCCTGAAATTTCTTTTGCTGCCCTCTGTTAGCAACCAGATGGGCTGGCAGTTGGCCAGCTCAGTTATGGAGGTCAGGCATATCTGAAATGCCTCTATTCACTTGAATATTTCAAAGGACTTTTTAAAAATAATTGAATAGAACATGTTATGCTGAGAGAAACATTTCAGCCCATCATTTACATCCAGATCTACACATATCATTGGTAGTAAAGACTGGGAAAGCTGGTAGTAGCATCAGAAGGCTAAATAGGTTTGGGCTCTTAGGGTGGTGATGGCACTGTTTTGGCCATACAGCCAATATGATTCTTAAAGAAAAGCTTTATGGTAAGTAATCTAGATGTTATACTATGATGTTTTTGTTGACCAAACAAGTGGTCCTCCTGAATGACAATAACATGCCACCTCTGAAATGTATGTAAATTCTCAGGCCAAAAATGGAGCACTGGGCTCTGTGTTTGGATTAAAAGGGATTTTCTGGGGTCAGAGCAGTAGGGCATTTGCCTTGCACGCAGCTGACCCAGGATGGACCCTGGTTCTATCTCCGGCTTCCCATATGAGCCTGCCAGGAGTGATTTCTGAGAGCAGAGCCAGAAGTAACTCCTGAGAGCTGCCAAGTGTGCCCCTCAAACCCACCCCCCATAATAAAAGGAATTTCCTGTTAGAACAACTAGGCAAAAGGTTCTCCTCTGTCTTTCAAGTTGTTTCCTTTCTCTTTAGTTACTCTATCTGGAACTTGATAGTCATCTTTCATATCTCCTTATCCCTGGCTTGCTACCATCAATCTACTAGCCAGCCCTGTGATTTGGGCTTCCTATGCCTCTTTAGTCCATGTCTACTTCTCTTCATCTTCCCTCTCAAACCTGTTTTTCCAACACATCTCATGTTAGAAAAAGCATTTCTTCTAACTCACTTTGCATAAATTCTCGATCAGCTAACAAAGATGATCTTTTAATGATGTAGGTCTTATTAAATATCTTCTTGCTTAAGACATTTAATAATATATTTTTACTATTCTTCAGTAAATGTTTAAATCTTAATATAACAAACTACATGATCATTTTGCCTATAGAAAAATACAGCTGTATGATCACTTTTGCATATAGCAAGCTCATCTTAGACTACTATATACCTTCTTTATTCCCTTACAGTCACACAAATTGCTCTTTGGGTCCTCAAAGCGTATATATACTACATTTTTGCTCCTGGGCCTTCCTTTCCACACATTTCTTCACTCATAAATCACTCCTGGAAGTCTCGAGAGACCATATGGAATTCTGGGGATTGAACCCAGGTCCATTCCAGGTTGGCCACTTGCAAGGCAAATGCCCTACAATTGTGCTATAGCTCTGGCCCCTCTACATATTTCCTTGGCATGAAACATCTTCCAATACTTTTCTGATCCTTTAACCTAGTCAATTTTCTCTGACCTTGTAAAAAGATAGGGATACTTCCACCTGTTGTTTTTCCCCATATCACTGTGGATTTGTTCTCTGGAATATTTATCATCGATAGTTTTGTCATAGTTTGAATTGTTCACTATATAATGAGAGTTTCTTCTTCCAGATCATTGACCCTAGGTAGGAAGAGAACATAAATTCTGTTTAATATGCTCAATACAGAACCAGGAACAGGGTCTGGTATGTTGGCACCTTGTATTGGATAACTATCAGTTATTAAACAAATGACTGACTTTTAGGTATTGTTCTGCCAGTCATTAAATGTATCTTCTTTGGCAAACTCACTTTTCTGAGATTCCTCTATTGGAGAACTGGCTCTTCTAAGATTTTAATGTCAACACAGGTTAAATAATTAGAATGAGATGGGTGGTCAACAAGAACAAAGAGTCAAAATTCTGGGAGTCCTCACTGGAAATTCTTTCAGCTTGCCCAAGTACTTCAGAATCTATTCTGTCAGCAAAAGTTTATTCTCTTTTGGACAGGCCAAAAGCATTTGGAGGACAGAATGAAGAATCCATCCATGTCACCTGTGACCTTCCCCCACACCAAAGCAAACCCCAATAGTATCCAGTCATACATTTCTTTACTTAACAAATACTTCTTATTAAGCATCCATCTAGCCATTATTTTACCTAACAAATACATTTTATTAAGGAACACTTTCATTCAGTCCTTTACTTAACAAGTGATTCTTATTAAACATTTTATATGAAATATAATAATAATCACTAATGCTCTGACCTCTTGCAGTTTCTAGAAAACTCCCTTCAAAAATCTGTTTTTATATCACCAAATGGCTTGATTCTTTGGGATATCTTTTTAGATACCCTTAGAAAAGGATTGTGTTTTGTGTAGAGGATCGCTTTGTTCTTTTGGGTTAGTGAAAGCCACTTTGTTTGATAGATCAGTTAGCATTGGGATTTTAAAATTATTATCTTTAGTTACCTCTTCTTAAATATCTCTATTTTGTGCACTGTGCCTCCTGCTCCCTGGAACTGTCTGGAATTGGATTCTTTCTCATGACACAAATACAGATACTCCTCATCCCAGAGCAACTACCTGCAAAGTATTGGGAAGAAAAATGATCAGGTGTGAGGCAATGTTCTTATGGTATATTGAAAATTATTTAGTTTGCATTTTTATTGCCGACCAACCACATGGTGAAGCTCACAGAGTGATTTAGATCCTGAAGACTGTATTGCTTGGTGATATTTTATTATTTATTGAAAATACAAGTGAAAAACCTAACTTCAAGTACTGAGGGTTCTTTCCTCCTCTGCCATTTTACAGAGCATTGAGAATACATACACACAGCACCTTTAAGAAACACACATTCCCAGAACTGGGATGTAGAACAGCTCAACGTTTCACGTTGGTCTAAGCTTGCATGAGCTGTTTGGGCTCTCTCTTTGCTGGATGGGAAAACCATGCTCAGTAGCAATGGGAAACAAGAAAGTTGGAAAATCTGTTATCTCTTAGTCACATGAAGGATAGCCTAACCATGGGGGAAAGGAAGACACTTGTCAGGACCCCATTTATTTATTATGGAAAGAGATAGCAGAGGTCCCATGTGTGTGTCTGGACTTGGGCTTCTGGGTTGGGGCAGGAAACCTCTTATTGGGGTGGGGAAAAGAACCCCATTCATTCTCTTTTCAGAAATCCTGGGGCCTCTCCTGTGTCAGAGCCAGTTTCCCAGCTTTGCCTTTAATGGAGTGAGCAGATTGCAGGAAGAATGTGATGCTTCTCAGTAAATGTAATGACTTTATGAAGATAAATGTTTCTCTTCCGAGGCTCCTTCTTGTCAGAATACATTTAATACTACCATTCCTTTGAGAACTAAATTCCTGTAGCACTTTGCAGCATATTAACATGTTTTTCTCACCACATGAAATTGCACTTCAAGCAAGAAATAATAATGTTTCTGCCTCCCCTTGTACATTTTTATTACTGCCAATGAATAGGAGTAAATTAACTATTATGGCTAACATTATTCATGGGGACAAATTCCTAACTCATTTTACAGAGAATAATAAATAACAGAATGAATAAGATGCCTTTAATTTCACATGTGAATTATCAAAGATTCCTCAGAGTAATGGAAGAGAGCCCATCATGTTTACACACAAAATACAAAGATATAGCCCATGTTTAGCACCATGATCTATGTCAATTAATAGTCACTTGCTTTTGGCTGCACTTATAACCATATTGTTCAGGGTCCCTGAGACTTGACAGCCAAGTTCCCATTCATAGGCCCTCTTTAACTGTGTAACAGTAAACTTAATTCTATTGTCAGAAAACTGTTTAGCTAGTACAAAATCCAGTTCTAAGTTTTGTCCAACTATCTAGCTCTTTATTCCACTGGCAACCTCAAGACTGGGCAGATCTTGTTCTTGTTAATGACATTACAAGGCAAATTCCATTCTAATAGAAACTGCCAAAGTTCTGGCCAATGGCTCTTTCATTTGGAATCACCTTCAACAACCAAATTCCAACACCGTGACATAATCTAAACACCTTCTTGCGGCCTGTTCTAATGGGATTTTACTGCGTCATAAATTTTCAAGGACCTGAAAGGTACCAGAAAGTAGGATAATAGGGAACAGAACAGCATGTAGACCCTTTTGGAGTATTATTCTACTTAATGACCTTTCCAGACCACTGTAGAAACTTTGCCACATCTGTGCCCTTCTTGCCAGACATTTATTATGTTAGAAGAAGGATACATAGTGGTTGCCTGAGTGAGCATAAGTTGTTTGGGATCTTTGCTTAGTTTCCCAAATGGGACCTAGACCGACTCTCTGAAGAGTGGGCTAGTTAGAGCTGTAGGTTGTCCAGTGGAAAGAACATATTGACAGAAATTCATCTAGGCAGATGTGCTATAAACAGGTGTAGAGAGAGGAATATACTGGGTGTATTTGTAAAAGCAAGAAGTGAGTCCACAGTCCAATAATTATTTTGGACTGAAACTGAGGAGTTAGTTTTGGGGAGGAGGAAATAGGTAGATAAGCAAACTGGGATGAATCATGTCCACTTGGCTAAAAGAATAAAATGTTGTTAATGTGGACAGGAGGGTCTACTGAGAAAGAACATTGTGCCAACAGTGTAACTAATAACATTGCTGCTTTATGGAATAATCTTTCAGAAAGGAATTATGTGAAATGAAAATGTTAAATTAAGTGAACAAAAGCACAAGAGAGAGAAACAATTATAAAATGGCTGTCTCTCCATTCTGATCCTCACTTAGAATGTGGGCTTGGTTTTTATGAAGGGAAAAGTCTGAATATCTGTTTTACACTTTTTTATTTCTCATTTGAAAGAACTGGAAATAGGGTTTTGTGATCATACTTAATGCATTTCACTTATCTTGATACCTTGATGTTCACAGGCAGGATACTACAAAACGTAGAGGTTTATATAACATAGGGTCTTTATTCAAGTTAATGCCAAGTCAACTGTTAACTGGACAGTTCTTGGAAACCATGTATTTTCATGGCCCACTGTATCGGTCATTTAAGATGTTATTCTCCTGCAAGGAAGATATGTCATTAAAAAAATTTTCATCCTGTAAAATCCTATTAGTGACTGTCTAGGAAAAGTCAATTTCTTTCTCCTCTGGCATTCCCTTTAGCTACCTGTGGGATGCTTATGCACCCCTGAGCCTCCACTTTTGTGGTCCAGATACATCTAACTCAAAAAATACTAGTAGCAGGTATGCCAACTTGCCCTCTTGACTGCTCTTAAGTTATCAAAGCCCATGGATCTACCATTCTTCTGAGAGATAAATGCTGCTTGAAACTTAATATATCTTCCATCATACCATCACCACCATTGTTTGGTGTACCCTTATCTCATAGTTGGCTGAGCACAACTGCAGTGTCATCTTCATTTGATTAATTCATATCCTCCCCTAAATTATCAGACCCAGCACAGAACTTTGTGTTATTTTTGTTAAGTTTCGTGTCATTTGATTTCAGTAGCACTTCCTATATAAGAATAGAGTGACCTTATAAACTTCATTATCATTCATTTTCCTCCCAGTTTCATTCTATCTGTAAATTTCATCCACAAACCATCAATGCCAACATCCAGTTGTTAAACAGGCCTACGGGCCTCTTCAGCTAATATGGTTTAGTTAATTAAAATCTGACATTTTATATCAAGTTATTCAGTTGGCTCCCAACCCACTCCACTTCACTGTGATTTATAGAGTTGGCCACCTTCTCTTTTTAGAAAAATATCTACCCTTCTAGTGTAATTTCTGGACTCATGTGAGAAATTTCTCAAGAAGTATAAGATTTCAACAATTCCGTTATCCCTTTGCCTCAAAGTAGAATTCACCCAAACCAGTAGATAAGGACTAATTTCCAATTATTTACTGCTGCCTTTTGGTAAAATACAAATGATTAAATAAAGAAAAACTTAAAATTAAATATTAAAAATCATCAGTTGTGAGGCTAAAGAGGAACTAGCATGTTCTAGAGCACATGGTTTACATGAGTATGTTCAATTCCTGTAGCCCTCCAAAATAATCATTAGTAATCTTGCTTTCTTTTTGCCCCTTAGAGTATTTTGATCTATTAATTTCATATTTTATATATGAACATGAGAACATATAAATGAGTATATAAGGTGTATATGTCTATAGAAACAATATTTGGATCATGTAGGATATAAAACATAAGTTTTACCTATTAATTGCATAATGAACAATATATGTTTATAATGTAATTTAATAGTTATATTTTGATACATATACTTCTGTGGTAAGCTTCATATTATGGACTGGTCCTTCCAGCCTTCATCTCTATTGTCTTTGGGTATTATAACCATACTGTCTTTTATTTTTCTTAAATCCCACATACAAGTGAGATTATTCTGTGTCTATTTCTCTCCCTCTGATTTATTTCACTCAGTATAATACTTTCCATGCCATCCATGTATAGAAAAATTTCATGACTTCATTTGTGTCCTGATAGCTGCATAGTATTCCATTATGTATATGTACCATAGTTTCTTTAGCCACTCATCTTTAGTTGGACCTCTGGGTTTTTTCCAGATTATGGGTATTGCAAATAGCACTGCAATTAATACAGGCACATAATACCTAGAAATATATATTTCTAATAATTTATATAGCATAAATAAAGGTGCCATGATTTTCAATATTGTGTTTTATGTGTGTGACATACCTGGCAATGCCCAAAGGTTACTTCTGGCTCTGTACTTAGAAATAAACACTGGCAGACTTGGGGGACTATATGGGAGACTGGGGACCCAACCTGAGTCAGCACATGAAAGACAGGTACCTTATCTACTGTAGTACCTCTCTGGCCTAGTTTACAATACTGTTAATGATAGTTTCAGGTAAATAATATTTTAAATGTACACTCACAACTTGTGTTATCATTCATATCTCAAGTAATATCTCATAGTCTTTCATCCTACTCTCCAAACCCTTGCTAAACTTAGCACTGAATTTATTGATTATAGTTTATAATTTTATAGTTTATAAATAATATAGTTTATAAAGTTTATATATTAGATTTACAATAGCACTAACTTGGTAATTTTACAACTTTGAAGTAAAAAGTCAACTAACTTCACCCTTGGCAAAGTGCTCACAACATTCTACCAGTTTATGTTACATATAGTTCACCTCATCATTTTTTGCCACCCAATTTTCCCTTAGTTCTCAGTTCTGCAATCCAGGGCCAAGAATATATCATCATTTGAATCTTCCAATATTTCTCTATATACCACAAATGATTTAAATCATCCAGTACTGCCCTTCTCCCTCTGACTTTCCTTAACATAATACTTCCAGTTGCAGAAAAATTTATCTTTTCTTATGGTCATTTAGTATTCCACTGTGTATCTTTATCTATTCATCTATTGTTAGACTCCTCATAGTTTCTGTATTGTGGCTATTATATTAATCATTCCATAGCATAAATTCTATTTTTTATTTATCTGAATTTCTTTTTAATATTGTTATTTATACGATTTGATTACAAACATGATTATAGTTGGATTCCAGTCATATAAAGAACACCATCCATCACCTGTGCAAATTCCCATCACAATTGCCCCAAATCTCCCACCTCCCCAACCCTCCCTCCCACCTGTATTTGAGACAGGCTTTCTACTTCCCTCATTCATTCACATAGTTATGTTAGTTGTCAGTGTAGTTATTTCTCTAACTGAACTCACTACTCTTTGTGGTGAGTTTCATATCAGGAGCTGGACCTACCAGCCTTCATATATATTGTCTCTGAGAAATAATACAAAAATATCTATTATTTTACTTAAAACCAATAGATGAGTGATACTATTCTGTCTACCTATCTCCCTCTGAATTATTTCACTGAGCATAATAGATTCCATGTACATCCATGTATAGGAAATTTTCATGACTTATCTCTCCTGACAACTGCATAATATTCCATTGTGTATATGTAACACCATTTCTTTAGTCATTCATCTGTTGAAGGACATCTTGGTTGTTTCCAGAGTCTGGCTATTGTAAATAGCGATTCAATGAATAGAGGTGTGAGAAAGGAATTTTTGAATTGTATTTTAGTGTTCCTTATGGTGTATCCCTAGGTATAGCTGGATCAAATGGGAGCTCAATTTCCAGTTTTTTGAGGAATCTCCATATTGTTTTCCATAAAGGCTGGACTAGACGACCTTTCCACCAGCAGTGAATGAGAGTTCCTTTCTCTCCACATCCCCTCCAAAACCAATTGTTCTTGTTCTTTATGATATGTGCTAGTCTCTGTGGCCTGAGATGGTACCTCATTTTTGTTTTGATTTGCATCTCCCTGATGATTAGTGATGTGGAGCATTTTTTATTGTAAGAATTTATTCAAGAGACAAAATTGATTAACATAATGAGGTAAACTAACATAATATAATATAGTAACATAACATAATATATAATATAATTAATATAATATAATAATACATGTAAGTCAAAGAAAGTTTCTGATTAAAACACAATTTTTTTCATGATGGCTTACATATATTTCACAGTAGTATTTTAGGTACATATTAACATTAAATCAGGGGAATACCCATCACCAAATATGTCCTCCCCCATCCTAGTTCCCTTTCTACAACCCATATACCCCACCATCACACCCTGGGCTGCTAGAGTAGGTGGACCCCTCTTTGTCTGGCTTACTATTAGTGATCATATATCTGTTTGGTCCTGGAACCCTCCTTTGTTTCCCTCTCTATTTATGAGGCAGAGCTAGATAAATCGAGGTATGTGGTTTTGTTTGAAGGAAAGAAAAGCAATAGATTGGCATACAAAATAAGAGAAAAATTAAAAAAGAAGTCAAATACGCTGAAAATGGGCGGAGTCCCTCTAGAGGCTTCCAACCTCAGTTTGAGAGAGGATGTGAAAAAGGTAATTGAAATACCACAACAATACAGAAAAAATATCAAATTAAATAACCAGTGAGCACTACAGCAATAAAGACAAGCACCACACAATAGTCTCGGTTCTGAAATCAAATCATGCTGGAGTGCAAAAAGAAAGAGAAAGATAAGATAAAATAAAATAATATTGGAGACATCAACTTCAATCTCTACACCAAAATAAAGACGACAAAAATTGATCGATAAATAAATATGTGAAAAAATGATTGTTTTGTGCTTTTTTTTTAACTTTTTCACCCTGCATAGGCACAGTAACTATTGGGGATATTATAGAGGGAATTCCCTTGGCCTAGGAGATATAGGGTTTCTCCACCCCTGAAGTATACTGTCATGGGATTAACTATAGACTCCTTGCATGATCATTTACTCTCCCTTTGTTGCTTTCGTGGTGTATGGAAGACTTCTGCTTTGTCTTGGATTGTAAACTCAGACCTCTGTATCTAGAGATCTTGGTGGCTGTGCAGCTCAAGGAATGGAGCTTATGAAGTCTTTTTTGTGGTTCTAGCAGTTATGCTTCTTCAGTGTCGTTTTAATCCATCTTCTGTAATTGGTGGACTTGGTCATTATGTTGCTCTTAGGATGGAGCCTGGGATAAAGGCTTTCGTTATGTTTCCAGAAGACCCATTTAGTTGCGGTTGTCTCAGTAAGACCTCTGGAATTTGAGATCTTGTTTGTTGAACAGATCGCAGACCAAAAGCTAGGCTAGAGCTTTTTGTTGCTGTTGCTGTTGTTGTTGTTGGTCCCTGGATGCGTACTCTTCAGTCTTGGTTGCAACAACCAGTCATCTGTATATAGCGATCTTGGCTTTTGCACTGATCAAAGGGTGACATGTTTTCTGATTTTGTCTTATCCATAGCTGATGAGGAAGGAAAACTTGTTCTTAGATCAAGTTGTTCCCATTTCCTCGTTGTCAGGTTATCAATTTAGAACTGGTGCATGTTGGTGTCAGAGCAGCATTGTAAATGCTCTGGAGGGGATTTGGTTCCTGGAGCTGTTGTGGAGAACTCTGTCGTTTCTATGTCTGTGAACCAGGAGTCAAGGCTGGATGGTCAGTGTCCTAGTTCCCTAGAGCCTAAGTTGTTTGATGTGGAGCATTTTTTATGTGTCTTTTAGCCATTTGTATTTCTTCTTTGAGGAAGTGTCTGTTCATTTCTTCTCTCCATTTTTTGATGGGATTAGGTGGTTTTTTCTTGTAAATTTCTGCCCGTGCCTTGTATATTTTGGATATTAGCCCCTTATCTGATGGGTACTGAATGAAAATTTTCTCCCATTCAGTGGGTGGCTCTTGTATCTTAGGTAATATTTCCTTTGAGGTGTAGAAGCTTCTCAGCTTAATAGATTCTCATCTGTTTATCTCTGCTTCCACTTGTTTGGAGAGGGCTGTTTCCTCCTTGAAGATGCCTTCAGTCTCAATGTCATGGAGGTTTTTTTTTTTCTACCTATGTGTTGTCCTTATGGTTTCAGGCCTTATATCAAGATCTTTAATCCATTTGGATTTTACCTTTGTACATGGTGTTAGCTGGGGGTCTAAGTTCACTGTTTTGCAAGGGGCTAACCAGCTGTTCTAACACTACTTGTTGAAGAGGCTTTCCTTGCTCCATTTAGGATTTCTTGCCCCTTTATCAAAAATTAGGAGAGTGTATGTCTGGGGGAAATTCTCTGAGCACTCAAGCCTATTCCACTGATCTGATGGTCTGTGTTTATTCCAATACCATGCTGTTTTGATAACTATTGCTTTGTAATACAGCTTAAAATTTGGGAAAGTAATGCCTCCCATATTCCTTTTTTTAAAGGATTGCTTTAGCTATTCCTGGTTGTTTATTATTCCAAATGAATTTCAGAAGTGTTTGATCCACTTCTTTGAAGAATGTCATGGGTATCTCTAGGGGGATTACATTAAATCTGTACAATGTTTTGGGGGAGTTTTGCTATTTTAATGATGTTATTTCTGCCAATCCAAGAGCAGGGTATGTGTTTCCATTTCTGCGTGTCCTCTCTTATTTCTTGTAGCAGGGTTTTATAGTTCTCTTTGTATAGATCCTTCACATCTTTATTCAAGTTGACTCCAAGATATTTGAGTTTGTCTGACACTAGTGTGAATGGAGTTGTTTTCTTAATGTCCATTTCTTCTCTATCATTATTGCTGTATAAAAAGGCCATTGATTTTTGTGTGTTAATTTTGTAGCCTGCCACTTTGGTATATGAGTCTTTTTTTATAGAAGCTTTTTGATAGAGTCTTTAGGGTTTTGTAAATATAGTATCATGTCATCTGCAAACAGTGAGAGCTTGACTTCCTCCTTTTCTATCTGGATGCCTTTGATATCTTTTCTTGCCTAATCACTATAGCAAGTACTTCCAGTACTCTCAGGAGTGCTGAGAGAGGATAGCTTTGTCTTGTTTCAGAATTTAGATGAAAGATTTTTAGTTTTTCTTCCATTGAGATAATATTTGCCATTAGCTTGTGGTAGATGCCCTTAACTATATTGAGAAAAGTTCCTTTCATTCCCATCTTGCTGAGAGTTTTTATCAAGAATGGGTTCTGAACCTTATAAAATGCTTTATCTGTGTCTATTCATATGATCATGTGGGTTTTTTTCTTTTTTTGGTTTTTGGGCCACACCCGGCGGTGCTCAGTGGCTACTTCTGGCTGTCTGCTCAGAAATAGCTCCTGGCAGGCACTGGGGACCATATGGGACACCAGGATTTGAACCAACCACCTTTCGTCCTGGATTGGCTGCTTGCAAGGCAAACACCACTGTGCTATCTCTCCAGGTCCCGTTTTTATTTTTCTTATTGTTGATATTGTGTAATATTGATATTGTGTACTGATATATTTACAGATGTTAAACCATCCTTGCATGCCTGGGATGAAACCTACTTGATAGTAGTGAATGACCTTCTTGATGAGGCATTGGATCCTATTTGCCAGGATTTTGTTGAAGATCTTTGCATTTGTGTTCATCAGGAATATTGGTCTGTAATTTTCTTTTTGGCAGCATCTCTCTGATTTTGGTATCATGGTGATGTTGGCTTCATAAAAGCTATTTGGAAGTGTTCCCGTTTTTTCAATTTTATGAAAGAGCCTGGCCAGTATTGGTAGTAGTTCCTTTTGAAAGGTTTGAAAGAATTCATTAGTGGAATCCATTCAGGCCTGGGCTTTTGTTTTGGGGCAAACATTTGATTACCATTTTAATTTTCTCAATGGTGATGGGAGTGTTTAGATATGCTACATCCTCCTTATTCAACTGTGGAAGGTTATAAGTGTCCAAGAATTGATCCATTTCTTTCATGATCTCAAATTTTGTGGCATAGAGTTTCTCAAAGTAGTCTCTGATTATCCTTTAAATCTCTGCATATCTGTTGTGATCCCCCCTTTTCATTTCTAATATGGGTTATCAAGTTTCTCTCTTTCTTTGGATTTTTGCCAGTGGGCTATCTATTTTGTTTATTTTTTTCAAAGAACCAACTTCAGCTTTCATTGATCATTCAGATTGTTTATTGGGTTTCCACTTTATTGATTTCTGCTCTAAGCTTTGTTATTTTCTTCGGTCTCCCTATTTTTGGTTGCTCTGTTTATCATTTTCTAATTCTATAAACTGCATCATTAAGCTACTAAGGTATGCTCCTTCTTTCTTCCTGATGTGTGCTTGCAAAGCTATAAATTTTCCTCTCAGTACCACTTTTGTTGTCTCCCATAGGTTCTGATAGTTTGTGTCATCATTGTCATTTGTGTTCAGGAAAATTTTTATTTCCTCTTTGTTTACATCTATAAAGTGTTGCAAGTCATCCCTTGATGGGGTTGACTGATGGAGAGATGGAGGATGAGGTGTTTCTCCTCTAGCTCATACCACACATCTATTACCCTGTTCAGCTGGTGGTTCTGAGATGAATGTGGCAGGAAGAAAGCCAACAGGCAGTCAGGCTTCCAAAGAAAACAGCTCTTTATTCCGTGAAGAGGCCGAAGTCCAAAGGCCCTTCGCCTTTCACAGACCCTTGTTTTATACCCCAGAATCAGGTACCACTCAATGGTGGGATCAGGTACCACCCAATGGTGGGAGCAAAATCAGGTGCCACCCTAGGGTGGGAGCAGAATGCCAGGTCACACCCTAGGGTAGGGCACAATCACCGATCAGGGTAGGGTCACTAACATAATAATCCCATTGAAATGTTTACATACACAACAGAGAAGAATGTGTATCCAGGTTTCTGGGGATACCTGGATACATATATATATAGACACTCTGTCCCCAGAAACCTGGATATATATATACTAGTCCTCTTTCTTTCATTTCTCTTTTCAGGACTAGTATTTTTGTTGGGTTTCAGTCTGGCTAACCTATCAAGTGTTGACAGGGCAGTGTTGAGATCTCCCACAATTATTGTATTATTATTGATATCCTCTTTTAAATTTGTCAAGAATTGTATTAGATATTTTTCTGGTCTCTCATTGGCTGTGTATATGTTTAGTAATGTGATTTCTTCCTATTGCACTTATCTCTTGATTAATATGAAATATCCATCTTTGTCCCTTACAATTTTTCTGAGTATAAAGTTGGTGTCATTAGATATTAATATGGCCACTCCAGCTTTTTAATGGTGTTGTTTGCTTGAATTATTTGCCTCCAGCCTTTGGTTTTGATTTTGATTCTATATTTGTTCTGACTATTCCGGTGTGTTTCTTGTAGGCATCAGAAGGTTGGATTTATATTTTTGATCTATTTATCCACTCTGTGTCTCTTAATTGGTACATTTAGTTTATTGATGTTGAGGGAGATGATTGTCCTGGGATTTAATGTCATCTTTGTGTATTGGTTTGGTGTGTCTGTTGGTCTGTCTTGTCTTAAATTAGACCTTTCAGCTTTTCTTTTAAGGCTGGTTTTGCATCTGTAAGGTTTATGAACTGTTGCTTATCCGTGAAGCTATGTATCCTACCTTCAAATCTGAACGTGAGTAGGGCTGGGTGCAGTATTCTAGGTGAAGCCTCCATTTCATTCAGTCTTGTCACAATATCCCACCACTGTCTTCTGGCCTTGAGAGTTTGTTTCTTGTGACATGTCTGCTGTAAGTCTTAGGGATGCTCCTCTGAATGTAATTTCCACTTTTGATCTTGCTGCTTTCAGTATTCTATCTCTATCTTTGGGATTCATCATTGTGACTAGGATGTGTCTTGGGGTACTTTTCTTCAGGTCTCTTTTAGCTGGTACTATTTGGGCATGCGAGATTTGATTGCATGCAGTCTTTAGCTTTGGGAGTTTCTCTGTGATGATGTCTTTGACTGTTGATTCTTTCTGGGGATCTCCTTCCTGGACCTCTGGGACTCCAATGATTCTTATGTTGTTTCTGTTGAGTTTATTGAAGACTTCTATTTTCTTCTGTTTACATTCTTTGAGTACTTTGTCCATTGTCTGGTCATTTCCCTTAAGGTTCTTTTCCAATCTCTTCTGCTGTATGGAGTTGTTCTGCATTTCATCTTCCAGTTCACTGATTCTGTACCCTGATGCTGTTACCATGTTGGAGAAGCTTTCCATTGAGGGTTTCAGTTCAGCTAACGTGTTTTTCAGAACCATTATTTCAATTTGGAGTTTTCTGATTTATCTTCGTGTTCTGTTTAGCTTAAGCTATGTTTTCTTTGATTTTTATGAGGATCCTTCATATTTTTATTCTAAATTCCTTATCTGAGAGATTAATCAGATGGTTGGTATTTTTTGGGTCATCGGAACTATCATATTCATTGACTGTGCATAATGTTTGCCTACGAGTTTTCTCATTTTCACACTTGTGTGATTTTTTTCTACGTGTTATGGTGGGATTCATTAGTTAGAAAGAGCAGCCGCAATTTTTTGGAATCTAGAGGAGACAGTTTTCACTGGGTCTTTCTTGGCCTTCTCAGGAGAGTTTCAGAAAACAAAAGAGAAGACAAACAGACAAAGGCCACAGATCCTCTCAGTCTCTCTCCAGTTGATACCCTCAAAGCAAGGGCCAGACACTTCTCGCCTTCACAGACAAAGGAGCATACCTTTCTGTTAGGGTGACTCTGAGAGACAGTTTTCATTGGGCCCCTCTTGGCCTTCTCAGAAGAGTTTCATGAGACAGAAGAGAAGATAAGTAGGCTTCATGAATTCTTAGAAGTAGAAATATTCCATCAAACAATTGATAATATAACGACTTTATATTTTATGGCAAATTTTATTTTTATTGCAGTCTTACCACATGCTAATTAACATTAGTGTGAGTGTTCACCTTTATCTGTATTTGGCAATTTTGTGTATCCTCACATTTAAAACCTTTGCTAAATTAAATGGAAAAAAGAGATTCCTCATTTTTATTTACTTATCTTTTACTAATAGTCATGCTGAATAATAAATACTTAATATATGTTGTAATGGTCAATTTGCATGTTTTATCTCTTTTTCTATTAGTTTTTATTATTGATTTATGGGAACATTTTGTACAGAAAAGATATACACTTCTGTGATATTTATGATTGATTTTCAGTATTTTCTTACTTTCTTCTAAAAATGGGGATCATACTATTCTCTTTGCAAAGATTGATTTATGTCATTCCATGAATAAAACTTATCAATGCCATAAATAAAATTCCTCAGTGCTTGGCCCCTGGTTGATGCTTGGTTCATAATACTTGCTATTATTGTTGTCATTGATTAATAAGTGGAATCATACTTTATACAATCTGGGGATTTGGACATGTAATCTACAATCAACCTAAATCTTTCTTCAGGAAGTCCTAAAACTAAAACTTCCTCTATGCCAATGAAGAGCCAGTTATTTCTGCCTGTAAGACTGTGCATCAGGATGTCTAACCTTTAGGTGGATTATTTTAGCTAGGTAACATGATCCTGATACCACCAAAAGGGTCGCAGAATTGGTACCACATGATCATATGTTCGATTACTGATCCTACACTAATTAATATCTATACCCCATCCTAGGGTGTGACCTGGTGATGGTGTATTGGATTAGTACCTACTTGGTGTTCTTTTTCCATCCTAGTGTGGGACCTAATTCTTGTCTATAAAAGCAGTGGACTGAGGAAGGCAGAGGTTCATTCTTCGGTCTTCTACTGAGCTGAATTCCATTTTAGGAGTAGAAAAATTGAGTGGTTGAATTCATTGCTTGAGCACTGGATTTCCTAAACCCATTCTTGTATCCCTTCACTGTGTGGATTATTTCCTGCATCGATGTTTGCTTCCATACCTGCATCTCACCAGACCCTCATTTTGGAGCCATAGGCTCTACTAACAGATGCTCCATTAACAATCATGGAAGAGATGCTCTCACTCCTCATAGTTTAATAATGGAAAATGTGAGCAAAGTGACTTAAGGTGACACAGAAAAAAATGTAAGTGTATATTTTCTTGCATTGGATCTTTGGGACCCATAGAAATGGATTCACATGTGTATAAGTACATTTGGTATCCATTACAACTTCTGGTTTTAGAATTAACTTGTCAGTTGAGAAGGAAAAGAGGTAAAGGAATAAGTCTTTCTTCCTTAGAATTGATTTCAAATTAAAATTTCTTTTAGTTTTTATTTATAGGTACTATTTCACAGACCTATCCAACTCAACATGTGTAAACTGAACTTGTGCCCTAACTCCATATCTATTCCTTCTAGGATAACATACTGCATCTTTTTCTTGAATTTCTCATTGTTCTTGTGTATCGCTTGCTACTATTTATTTGATATCTGTCTACATCTGAAGTGTCTCCCATATGAAAGGTGAAAATGATGCTTCAGTGTAATTTTGTGCATGTACATGGTCTCTTCTATAATGTCTTATACCCTGTTATGTTTGTTTTTCTATGTCTATCCAAGTTTATGAGGTCCTTGGGAACAGAATATGTGATGAACTAGCTATGTCACCATCTCTCTCCACATTATATGTCAAGGCCTTTTCCCTATTGTGATGGTATTTCGAGATGGGTCAATAGAATGGTGCTGTATCTAGATGAAGTCATGAACCTGTGGCCTGATAAACAGTGTTGTTAAAGAAGAATTTCTTTTGGTTCTGTGAACATTCCAGTGGTTACTATCTACATGCCACCCTGTCTTCCAGAACTGCCTATTGTCTAAATCTTCAAATATGCTATATGACTGCTTGACTGACCAACACACGGTGATCTTCCTTGTCTTTGGACCTCCATTTCCAGTACAGGATAAGTGCTCAGTAGTTTTTGAATCTGCATAAGAAAGGTACTCAGTAAAATGTAGATGTCTGAGAAGACCACTTTAGAATAGAGCCAATGGTGTTTTCTATCTCATACCATCAGGAAACTTAGTTACATTCAGCAGTCTAAGAAAGCTGGATTCTTGAAAGATCTCCACTGCCAAAGTTCTCATTCTATGCAGAAGTGAAAGCCACTTCCTGAGATGAAAATATTATGTATTATAAACCAAACTACATTACTTAAACTAGCACACACTATTAGACTTTCCATAAGGATGTAGAAACTGATCTTTGCAGTAAGAAGAATCAATAACTTCTATGAAATAAATGCCCCCTGAGACTCTTCAGAAATATGGGATAACCAAAAATCTTTTAGGTAATGTCCTAGCTTTGGTTTATTCTCCCACCACAAAAAAAGAAATCATTCTGAGCACCTACTAAATGTAAAATTCAGATGCAAACACAACCTTTTCCATTAGTTCTTTGTTGTATAAATGGGCCTGTAGTTGTCAACTGAACAGAACATCATAAATGGCATAGGAAATAAGCCCTTCATGTTATCTATATAATTATATATATATATATATCACTCATATGTAACCATGCTATGACTATCCTACTATATAGACAACAAATGCATATGAGATAAATGACTATTAGTAGGTCAAGAAGTAGCCTTGTGAGATTAAGGAGACTGGCAAGTCCAAACTTTCAGGATGGCATGCAGATCCGAGCATTAGTGCTGAACAAGTCCTCTGACAGTGGGCAATCCTCTTATCCAGAGCAGCTCCTGGGAAGTCCTCCCTTCTTTACTTACTTTCTACCAAAGATTTCCCCAAGGGAATGAGCAAAAGTCCTTTTTTGAAAGTTGAGGCTGCCATGAAGGCAAGTCCCAGAGAAGGCGCCTGTTTGTGCTGTCAAAGAAAGTAGGAAAATGGAGATATAGGACAATTAGGAACAGTTGTTCATGACTCAATGAATTAGGGTGCAGTGTCTCTATTGTTTTGGAAATTTTAAAGGAAATAATTTCTGGACTCTATATAGAAGGCAAGTTAAATAAAAAATTTAATGGCGGGCCCGGAGAGATAGCACAGCGGTGTTTGCCTTGCAAGCAGCCGATCCAGGACCAAAGGTGGTTGGTTCGAATCCTGGTGTCCCATATGGTCCCCCGTGCCTGCCAGGAGCTATTTCTGAGCAGACAGCCAGGAGTAACCCCTGAGCACCGCCGGGTGTGGCCCAAAAACCAAAAAAAATTTAATGGTAAAGATTTTAATGAAAAATACTTGGAGCTGAAATGCCTTCCAAACACTCAATGTAATTTGGGATCTAATGGACATGATACCCATAATCCAATAACCCTAAAAACCTATTTACAGCATCTGCAGTCTTGGTTTGCTCCTTTGGTCTGCATCTCAAACTATAGAACTTTACTCTGTGGTCTCCAACCAGTTCTATAAGTCCGCAAATGATTCCTTCTTCCACACAGAGATGAAAACATCAAATTATATAATTGAACACTTGTTCTTGACAAGACAAAGGTAGACCTTTAATGGTCTGCCAATGTTTCTGTTTCCTAACATTCAAGTCAGTAAGCAATATTGAGTCTTATCTCCCATGATCTCTACTACTTGGAGCACTACTCTTCTCTCATGATGGTTGTTTCACTGGCAAACTATCACCCTAGAAGGAAAGCATCCCTTCTTCAGTAAAACTGACCACTATAAATATTTTTCCAGTTTTCCTCCTTGTTGTTCCTTTATGTTTTTACTAATATTTTTAATTTATTGAATCACAGTGAGCTACAAAGTTTTTCTTTTTTTGAGTTTTTTTTTTTTTGAGGGGCCACACCTGTTTGATGCTCAGGGGTTACTCCTGGCTAAGCGCTCAGAAATTGCCCCTGGCTTGGGGGAACCATATGGGACGCAGGGGAATCTATCTGCGGTCCTCCCTTGGCTAGCGCTTGCAAGGCAGACAACTTACCTCTAGCGCCACCTCACCATCCCCTACAAAGTTTTTCATGATTGAGTTATAGCCATACTATGTCTGAGTACCTATCCTCTCAACAGTGTCCACTTCATCCTCCAATATCCTCAGTTTTTCTCACATCCCCCAGCCAGCCTCTATTTTTGATATTTATTTTTTCTTTTAGGCACTGTGGTTTGCAATATTGTTACTGGAAGTCTATCATGCCTATCACTTTACCTTTTTTTCAGCACCCAAGTTTTGTCCAGAGTGATCACTTCCCACTTTCATTATCATAGTGGTCCCTTCTCTAACCTAACTACCCTCCCTCATTGAGAGAAGTTTTCTACTAAAGACCAGTCCTCCTGACATTCATTTCTATTGTCTTTGAGTATTATTCCCCTGCATTGTTTCTTTAAATCATGAAAATGTGTGTGATTATTCTGTCTGTCGCTCTCCCTCTGACTTGACACATATCACATGATACTCTCCATATTCATCCAAGTATCAGAAAATTTTATTATTTCATTTTCCCTAACTACTGTATGGTATTCCATTTTGTAGATATACCATAATAGCTTCTTTATCCATTTGTCTGTTCTTGGGTAGTTGGGTTTCTTCCAGATTTTGACTACAGTAAATAGTGCAGAAATGAACATATGACAAGAGAACTGTGGGATAGAGTGAAGAGGACCATGTTGTTCCTCATTTTTGCTCAGGGGGAAGTTTCCAGAGAGAGAGAGAGAGAGAGAGACTTGTGACTATTGTCTTTTTTTGGTTTGCCTTTTTAGGGGGCCACACCTAGTGATGCTCAGGGGTTACTCCTGGCTATATGCTCAGAAATTGCTCCTGGCTTGGGGGACCATATGGGATGCCGGGGGATTGAACCACAGTCTGACCTGGTTCAGCCGCATAAAAGGTAGAGGTCCTACTGCTACGCTATCACTCTGGCCCCATTACTGTTGTCTTTAGAGCTCTAGTACCTGCCATGAGGCACAAGAAATTGCATGAATAAATATATGCTTGGTCTTGAAATATGGGGAAGGAAAGCAAAAGGTATATTACCACTTGTACATATATTATCACTATTATGTCAAGAATTCTCATTAGTGCAAATTTTTTCTGTGATTTCAGACTCTAAAAAAGTCAATGACTAAATGTCACTTGAGTCAGCAGGACTGACAGCCATAAACATTCTTGTTGGTTTCTTTTTTCACAAATATCACCATAGTGCTATTTGTTTGGGCAACTTATTTATTTCCTCAGGGCACGTCTAAACAGTTTAAGTGACAGTCTAAGCATAATAGCTTGTGTCAAGCACCTTTAAACAGTTTCCACCATTGTTATCAGATTTAAGTGCTGAAGTTCCTCTTCTTAAGACAACAGTGACCATAACTTATTTTCTTACTTTTTTATTCTTTTTGCTTGTTTGTTTTTTGCTTTTGGTTTATACCTGAAAGTAAACAGGGTTTATTCCTGGCTCTGTGCTCAGGGATCACTTCTGGTGAATTCAGGGGACCATATGGGGTGCCAGTTATCAAACCTAGTAAACCAAGTATTAAGGAAGTACCCTATGCTCTATACTACATCTTGTCCCTATTTTTTAAATCTTTGCTTCCTAAATTAATACAATTCCATTACATAAAAATATCAAAAGTTCCAATACTTTTATTTTAAAAGACCCTGTTCAAAGGATCATGTCCACCAAATGTGATTTAAAAAAGACCTTTTTAATTCATTTTTTATTGTTTTTGGGCTACTCCTGGCTCTGTGCTTAGGACTCATTCCTGCAGGCACTTGGGGGACCATGTGGGATGCCAGGATCAAACCCAGGTAGGCCATGTACTATCCAAATGCCCTACCTGCTATGCTGTTGCTCGACCCCAATGAATTTTTGATCTGGGTGGTATTGTTTCCTTTATGAACATGTTTTTTCTTTCTTCTATTTGGCCTTAACATCCACACTCTCCTCATAATGGGTGTAGGGTGGGGAGATTTCATCTTTTTCATTTCATGCCTGTAGTATGATATGTGAATTCACAAGGTCTTTTTATAACTGATCTAGTACCTAAAACAAAGTTCTGCATAGGCTAGACCCAATGAGGTCTGAGTGCATTCCCTAAACTGAAAAGTTTAGAAAAGAATTTGCTGGATCTTTGTACATCACCAGGCTTTTTATTCCTTTCCTATTCCTTTCTTATATTTATAAGGGCAATAAGTCATTCATTAGTTCTATAAATAATCATATATTATATACCAGACTTACTATGTAGGTTATGAACTCAGAGTATTTTATTTCAGAAATGTCGCTATCTTAATAACGACAAGACCTTGTCAGATTTGAGAACCTAAAGGGGGTGTGTGAAGGAAGAATGTTCCATGATTTTTGAAACGTGTTATGTTTACTTCCATTTTCATTTTAAGATAAAATTGACCTACAATATTGTATGCATGTAATGTGTTCAACAGAATGGTTTGATGCCTCTTATTATCCAATATGATTACTAACTTAGAGTTTGATTATTACCACCATGTCACACAATTACTATTATTTTTCATGGTGAGAACATTTAAAACCTGTTACTTTGCAACCATCAGCTATACAACCCCATGGCAGTAAATGTTCTGTGTCTTTCCTATGGCTATATCCTACCCATATAGCAAATTCCTTTCTTCCTTTTTTTCCATAAAATATCTCTTTCTTCCTTGCTCTGGCTTATACTTTGTTTTCCATTTCCCCCCAAATGACCATTCTCCAGTTTTGCCACCCTTTCCCAGTACTTATCTATTGACTTTTATGTGTTCAATTGTAAGAAACTTCAACACAAGCTCTGTATCTTCATCAAATTTTCATTGTGCCAAAAAGTGTCAACTTCAAAATCACATTGTCAAACAGACCTTCAGCATATAATCAGCTAACAGAATTGAATCTTCATAGCTGCTGAAGAGATCATCTGTCAGTTGAAGATGTAGCTACCCTAAGAATGTGGAAATGACCCACTTGGCTCTATAGAATTTGTTGTATAGGTTTTTTTTTTCTCATATTTTGCCTTTACTCAGTGGGGCTTTCTTTGGAGCTAAGAGTCCATTGCCATGGCATTGTTAAGGTGGAAAGTAAGGAACTTTGGATGTCTGCCCTGGCATATTTAAACTTTTAGGGGATCTCAGCCCACCAGATGCATCCTCAGATTTTCCTGGTGGAGAAAACTGAAATAACCCCCATTGAGTTCCTCAAAAGGCTCGCTGTGGACGCCCTTTTCCCCTGCATGGATGGTTGAGGAATTTTCAAAGAGATGCTTGGCATTAAATTTTCGGTCATTATCTGGCTATCTCTCCTTTGTAAAATCTCAGGAAAAATTGTGGCCTCTGTCAAATAATTTGGTTCAGAAATCCCAGCACCGAAGATTACTAAGAGAACCTCTTTTTCTGGATAATATTTAGAACCCATAAGTTAAGACAATGTTTTTTTCACTTTTTCAAATATGTCCTTGTAGCTGCAGTTTCTGGTAATCAAGGGCGAAGCCAGAAAGCAGACCACTGGGCTACTGGCTCTCCTTAGTAAAAGGGAACCATACCTCATACCTAACCACAATTTAGGGGATTTGGCTCCTTCCTTTACTCCTTTACTTGACCTCTAAAACAATAGAGCCCAGCTCAGTAAAGACCAAGAGCCTAGATGTTTCCTACTTCCTCCTAATTCTGATTTTGCATTTGAACTAAGCTTGCAAAGAGCTGCCTTAAGTTGTAACCTTCTCCTTTGTAACTTAGAATTTTTACAGTTTATACCCATAGCTTAGATATTGTCACTGCTGTACTTTGCTTTGTGATTATAATTATTATTCTCTACACCTATGGCTAGTTTTACTCCTATAAATTCCCCCGCTCAAAAAATTAAACTTGTCGCATTCCTGCCAGAAAACGTGTTGACCCCACAAGCTGTGTGTGGTTTCATTATTTCATATTTCGCCGTCCGTGCAACCCACTCTCCCTAAAGTGGATTCACCGAAATCTCACTGATGGCTGTAGGACAGAAGCCTCCTACAGCAGATGTCTGCCTTTATGTGGCTACCACAACTGCTCCTGCTGGAGCTTTTCTGGGCTGGTGCAGGCACCAGTTCAAGTCTAACTGGGTTTCAGTTCCTGAGTCCACATCATAGATATAGCCATAAGATGTCTTGGCTAGCTTAGGGCTAGTGACTATAACTTCTTTCGATTCCATCTTGATTTTATTAATCCAAAGAAGTCAACTGGTAGCTTCCCTACAGCCTTCTTCACAGTTAGTGTGCCTACTTCACACTAGTTGGGATATTTACCACAGCTGCAAAATCCCTGTCTCCATTCCTGTGTCAACCGTGTGAGTTAGTGATAGGTTGAGTAACTGCAACTGCAGGAGAGCTTAACCAAACTGATGATCTATCAGAAAGCACTCAGGGTCTTCAATAGGACTGAGTGGAAAGGTCAGTTGACAGCAGGCTGGGGTCAATCTAAATATGTCTAGTCCTACACTGAGTAAGACCAGTAAACACAAAGACTTTGGCATTAAAAGCCAATTAGCGAATCTCTAACCGCATGGCTCTGTGCTTGTCTCAAGAACTTTTGGAAACCTAGGTTAAGTTGTAGAATGTTCTGGTTTTCCTGGACACTTTGTGGCCGACCTGCGGCATCAGTCTGCCTGGGTGGGTGCTGCAGCATTTCTGAATGAGGCTGCTTTCTCCTAGCTTGTTGCTTTGCTTCTTTGTGCTGAACTTTGTGCCTCCTGTCTCTGTCTACCCACATGCCCCTTTTCAGTCCTCCTAGTTTTATCTTTTTTTCATGCCCAACCCTGGCATAGAGTATTGGGCCTGTAACAACATCGCAGTCCCCATTGTGCTGTTTCCTGTGGCCTAGTCTTTTTTATCCATGTTAAACTGTGAGGTCTGAGAAGATGATTATAGTTCTGTCTCCTTTCCAGTGTGCCCACCCCACCATCACCACCAAGGTTCCCCTTGCCCCCCTAGAGACCTACAATCAGCAATTTAACAAATCCTGGAAGCTTCAAAGTAAAACAGTTTCAAACAAACCAACCTTATTTCTTAAGCTGTTGGATTCACATTCACATGTTAAAATGAAAGACAGTTTGTCCTTTAATTAGGTTCTAATGAATTGTATTTGACCTCTGAGCTCTATTTTCAACCTTGAGAGCAAGCTATGAATGTGGAAATTCCAAGCTTGATTTAATAATAAAAACCACTTCTATTTGTTGCACTTCACCATCTTTAAATGAGATCACGCTTGCTTCTCACACAAGGTAGACAGAGTATCCCCATTACCTAGATGAGAAAACTGAGTATCTGAGAGCTGGGGCCTTTTTGCCAAGATTACTCAGCTAGAACAAGGCAAACCAAGGACTCTAATGAGTGTTTCTGACTCCTGGTCAAGTATGTTTCCTGCAGAGATCATGGTGAGCTCAGTAAGGAAAGCCAAGTGGGGATTTTTGTTTCTGGAACTTTCTATTGAATGTCAGAGAGCTGCTTTTTATCTCTAATCTTTGCACTGCCCTACTGACTGGTCCTATTGTCAACCAGATGTCATTATGCCCATTTCTCAGTGCTCAGTGGAACAGTGTAAGAATTTTCCTGGGGCCAGAGCTATAGTAGCAGGTAGGGCACTTGCCTTGCATATGGCCAACCCAGTTTCCATCCTTGGCATCCCCTATGGTTTCCCAAGCCCTGCTAGGAGTAATCCTTGAGCTCACAGTCATGAGTAATCTCTGAGAGTGAAGCCCCCAGATCAAAAGCAAAAGAAAAAGTAAAATAGATTTCCCCCCTGTATTTGCTCAAACCAATGTACACGTGTCTTCCAGCGGTAGTGGCTGTAAAGGGCCCATGGTGACTTTCCTTTCAGAACTTGGCTCTTGACAAAAATTGCTTAATGTGTTTTCTTGCAAAACAGTGGATTTGGGATAACAAGAAGCAGAGCAGTAAAAGATCAAACTCGTGGCTTTGATCATTGGGCTGCTAAAAGCACTTCAGAATCTGTATGCTCCACTTGATTGTCCACTTTCTCTTCAGGAGCGAGAGTCTAACAACCTGCTCTTGATTCTGCAGTGGCACTTGATAAAGAGAAAAGGACTGTCATTGGCTTGGTCATGGAGACAGGACAGCAGCAGCTGGCTTGGTTATCAAGGGACTGAATTTTCTCTCTCAATTATAATTAAATTTTCTGCTTCCATTGTAACTGGTGAAATCCTTGCCTTGCTCGTAGGCACCTTCTCTGAGAGATCCATTTAGATTCCTCAGCCCTGGCCAGGCCAAATTGGGTGTACTACGTTCTGTCATACAGCTCTGCAGAAAGGGACCCTTTTACACGGTTGCATAATCATTCCATAGTGGTAGGCACTACTCAGTCAAGTCAAAAAGCCCAGACTGGTTCGGGGGACTTCTCAAATGATGCAGTTGCTGCAAGTGGTAGAACTGGACTCATTTTTGCTCTCTGTAGCCTGTTTCTGGTCTCATCATGGCTCATACTTTGAGACCTTCATAAGAGAGGGTCCCTGGGATGTTTTTTCCTTACTGTGTTCCTGGCACTGTCATCAGGCACAGTGCTTAGCCGTGGGGTTACTACCTCATATTTTGCCACAGGCTGTTTATTTTCTGATCTTTCCCTGCACCCTTTTCCCCATCCTTTTAGATGTTCTGCCACAAGAATATTTCACTCTGGGAGTGGACTTAGTGCTGGCAAGTTTGGCAGCGGTTGAACACAAATGCTTCATGTACCACAAAACAATCTGGGACTCAGAATGGGAAGAATTCTCCAGGGTCGCATGGCCAGACTGGGATGTGAACTCAGAATTTTTATATTTTCCATAAAAAACCATGCAGCCTCATAATTAGAAAATGTTTCCTCTCTCTGTGTGTGAAAGAGGTAAGAGGACCATATGCTTGGAAAATTCAGGGTGCAGATTCTAATGTTCACATTGGAAAATGTCTAGGCACATAGCTGACATTTTAGTGATTTATTGCTGGATAACAAAGTACCAGGCAACGTAATAGCTTAACACATCACAGATGCCTTTTTCTCACAATTCTGTGGTTTGGCTGTAGTTCTTTCACAGATCTGCCTTGGGCCCTCGTATGTGGCCACACTTATCCAGCAATTGTCTAAGGCTTGTGATACTCAGATGAGGACTTATTTCTCTTCCTTTGATCACAGAGTGCCTCTCTCTTCATGGGCTCTCTTATTACTTGATAGTTTGGACTGCTCCTCCTTTCACAGAGCTCAGAGGATAATACAAGTGAAAACATAAAATCTCATTGCCTTTGAGAGTCAGTCTGGAAGTGACACAGAGTCACCTTTAGTACCAGACTCAATTTGTTGATTAAAGGGGTAGCACGTGTTTACAAGACTGGGAAAAGTGATTAGTGACCTTATATTGGGGGCAGCCATCTACTATAATCATATTAAATTAATGCTAGAGAGGAAGGCAAGAACCATCAGCAAATAAGACAATAAATAAATCATTGAATGACTTGACAGTGATAGGACTTGGCCTATAGGAGAAGAATTGAGTTGGGAGAGGTTGACTGGGCCAGAGGCTTTGGGTCTAATGGGTCTCACAAGCTTAGGCTTTAGAAAGCTCTAGTTGATAAAGGGCTTCGAACCTGGCTGGGAAATAACAAGGTATGGATTTTATTGTGTAGGCCTGTCAGCTAACAGACTGGAATCATAGCCAGAAGGGAAATAAAGGTGGGTTTAAGTTATGGCAACAGCATAGGAAACAAAGATTGGCAACTTTGATGAGCAACTACTAGGACAGCAAGAATAAACTTGTAAATGGACTTCTCATAAAATCAGATTAGATCAACAGTGAGCTCTGATGGGGAATTAAAAGAGACTCTGGAAAAGGAAAGAAATGGAAACCTGATCTCTGCACTTGACTCCTCTTTCCTGTTGCTAAATCCTACCTGAGCCTTGCAGCCTGCCTTTCACTCATTCTGTCAAATCTCACCAGAGAGGAAGCTGTCATTTAGATCATGTTCAACTCACGTGAGTAGCTGGCTTACATTCCTCACCAGCAGTAACTAACTTAGACAATGAATCTGCGAAATGCTTTCTTATCAAACCGCTTTTCTCTCATTGTATCCTTTCAAAAGAAGTGGTGACTTGCAGGAGAGCAGAAGGCATGAGTGACTCTCTAGCCTTGCCCTTTCTTGAGTGTCTAGCCCTGAGAGAGAGGAATCTTAGTTCTACCAGCCAGGCTTGCATCCAAGCTGGCTGCATTGGCATATTCTGTGGAAGTTTTATGGTTTGGCAATTTCATTTTGGGGTGGGCATATGATAGAGGGCATGGATAGGAAACTGAAAGAATACAGTGGCATGAACAATGGATAAAGGAGCCAGTGTGGGGCTGGAGTGATAGTACAGCAGGTAGGTCATTTGCTTTGAACATGGCTGTCCCAGGATGAACCCAATTCGATCCCCAGCATCCCATATCATCCCACAGCCCACCAGGAGCAATTTCTGAGTGCAGAGCCAGGAGTAACTCCTGAGTGCTGCTGGGTGTGCCCCCCAAATAAAAAACAAACAAATAAACCAAGGAGTCGGTGTCAGAATTGGGGTGTCTTATGTTCTTTGACAACCCCAAACAAGGAGCTGAAGCAATAGCTAAAAGAGCTCCTGACCAATATATTCCTTGGTGGGAGGCAGTGAGATGAACATAGGTCTCCATACACCAAATAATTGTGCCCCTCTATCCACTGCACCACCACATTTTTTTAATTTTTAATTATGAGAACAAAGATGCAAAGAAAGAGGACAAAGTAAAGTTACAGTGGAAGAACAATTACCCATAAACAGAATTCCCAGAAATCCCCTTGCTGATATTTGAACTTTGAACTTTCAGCCAAAGAACATTAAGAAAAATAAAACAGAACCTATGTACAATTATTTTGTCCCCTAAGTCCCCAGATTGTAATACATAATATTCTTAGCAGCACACAAAGCAATCTAAAGCCATAAAACTTCTGTAACTCCTTAAACATTGAAGGCAAAGTACTTTTTTATATTTCCATGCACATGTATATTAGTTTAAGTGGGTTGTTTTTCTTAAGGATTAGAGTCAAAGGAGCACAGTAAAAACGGTGTTAGAGTGGCAATTATTGTTTGCATAGGCCCACCAAAATATGAGGGACATGAAAGGAAAAGCCTTGGCCTAAATACAAGGAGACCCTACCCCTGAAGTTTCCTGGCATAAGACCAACTCTAGGCTCCAGGCAAACTAGTTTGTCCAATTCATGTCATTGTCTGTACTGCCAATACACTTTTATTTTTCACAAGTCTCTGTTGTTGGTATCATGTTTCTGTATTAAAGATCCTGGAATCTGTATATCCTACATTGCAGTCAGGATGGTGCAGAGCATCCTCTCGTTTCACCTCACAATTAAAGGGCAATGCAGAGAGCCCTGTCTAGTAAGCAGGTCGTTGTTGTTGTCAAGTCTTCTTAGTGTTAAGGGAAGTCTCTTTGGAGCAGGTCGATGTCAGAGCAGTGGTAGGGTCTTCCCTGGTAGAGGATTGCTTCCAGGTGGTGTTATAAAAAACCTTGGATGTTTCGTAGATAGCTTCCCTGGTTTCAGGAGTGAATGGAGGATGCCCATTCTTCTGAGGCCTGTACCTGGTCATTATATCAATGTTCAGGGTGTAAGGTCCCATTGCACTCCAAGATTTGTGTGTTCCAATCTCTATTAGATAAGAACGTATTTGTATGTATAGTACTTTCCCATTTTAATGTGCCTATGCAAACAAGGAACAATGCCACGTGATGTTATCGGCACATATGTTGCACCACCACATTTCAGGTCACAATGCTTTGACATATGGTGACTTGCAAAATGACTGAAATCTGGGACAAACTCTCCTGACACCCGCCCCATGCTGATGCATGGACACTCAGGTGACTGGGCTTTATGATGATTCTCACTCCAGAGAATGCTGCTTTCACCCACCCATTCCTGTGGCCCAAGCTTTGATGACTGGTGGAAAAGAAAGCAGAAAAGTCGGCAAGAAAAACATTTGCATCTGCTACAATTGTCACACAAATCATGGGGCCTTTATGTCTAAAGGGAGCTCAGAACCCTGTTCACAGAATGACTTTCAAGGAATGGAATGATTTAAACACGCAGGCATCTGGTTTATTTTAGGTTTGGTGTTTTCCTCTAAGATTTGTAGTCATTGGGAATGATGGCTACGGCAGAGTCCGGGAAGGAAAGAGAAAGGAGGGTGGAGAATCAGCCATTGGCGGGTGCAGTGTCCACCTGGAGTTGGGTGGATGTTATGCTGAAAAGCATCCCCTGAGCAAGTTATCTACTGTGTGCTGGAGTCGTAGTCTCTCCCCTTTGCACACATGGTCTCAGATCATTTGCTCCACAGTTCCCTGGACAGGAGGGATGGGAGTTTTCTCTTCACACACAGGCTATAGGAAGACTAATCGTCATTTTCCCCTGTGCTACAACATAGCCAAGATCCACCATCCTAAATTTAAAATAAGCTCTATGCAAAGTTTCAGTGACCCAAGTGTCTAGGTAGGATGGGGCAGTGGGTGGAGATTGGAGAGCTATTTCTGCTAAATAAAAGCTGTGTGCTGTTGAGCTGAGAGATTCTCCTCTCTGAGTCTTGGGTCTTCACCTACAAAGTGTAGTTTGAAATTCTTGTCCTCCCCCTTTACAGAATATATGTCAGGCTACAAGGAAGCAAATGAAAAAAAGAGGGACTGGTCAAGGCCCATGTGCCAGGAAAGTATAAGAGTCCATCACAGGCTTATGAGTCCCTAAGGTCCTCAAGATCGAGGGGGAGGGTAGGAAGAATTTCAGGAGCCTCTGACCCCGAGCAGATCAAATTGGCCCTTTGAGGTTATGTGGTCTCAGTGCCATGATACCAAGAAGACCAGCAAGACCCAGGTAAAGGAAGGGCCTTGCTTGAGGTCTCTCAGTAAGTCCTTTTTTATTTACCTTTCTCTGAGACAAAACATTTTATTTTTAATGTTGGGTTGTGCCATTTTCATCTCCTAGACCTCCATGCTTGCATGATAATCAGTTCAGAAAATTATTGCAGTGCAAACTGAAAGATGAATGGCTGTGGCATTTGTTAATACTGTAAACACCATTTGTTGGCAAATGATAAGCTTTATTGATACCCCTAATGTACATATTAGCAAGAACAATGCACCACAAAATGTTAACATCTGCCAACGCAATACAAACAATTATAAGTAACTTTCATTTAATGTAGAAATTATGCAATAAGAAAAGGTATGGCTGCAAAATAATAAAACACTAAGAGCCAGGTTGATGAATTTAGAAGCACAAACAATAATTTTCTATGGAAAGCAAAGAAAAGTTCTTTGAACATCTCTTTTCAAAAACAACTCTGACACCAAATGGAGGGGAAAGTCGGGGAATTGAGATGGTTATTAAATCTGACCTTGATCAGATTTTTATTATGTCAGAAAAAAATGGTTCTTAAGAGAGAGAGTTGTCATGGGATTAGAGTCCATCTACAGCAAGACGTTTCCATGGCAACAAATCAAACACCATTTCCTCTGACTCGAGTCTCCTGCTTCAGAAGTATGAACTTAGCATTGAATAATTAGAGTGAGACACAGTAATGTTGTGTAAAGACAAAAAACCCGAAGAATCAATCTGGAGGCAGTGCATTATTTTAAAATGGCAATTAACCCCATCATTGTCACTGTCTAAAGCTCATAGTGGCTGTGACAGGTCCCACACAGGTATTTGGTTTCACAAATTGAAGGCATAATTTTTTGGTCACACACTGCCTTTAAAAACACGTGCCCAAACCAAACCATAATTTTCCCCAAATTAATGAAGTCTGAAAGGTATTGATAAGGCTGTAATAGAAAGCTGGAGCTGTGTCCAAGTCTGCAGTAGGAAATAACACATGCTACTCTACCTGAATTTGCTTCATGTTGGAGAGAGAAATCTAAAAACATACTTGATGCTAGTGCGTGGTTAGTGTCCCACAACCAATGAGCTATCTAAATTCATAGGCTCCAATGTCACACTTCTAAAATCTTGGTAGAAAGTTAAACTGATGCGCACAAAGCCACTTAGAACTAAGGGGGGGGGGCAAGCCTCTCTGTTTCTTGGTTGGCCTGCTGGGGTGCAATCTAATTGCATTAAGGACATATTGTTTCTCCTCAGAAAAATGTATCTCAGGAACAAATCTGTGAATGGCAGCTGATGTGCACTGCTGGGTGGTGCTTTAGTCCAGATGTTTTCGATTTCTTCCAGAGATGTTTCCTATCCACAGGGAGGGAAGAGAACGCACAGTCTGTATTCATGCCAGGAGAACATGTGGTCTCACCCGTGTTGGCCAAGCCATAATCTGTGAACTCATCAACATAGCAAATCTATTGTCCCTAAGTCTGTTGCTTTAAAAGGTCTCATTTCTGGAGCTCTGAGGGCCTCCTACCCCAAAGTACATATACTCTGGCTGCTCCCTGCAACTGGAACCTGCCATTTGAGCTCTCATCCAAGAACTATCAGAGACCTCCCCCTGGCAGCATCCCTCTCCTTGCTATAATGTGGTTTCTTGGCCGTCTGTAGGCAGGTGACACTTCGATGTAGATTTGTTTACACCTGGATGAAGATTTTGTGTAATTGGACATCTTGAAAACCATCAGTTCAGAGACTTGTAGAAAAAGGTCTTGCCAGTAAGTTTGAACCTGGACACGAGGGCAACACTTGGCATGTCTGATGCAGATAATTGGATGTCCCTTTCTTCTCTCTTTCCAGGACTTACTTTTCCTGATGTCTTTGTTGTACAAATTGGGGTTACTGCCTCTGGGCTGAGAAGGGTGAGTGAACTCTAGAAATTTTCTTCAAAGACTGGGAAGCAGTGGTGCCCAGTAGTCCTTCATTTATTCATCTCTTTTCATGTCTCTCAATTCCTGTTGACTCAGAACTGATATATTGTGTGTACCTATGTAGATATGAGACATTATCAGGGCTCAATCCAGAGAAGAGGATAAGCCATGAAGCCAGGCTAACCAGACAGGGAATGAGACTCTGCAGACTCATTTTCACAAGTGAATATTCACATCCCCCATGATCAATGGGATGTGATTGTCAAGTTGAATTCTTTATGAAGACTGGAAATGAAATAATATATGAGAGGTATCTCACAAGAGATACCTCACAGCTGTGGAGACTTGGTCTTCATCTCCTATGAAAAGAGAAAGAACCCAGGCCAAGTGACACCCCCCCCCCAGGATGGCCTCTATAGAGTCCCATAAGTACTTTATTTTTAATTGAGAAGGGCACAGTTGGAGGTGCTCAGGGCTTACTCTGGGCTATACATTAAGAGTTTGGTCTTGGCAGGCTCAGAGGACTGTATGGGGTGCTGGAGGTTGAATCCAGGTCAGCCACATGCAAGGCAAGTGCCATCTCCACTTCACTCCATCATTACTCTTGATTAGTTAGTGGCACAAAAGAGCACAGACATTTACTAAAATCCAGGCTGTGTGTGTACACATGTGACTTGGGGCAACTTGGGAAGCAGTTGCTGCAGATGTAGAATGGTGCTGTTTGGGTTATTGCCAAAAGTACAGAATATAAACCATCAGGTTCCCAATATGGGAACTACAATAGGGCCTGACACATGTAAATAATGTGCCAGTGAACAGATCATCAACTAATTTCTGGTTGACCTTAATATGTCCCTGAAAAAGTTTTTGAGGATGGCCTCAGAGATGGCCTTATTTAATAGCCAGTGTATAGGTGAATAACTCTTAAAGATACATGGTACAGGTGCACCATTTTGGTCCAAGTACATTTTGTGGTATCAAAACACAAGAGAAGCATTTTTCTGCCTTTACTTTTTAGTTCATCATATTGTATGGCATGTCTTAAATATCCAGTGTTACACACTTTCAAAAATGGGACAGCCACTCACTTAGGTGCTTGACCTCCTGCTTTTGAATGGTCTCCCAATTTCTTTTATTCCAGAACTATTTAAGTGATCTCTGAGTTAATGGTGAAATAGTTACTTGGGGTCTATTCTAATGCCTATAATAATAGTTGGCTGTTAAAGAGGTGACAAATGCAAGTGTCCCTAGACAAATTGTGTGTCATGGGTCTTGTTGAGACACATTTGCAAGAGTTGCCTTTTAGTCAAATGGCTCACTTACAAGCCTCTCTGCACAGGGGTCAGTGACTCTCTCAAAAAGGAGGACACGAGTCTGTAGCACACAGCCTTGTTTGTACTATTAGGAAGAGGCATGTGTCGACTTAAGTTTCCTGTCCCTTGGGCATCGAGTAGTAGCTTATGTTCTGTGGTGCCCCAGCGAGGATCCTCAGGAAGGACCCTAGAGACAGGACCATCACCACCTCTCCCATGGCCCATTAAGAAGGAGAAAATGCTAACATGCAATCTCTCACCCACTACCCCAGCTCTTGGAGTGCTGGCAATAAAATCCACATGCACTTCATTCAGAGGTCCCTCCTCTGGCCGCCCTGACCTAACTTTTGCTTGGTCCTTATTTTCTGGCCCTCCTGCCCACAGACCAGAAGTAGCCTAAGATGGAGATTGACTTTCCAGGGAAGGGCTGCAAGAAAAGGTGAGCAGTGATGATGTCGAGGGACAGAATATAGAAGATACATAGTACACAAAGCTCATATTTCCAAGAAGCCCTGGAAATGCTATTCCCGCTCCATGCCATTGCTTTTCTTGGTTTAGAGCCATTTTCTCCTGGGCGCTCCTGCAACAAACAGTCCTCAGGACTGACATATTTGGTGGGAAACCAATTCAAACATCCCTGGCATGAACAGTATTGGGGCACTTTTGGAGAAAAGGGAAATGGTACAAAGCACATTGGGTCCGGGGATGTTCTGTGTGTTTCTAACGTACTTTGTGGTTTTGGACATATCTCTTGTCTCTGGGCCACAAATGCTCAATGCAAACAGGAGTTCAGGAACATCCTGATGCTTTTATTCTGTGGGTAATCTTACTACTCTGGGAGATGAGAGCTGTGAGTTCTCTTCTAACCCATTAAGAGCAATTAACGTGTTCTTGTGCAAAGAGAAGGACTCTTCAGAAGTGTGTTTTCTGGGATGTGGTTTCTTATTTCACATACTTTCTTGGTCAACAGCTACATCTGTTGATGAATATGTGGCTATTGAAGGAGGGGAAAGGATGATGGGCACTGAAGTACTTGGCCCATGACATGACTGGAATCTCCCTAACTGATCATGTGTGCTTTCCAGACAGGGTAGTATAGTTTCCTCTCTTGTCCCAACAATACAGAGAGAGGAGCAGTCCTCTCTATCCTCTTCTCAATACCCTATTGTAGTGTCCATTGTCAAAAATGGCTTTTGGGTTCTTGTGACTTATTTTCTGTCCACTGACAATATTTTCTGGTAGAGTTGAATTGTGACCCAGGTAGATTTATGTTTAGGTCACCAACAGCCCCTAATGTCTCAGCTTCTGACCTTATTTGGAAATAAAGTATTTGCAGAAGACAGCATGTTTATATAAGGTAAAATTAAGATGAGTAGCCCCAACTCAACCTAATTAAATGGCTTCCTAATTCAGTGGGGGAATTTAGAAACAGAGATTGGTACATAAATGAGGACAAAGCCCTGTGAAGATAAATTTGATGTTGAAATGAGGTTTCTATGAGTCTAGGAAAAGACCCTGCTGATGCTTTGCTCTTGGCCTTCTGGCCTCCAAGTTATGAGACAATACACTTCTGCTGTCAGAGCAGTCAATTTGTGGTACTTTGTTGTGACAGCCCGAGAAATGAATGTCCTAGTTTTTCTCCCAGGCCACTCTAGAGGCCACACTGCCAAGTATCCTTTGGCAAAACTCTCAGGAGGAGGGATAGGCTTGGGGGAACCTGATAGGAAAGTCCGATTCAGGAAGAATGTGTTTTAGCCTAAACTTGGCTATAAATTGGCTACGAGATTGAGATTACCCCTTTTGCATCTCCATAAAAGATATCATTTTGACTCATGATATGAATCAAAACAACAAGGAGAATTAGGGAGTAGAATTTTTCTTCTTTGAAAACAGTCTGTTTTTTATTTATTTTTTTAATGTTTTGTGGCATTAAAGAAGTGGAGACTAAGATTCCAGACTTCTTGGATCTTAACCTTTCGTTCCCTCTTGTCCTCCCTTTCCTCTGAATGTACAATACAGTCCAGATGTTTTCCAGTATTCATGCCATTTCTGAGTGTCAGAGGCCTGTTAAAACTAGATGCTGCTGTTGTGACCCATAGCAGCTACACAAGACCATGTTTGTTGCTGTCATATGTTGCATTCTGTGGTATTCTAGTCACTACCAGGAAATGCCCAGACATATGCATCTGCTGTGATACTCCCCAGTTGTGTCACATATTCAGGAGCAGAGGTGAGGTGAGGGCCTCACTTTCATGGTGTTTCCAGAGCTATCACTGGAACTTGGGGCCCATGTCAGTATACCCTGGGGCTAGCTTGGTTTGCTCTTGTCTCCAGCTGGAGCTAGACTGTGCCATGGGGAAACCAAAGCAAAGTTGTTCAGTATTGTGAAAAAACAAAACATGGTTAGCCTCAGAGTATCAGGTCTTTTGACTGATGTCTTTACCAACTGGAAAGGAAATGGGGCCCATCTGGGGGTCTGACCCTCCATGGAATGATGTTCCTGAGGAGGCTGAGCCATACCCTCCCTGGAAGCAGGACACCCTTGGGCTTTGGAGCAGGACACACCCAAGTTTTTCCATTTATTGACTCCTAAATATCTTTTTTAGCCCAGGCACTCTGCTGGCCTGGAAGTTCCTGTAGACCACAAATAGTGCCTCTCTCACCTCAGAAAGGGAATCTGCAGGATTACCTCAATGAAGTGCTCTAAGATGTTACCTCACAGAGATGTCTATGTAAATGTGTGTAATTATGTTTGTGTCAGTGTCTGTATTGGGAAATCAGTTCCAAGCACATAGTGACATGTGGAGAAGAGTAGCCTTAGTTCTTTATACACAATAGAGTTTTAGTTTATAGTGGCTGGTCCGAATCCCTTCCCATCCCATCAACAACCTTCCACTCAAATAAAGGCTTCTTTAAAGCTCAGCCTTGAAAGTTCCATCTCTTTAAGGAAGGATTATCCCCACATGCTGCCTCAGAGACCTTCTCGACACAGACCTCTAGCCAGACATTCCTAGTCATCCAGAATTGGAATGACAGCTAAAGCCTATTTGCAGTTTCTGAAATAGGTGGACCATTAGATGACTAACTGCCATGTACCAGTTACAACTAGTTGTTGATATCTCAGGGACAATCCTTGGTACATGTCATCCTGGTTTAGCCACCTGAGGTTTCCATGGACCCTGTTCTCACAAATTGCCATGGGATAATGTATGTGGGGTGTGTGGCTGGGAGCATGCCTTGGAGAGAATGATGAGACAGGCTGTTTCCCACCAGAATTGCTAAGTGGAGAGATGAGCACATCAAATAAAAGAGAAAAATGGCTCCTACATTACTCTTAAATGAGTGTTTATATGATTTGGTATAACGAGGGTAATAATGCTTATACTGCTCAAATAATAAAACTTGAGAAGTGTTGCACATCTGAGCTGACCATATGTGAAGCATCAGGCCTGGCAGCAGGGGCACTGAGAAGAGAGCTACAGAGACTCTGGGTCATTGCTCCCTGGTGAGCACAGCCTTGCTGGAGAGCCTCTTTGATCCATGGAGACCACAGTCTGCTCTCTGTTGGGAGACATCACTACATCACTGATGTCTTCTTCTTCTTCTTCTTCTTCTTCTTCTTCTTCTTTTTTTTTTTTTTTTTTTTTGGTTTTTGGGTCACACCGGCAGCTCTCAGGGGTTATTCCTGGCTCTACACTCAGAAATCACTCCTGACAGGCTCAGCGGACCATATGGGATGCCGGGATTCGAACCACTGTCCTTCTGCATGCAAGGCAAATGCCCTACCTTCATGCTATCTCTCCAGACCCACACTGATGTCTTCTTTATGAAGAGAAGGATGGGTGACAGCTAGTGGTACTCAGGACATACTCCTGGCCCTATGCTCCAGGATCATTCCCATAGACCTTGGGTTCTAGAATTCAAATCAGATGTGGCTGTATGCAAGGAAAGAAACTACCTTTTCTTCCATTTCTCCAATATCTTGTATATTTTCCTAAAGAAACTGATACAAGATAGAGGCTCCAGAGTCTTGTAATAACCGTGCAATGATATTTGAATCTGGGACTAGACCAGGAGAAAAGAAACCTAAAAGGGAGAGGAAGTCATGATTAGCAGATGGCCTTGTGCTTGGCCCTCAACATGTGACCTGTTTGACCTAGCCCTGCTTCTGCCACAGAGAACTAATAAGATGGAGAGTCTGCTAGTGATGGGAAAGTTCTATGACTCTCAGTCATCCCTTCTACTCTCTGGCCTCTTGCCCTTTGTATAAATTGTGTTTCTCAAACCTTCTCTTCTACAGTTTTCCTACAAACTTGTCTCCATGACTTGGATCAAAACCCATTTTATCATAAAGTTTTTCCTTATACCATATCTTCCCATTTCCTTGTCCTAAGTTAATTCCCCCTGTATTTAAAAAAATAAGGGGATTCCTGTAAGTCAGTTGTCCTCCAACTTTTTAAACAGGGAGCCAGTTCACTGTCCCTCAGACCTTTGGAGGACCGGACTATAGTAAAAACAAAAACTATGAACAAATTCCTATGCACACTGCATATATCTTATTTTGAAGTGAAGAAACAAAACAGGAACAAATACAATATGTGGCCCACGGACAGTAGTTTGAGGACCACTACAATGTTGGAGAGTACAGGACCAAAATTGGTGGTGCCCAAGGGGACCATGTAATATCATTGCATCAAACTTGGGGTATTGTGCATGCCTGTCCTTTCAGTTCTCTCCTTGGTCCCTTTTTGCACTGCTTTGAACTGTCTAAGCACTCAGGAGTTATTTGGACATAGATAACTCTATTCTGAGCCCAACTTTTTCACAAATCTGAGAGTTCCTTGGGGAAAAGCAACTACTAAGATGTAAATTAAGTGACCCATGAATGTACACTAACAGAACTTTGAATTTTTTCTAATTCTTTTTCTTTATGTTCTTAAAAATTAAAGTTGATTGATTTGCCACTGGGTGGGAATGCTACCACTAGGTACCAGTGCTGTTTCAGGACTAAACCACTTGCTTTTTCAGAACCACAGCTTCTTATATTTACATGTGTTTAAATTTCACCATATTCACCACCAAAATTCTGCTGCCTGCAGTCTCATCATCAGACTGACCCCATATGCATTTCCCCCAACTCATAGTTACCACTATGTTCTTCACAGATCCTGTTATTTTTTTCTGTTTTGGCACAGAACTCAAATTTTAGAAGAACCCCCCCCCTCAGGATGCAAGTAGGCTTTTGCTCAGTGGGCTTAAAAGGATAGAAACAGAGAGGAGACAGGACTTGTTTGGGATCACAGAACAAATCCAAGAGAGAGGACTCCTCTGACCCTTTGCCACTGCTTGTTCAGTACACACACCCCCACATCCCCTCCTGCTCAACTTAGCCTGCCCGCCTGCCCAGCCAGGCTGCAGGTGGGTGTGCCCAGTCAGCAGGCGTGACAATTGCTGGGTTTCATGTGTGTAATTTTTAGAAAGTCATTTATCACGATTTGGAATTGATTAATGTAGAATGCCCTTCAATATGTGTAGCAAAATTGCTAAAGCAGCTGGAACTCAGAGATTCCCGAGCAGAATGTCAAAAACCTCCTGGTGAAATGCCTCTGAATGATGGTTGTCAGGGCTGAGGAGACTGGTAAGACTGGCACACTGGAATGTTCCAAGGATTGTGCAAATTGGAGCAACCCCTTGGGGTTGCTTTGCATGTCATTCTCTGACCTACAGACCGACTCATTTACTCACTCATTCATTTATTCATCCATTATGCACAAGCAGGGTTGTCTCTTGACAGAGGCCAAGCCGCAGGGCCCTTTGAAATCCTGCTTCCCCTCAACCAGGCTATTGAGTGGAGTTCCTCCCCCCTAGTGCTTCCTACTAACCCCCTGCAAAGATAAACTTCTCTACTCCAAAAAGGCCAGAGTAATATCATTTGTAAAAGTAGCATGTGGAAGTTAACAAGAGGTAGACCGCGGAAATAATCCAAGTCTGTCTCTGCTGTGTGATGGAGCAATTGGGACATCTGATTAGAGACAGAAGCACATGAAATGCTCATGCTTAGGGAGGAAGTGCCTTCTGCAGAGCAAACCTCTCTAGATCACTGAATTCGTGCAAAACAGAGGTGTCTGTGAATAGGGACAGAGGAGGCCTTCTCCAAATGGAGGAGTTGGGGAGTGCGCGGACGACTCTGATTCTCTAGGTCCTTAGGCTGGTGTTTGATTGATTTGATTTATTCACGGAAGGGAAACAAAGCCTCTGTCTGCAGTCTCTACAATGGGGTGTCGTTTTGGTCTTCTCCCAGATGGTGGCGCTGCTCCGCTGTCTGTTTCCTGGCTTTTAAGCGACAAGCAGCAAAAAGCTGGGTTTCAGCCTAGAGGTCCAGCCCATTCTCTGCATTTTCATTTAAATATCTAACCTTGACTGCTCCACTACCAGATGAGCCATGGAAGTTATTTCTGATCAATAGATTTGATTTCCATGCAGCTGATCCAGGTTTTCTAGGACCTGAAGCTTATATCATTTGGGGGGAACCTCTTTGAGTAAAGTAATTCGAAATCACAATTACAAAATCAAGTGCAGAGCAGCGGAAGGGATCCTTGCAAACAAGAACCATTTAGCTGAATGTTCATCAGCGTCCCTGGAAATTCATCTAAGATCGCTGCTTTTTCTTTCCTAGTCTGCCTTGCCTGGAGCATCAAACGCCTTGCCTAGGGATGTCCACAAGCTGGGGGGGGACGGGACGGGACTAATCCTTACATTTCATCTGGCATGGATTGTCCAGGCTCCTTGTCTTTCCTGCCATACTGTTGATAACATTCTAATGTGTAGTGTTTGAAGGACAAGAAACAGAAACAATTTCCAGGAAGAAGTCTAGAATTCAAGTTCACTGTCCCGAGAGGGGATCCAAGTTGTTGAGGCCACTTTTCCCCTACTGCACTGTGTATTTTGGCTGGTTACTTGGTCAAATGATCAATTCAAAATGGAGAGGAGCAAACACTTATTTTGTGGAAACAACTAGGAAAAATCTGTAACTGGGAACCACAAAACTGAGATGGCAAAACTGAGATGGGGGTCTCTGAACGCAGGATTGGAGTAGAGACTCATGGAGCTGGTCCAGATTGGGCTGAGGTGAAGGAGCCTGAAGAGCAGGGGCGCATTCTTCCTTACAATTAATTACTTGGTTCAGTTTTAGGGCAAATGCAGGGGTTCTTCCTTTGGAATGTTAAGATTTGCGGGTGTGCTCCTGAGCCCTCTGGGATATTGTTAATGGCCCGCATGTAGGAATAGAAGTGAGTGAGAAAACTCACAGATCCTTGGTCTTTGTAAATGTGGAACATGTGGGGAAAAATGTGCAGGTGTTATGCAGCTTGGTAAGAGGCCATTCATTCTCTGTGCAGCAGAAAGAAAGACAAAGGTCCAAGCACGGCAGGCCTCTCTCTCTGTCAGAGGCGAACACACCCCACACTCTTCTCTCACCTGAGCCTGAGTCTTCAGAGTTTCTGCTAATCCATTTCAGCGTCAGACCCTTCTTCGGGACAGGAAAAGGTCTGTTCGTTTAAGAATAATTAATAAGGAGAAAATGTTGCAGGCAGAAACCTGGTCAGGAACCTAAACCAACCCCAAGGCAATGAAGGCCTCTGACACAAAAAACCCATCTCAGGAACCCAAGGAAACCATTGAAATGCAGAATTCCCAGCCTGGTGCTAGAGGCTTCCTAAGGGAGGTGGCCAGACCCCCTGAGGGAAGAGGCTTCACCCTGGAACAAAGACCACTGAGAGAAAATCAAAGAGACCATCAACAGCTCCACACTCTCCTTCTTGGCAACCGCCCTAGCAACGGAGGGAGGGTTGTTTGGGGGAAACTGGAGGAACTCATTTGGCCTGGGACCAGCCTCTGTCTGAGACTTCTTACTGCATTTGGGGGGGAAATGGCCCCCTTTCCACTCTGGAGAAGCCCCTGATAGTTTCCCTCTCTCCTCTTTCACCTCTCGCTCTCTCTCTCAGCCCTCTCCTTGGCTCTAAGAAAAACCTGGGGAAAATTTAATTCCTTTTCTTCTAAGAGCAATTCCTCACTCTACCTGCGTTCCATGTCACCCCCAGAACTCTGGGGCTACAAGAATCATTCCCCAAGCAGGGCAGAACAATTGGGACTGCCAGTGCCCTTTGATGAGCTCCTCAGGGTGCCTTATAGCATGGGGGTTTGGGGGCTCATCGCAGACCTTCTGCAGTCCTTGATATTCCCCCTGTCTCTCCACATCACGGAAGCCCCTGCCCCCTTAAACCTTCTCTGCTAGTGGGAATCGGAGCTTCCACGGGCAAAGGGTATTAGGAGATCTGCATAAAATATCACAGATGGAGGAAAATAACGAAAAACAAGAGGGCAAGCTAAGTGTATACAGTCTAAACATTTTGATGTGAATTGGAGAAAAATCATGACTAAATATTTGTCTAAGAATTCAAAGAACTTAACAAAAGAAGTCCTTAGTGAATTCAAAGCTCAATGCAGAGGCAGAAGGAATCAAGAAAGGCAGCAGAAGGAAATGAAAATTGAACTTGGCTGTGTCTCAGACACAGCATGAAAGAGAAAACTAGAATTGTAGGGATCATGGCTACCTGGTAAAATAGCAGTCACTGATGATATGGTCTCATTGTTATACTATTAATTGTCAACACTGGTGGCTGGCAACAGGAATATGGAGAGTAGCCTTGAGACATTTGAACACAATGAAATAAACATTTTTAAAATTGTCAAGGAAAATTATAGGTGTAATTCTGGCAAAGGAGGGATTTCTTAAGCATTAATGGTTTCTTTTTGAAGAAAAGAAAGGACATTAGAAAAGATGTAAATGTATAATTTTAAAACCTTTTGAAGACAAAGAAAGAATGTTTACAAAGTCTTCAGGAAAGGAAAATAATACTTAAATTTTATCTAGTAAAATGACCTTTCAAGTATAATCACAAAGAATAAATATTCAAACTATGTAAAAATTCAGAGAGTAGATAGTTTCCACAAACACTGTTTTGTTGAAACTACTGGAAGTTAAATTGAACCCAAAAACTGAATGGGAAAACCTGAGGCAAAGAAAAAAAATAAAACTGATTAAAAGGTAAAAAACAATGATTGGAATTATCATTAAAAGACAATGTAAATGTAGCCAGCCAGGATAACAGAAAAATACTAAAACAATAAAGGAGTGTGAGAAGATGTGACACTATAGTATTTTTAATAATGAGCCCCCCCCCAAACTCTTCTCATCTCCCATCCCCTTCCCATCCCTTCCCTTCCCTTTCCTCCCTTCTTTTGTGCAGTGCCAGGATTGAACTCAAATCTTGAACTTTATCACTAAGCCATATCCTGGGTCAAAAAATACTTTTAATATTTAAAGGAATAAATATATCTAAACATTTAATGTTAACTACTAAAAGAGCTAATAAAATTGAGATTACTAATACATACTACAAAACTGACAGGGAGGAAGAAAATGAGAGCATATATTCATTACTGTTATTTAAGAGTTAATAGACACTTGTTATCTATAGTAAATTAGTATTATAATCAATATAGTCATATTTATTCTAATTATATTATCATATTATAATTAGTATAATTGATTATAATTTTATTACTTATAATCTAATATAATTATTATAAAAGTAAATTATTATTCTAAGGAAGACATCAGTTGAATTTTAAAAGAGGACATGCACCTTCTTAAAGTATACACTATGCACACTAAGAAACACTGCAAAAGAAAACAAAAGGTGGACATTTCTTAACAATTATAATTTACATTAAATACAGATATATACATGAATACTGATGTCAAATTAATAAAGTAAGGCCCAATTAACTTTTGATTACATGATGCTTATCCAAAATAAAGTAGCTCAGAAAAATTGAAAATAAAATGATGGGCAGAGACATATAAGACAAATAGAATTCAGATAACAGACATCTGAAAATTATTATTAACTAGGTTGAATTTCAGCTAGCATGCATAATGAAAGAATCAGTATGAGTATCTGTGTGCTAAGTAACATGTCATCAGAACTTAGGAACAAAATGCAGTGTAATATGAAGAGAATTAGAAACACAGAGTAGCAGTTTTTAAATTAAACTTTATTATTCTTTTGATAGGTAGTAAAATATGCAATTGCAAAGGTCTTAAATAACATTTGAGATTACTAATACATACTACAAAACTGACAGGGAGGAAGAAAATGAGAGCATATATTCATTACTGTTATTTAAGAGTTAATAGACACTTGTTATCTATAGTAAATTAGTATTATAATCAATATAGTCATATTTATTCTAATTATATTATCATATTATAATTAGTATAATTGATTATAATTTTATTACTTATAATTTAATATAATTATTATAAAAGTAAATTATTATTCTAAGGAAGACATCAGTTGAATTTTAAAAGAGGACATGCAATAAATCTCAAATGTATAAGATATTATGGAACTTTATTTCTATTACCAATTAATTTAGTTTGCGGCCACTCCTGTGCTCTGTACTTACTCCTGACATTGCTCATGGACTAGTAATCGTTGGTGGACTATAGGTGGTGCTGGGAATCTAACCCAGATCTTTCCATTAATGAAGGCATTTACATCTTTGGACCATGAAACTTAATTTGATGTTTTACTTCATCAGTAAGGTATATTTAAGTTATATTTGGAAACCAGAAAACAAATCTCAAAGGCCCATGGAGTACTCATAAAACTGATTATACGCTTAGTGAGGAAAAATAAAGTTAATATCAAAATGATAAAAAAAAAGATGCTGGATTTTCTGTTGTCACCTTAGCTTTACCCCCCCTCCCAAACAAGTTCTAAGTTTCTCTAAATGTCCTGCTCTGTAATTGTTCTGGGGTGTCTGGGTTGGCAACTACAGAACTCTCATGATATTAACAGGGGGTGGGGGTGGGGATGGGTGGGTGTCAGGGTAAGGGAAGGGCAGGGAGAAGCAGGAGTGATTTGTCTCTGGATATAGAGTAATCAAACAGAGACAGATGAAAGATTCATGATGGCATCTTGCCAACAGTTTGAAGACCACCACTTCATTGCCTTAGAATGGGAGTTTTGTCAAAGGGACTTGAAAATACACACATTTTCTGCTTCAGACTTGGTCTTCAGCATAAACTTCCATGACCTTCCATCCACAGCAATTGCCTTTGTCTTCTGTGATGATTCTGCTGACTTTCCCCAGTGTTCCCAAAAGTTAAGTAAGTTTGAATTTCTTTTATTATTTCAAATGATTAAATGATCTTTTGCAAAATTGTATAATTATTTACTACCCAGAATTTATTTTTTTTGGTTTAGAAATGGGTTAAATTTTCATTTCTATCCTTGCCCCTCATAATAATAATTCAAATTAGAAAAATTGAAATATATCTGAGTGTCCATAGTAACACTTCTGGAAAATTTAAGAGGCTCTTTTTCTCTGAATGAACTCAGATTTATAAACACTTCAAAAAACTGAAGCCAATTTCTCATGAGTATGTATATAAAAATTCTAAATGAATAAAATATTAAGAAATTGAATTATTAATCTAGGCAGGTTTCCTATATGAAAAATCTAAAGAAAATACTACTAAAAGTAAAAGTGCTTACTAACTGGGCACAAAATTAATCTACAGAAACTAATTATTTCTTTTGACAGTGGTTGGGACCATACCCAGTGGTGCTCTAGGCCTACTCTTGATGGATCTCAGGAGACTGTATGCAATGCCAAGTGCCAAATCAGGGTCAGCCACATGCAAAGCAAGTGATTTAACCACTGTATTAACCAGCCCCAATAAATACTAACCCCTGTATTCAACAACAATCAGATAAAAAAATGTCAGGCATAGCTTAGCAAACTACCTTCTGTAAAGACTAGAGTAAATATTTTAGTTTTATTAACTGTAACTCAAGTTCTGAGTATAGCACAAAGTAGTTAAAGATAAAATATACACAAGTAGCCATTGCCATTTATTCCTTTGGAGGTTGAGGCATACTAGTGGATGCTCAGGGCTTACTCCTGGCTCTGTGCTCAGGGAAATAAAACCTAGTCAACAATGGTGCTGAAATAAAGAAATTATTAAAAAAAAAAACCTAGTCAGCCACATGCAAGGCAAGTACCCTATCACTTTACTATCTCTCTGGTCCCTATTATTAATTTTAATAAAGTAAATATTGGTTTAAAATGCATAAAACTTATGTTTTATGGATATACTGCCATATCATGCTCACTGCTCTAGTGCCAATAGTCCAAAATCCCTAGGACTCTTTATTTCCTTAGGTAACCTCCTTTCTGTCACCAGAGTGTAAGGTTTATTTTCTTTGTATATTATCTTTCCTTACTTTCATTTTTATATACAACTTATAAATGAAGTCATCTACTATTTGTCATTCTATTTGACATATTTCACTTAGCATGACCGCTTACAGGGCCATCTATAATGTAGTGAAAACCAAAGATTTCTTTTCTTGAGACTCAAGAAATAGAAAAAAGTTCCATGTTTATACATAGGAAGAATTAACAATATAAAAATGACCATCCTACCAAAAGCAATATATAGGTTTAAAGCAATCCACATCAAAACATTGATGACATTCTTTTTTTGTTTAGTTTTTGTTTTTGGGCTACACCCAGCTGCACTCAGGGGTCACTCCTGGCTATCTGCTCAGAAATCACAATCACTCCTGGCAGGCACCCTACCGCTGTGCTATCTTTCTGCCCCTGATGACATTCTTGTTCTTCTTATTTCTGGCCACATCCAGCAATGCTCAGGGGTTACTCCTGGCTGTGCACTCTAGAATTATTCTTGGGATGCTCAGAGAGCCAAATGGGATGCTAGGGATTGAATTTAAGTTGGGTACATAAAATACAAATTCTCTATCTGGTGTTCTATCACACTAGTATCCTGGTAACATTCTTTAAAGAATTAGAATAAACACAACATAATTTTGCACAGAATCATAAAATTCTCTGAAGAGTCAACAGAGCAATTCTGATAAAAGAAGGTGGGAGGTATTGAGTTCCCTGCTTTCAACTCAGATTATAAAGCTATCATAATCAAAACAGTGTGGATCTGGAATAAAAATGGACTCTCAGACCAATGGAATATAATTGACTCCAGAGAGGAAATCCTCAGATCTAGGAACAGTTAATCTCTGACAAAGAAGCTGATTGGAACAGTAATAATAAAGTGGAATAAGGCAGCCTCTTTAACAAATTGCTTCAGGAAAACTGTATTCCTATACCATAAAAAAGCTAAAAAAAAAGTTAAAATGAATCAAAGACCTTAAAATTAGACCTGAATCAATAATACACATTGACAAAAACATGAGAAGAATTTCCAGGATATAGACCTCAAAATTGTTCTTTATAATTTGACTCCAGTGGTAGAATGAATAAAAATTAGAATTTTAAAATGGGCCTGAATATAACCAAAAAGTTTGTGCTTGGGGGAAAAGAGGCAAAGAAGCCCCATCAATTTGATCTAAAATTAAAAGACCTCCTATTTAATAGGAAAAATGTTTACACACCATGTATCAGAGAAAACTCTAATATCAAAGATATATATTAAGATATTGCAAAAACAACAATAAAAACCTAATAATTCCATAAAAATGAGAAGAGTTTGACACGTTCCTGAAGAAAACTTATGATCATATGAAAACGTGTTCATTTACACTTGCTTTTTGTTTTTTTTTTGTTTGTTTGTTTGTTTTTGGTTTTTGGTTTTTGGGCCACACCCGGCGGTGCTCAGGGGTTACTCCTGGCTGTCTGCTCAGAAATAGCTCCTGGCAGGCAAGGGGGACCATATGGGACACCGGGATTCGAACCAACCACCTTTGGTCCTGGATCGGCTGCTTGCAAGGCAAATGCCGCTGTGTTATCTCTCCAGGCCCACTTTTTGTTGTTTTTATTTGTTTGTTTGGGGGCCACACTTTGTGGTACCCAGGGGTTACTCTTGGCTCTTAGTCAGGAATCACTCCTGGAGAGTGTGGGGGATCATACGGAATGCCAGGGATCTAACCTGGGCTGGCCACATGCAATGCAAATTCCCTACCCACAGTACTACCTCTTTAGTTCCACATTGTCATTTATTATCAAGAAAATGCAAATCAAAATGGCAATGCAATACCACTTTATACCAATGTGAATGGCATATATGAGTGGATTCAACCTGTGTGAATGATGATGTGGTGAAAAAGAACCCTCATTCACCATTGGTGTGAATGACATGTGGGTTGACCTCTCTAAAAACAGTAATCTCAAAATTTTTGTTCTTTTTCTTTGGTTTTTGGTTTGGGGTCACACCTGGTGGTACTCAGGAGCTACTCCTGGCTGTGCACTCAGAAGTTGTTCCTGGCAGTATCAGGGGACAATATGGGATACCGGGATTCAAACTGTTTCAATAATTCTATTTCTTGTCACCTACCACGAGGACACAAAGACATTACTTTGAAAAGGTATCTGCATACCTATGTTCATTGCAGTGCTGAATACAATATCCAGGATAGGGATGCAACCAAAATGCCTAATAAAAGTTGAATGAATAAAGAAGTAGACTATATACACTATATATAGCTACAGTAAAGATAAAATCATACAATTTGGTGCAATGTGCATGGAACTGAAGGTTGTGCTAAGTAAAATATGTAAAACTAATAAAGACAAACACCAGATGATATCACTCATCTGTGGTATATAGAGCAACAACAAGACAAGATTGTCAATTCCTTCGTCCTCTAAGGTAAATCTCAGATTATCAAGCAGTAGGGGGAAAGGGGAAGGAAGAGGCTGACTATAAGTGATGTAAGAACAAGGAGAAGGGTCTTGGCTACTTGGATGGTGGTAATGGAAAAGTAACTTTGTACATTCAAACAGTAAAAGTAATACTACCATAACCATAATATCTAAACTACAATTAAGAGCAACTTCATCTTATAATAAAGTAGAACTAATTTGTGCATAAGTACCACAACTTTTTTGTTTTGTTTAGTTTTTTGTTTTTGTTTGTTTGTTTTTGTTTTTTTTTTCTACAACTGGCAGTACTGACTTACACCTGGCTCTGCACTCAGGGATTACTTCTAGCAGGGATCAGGGAACTGTATATGATGCTAGGTTGATCATGAGCCAGTCAAGCACCCTTTCTACTGAAATACCTCTCCACTATAACACAGCTTCTTTATCTACTCAGATATCGGATATTAAATATAGCATTGCAATGAATGTAGGTGTGATTCTGTCTTCAAATTACTGATTTTTGTGTTGTTGCAATAGATTTGTATGACTGGAATTAAATATTGTTTCAATTATTTTGAGAAATGTTTCATAGAGACTAAATCAGTTTACCTTCCCACCAACTGTGTGTGTTATCAATTTAGCACTTCCTTCATTTTTGACGGGGTTGTTTCTTTTGTTATAGCTGAGTTGTATGAGTTCTTTCTAGTTCTTAGATAATAGCCTCCTGTTAGTGTGTAGTATAAATATTTTTATCATTCAGTAAGATATCTTTCTTTCTGAAGAATATTTTCTTTCACTATGTGAAAGGTTTTTAGTTTGATGTATTTTCATTTATTTATTTTTGCTTTTGTTTTCTTTGCTGATGGAGTCATATCACAAAAGACATCACTGACGTGAATATTATGGCATATTGGGCCTTACATTTTTCTTTAATATATATTGTGCTTTCCTTTGCAAATATAGTGGATGGAGCTGGAGTCCTATCCCTGGCATAGGGCACAGGAGAAAATGCCACTTTTAAAATCATCCATTAATAGATATTAAAGAAAATAATGAAAAGTATGCAATATTAATATGAAGGAAACTCTTGAATGACATAAAATAAATTTACATTATATGGAAATTTATATCATAGTTTTTTGTTTGCTTTGTGATAACATCTTGTGATGTGACTCCCAGCACAGTACCTAGGAATTCCTCACAGTAATTCTCATGTGATACTGCATACTGAAACTGTACTTTGAACTTGCAAAACTGTATTCAATTCCCTTGAATCACCCCTGGCTATTATATCCTAACTTTGGAGAGGATAACTCAAAAGTACCATGGGGTTAAATAACTAAAATAACACAAAAACTTAGTGTTAACTTGTATATATAAGATAAATGTAAATAAATATTTTCAATAGTTGATAGTAGTTCATCTGTTTTTGGAGGGGGACATCTGGCTATGCTCAGGATACATTCCAGGTTCTTTGCTCAGAGATAACTCCTGGCGATGCTTGGAAGATCATATATGGTACCACAGCAAGCTCCTTACCCTTTGTACCCTGGCTCTATTCAATAGCAATTTAGAAAAAAAAAGTAGACAGCATAAAAATATGATAAATCCAAATCTCCACCACAAAGCAAAACCAAAAGTACAGACATTTAGAAAGGAAAACAGGTTGGTCAAGTACCACTGGGCATCAAAAAGAAAGAACAGAAGATAATATATGATCATAAATATTTTTATAGTACTGTGAATCACACATACAAGGCTAGTGTTCTTCTGCTGATCTACATACCTGGCCCAAGATATTTTTTTTTCACTTCCTTTTGCTGCCAAGCCAGGGTTTGCATATTTGGTGTGAGATCAGGGACACATCCAGTAGTGCCAAGGATTGAACTCATGGCTTTATATGCAAAGCAGGCACTTTATCACTGAAATCATCTCTGAAACTGGATAACATATTTTTAGCATAAAAATGCAATATAGTTTCACATACTCAAAGAAAATGAGTTCTATTAGATTTATCATGGAAGACTGCTCAGGTGCTTAAAAGATCAAAGATGACCTTGAGCTGCTCCCTAACTGCAAACATTGTAGTAAAGGGAACCAGATATATCAGCCTTATTTGGTCCTGAAAGTGGCAACACTCTAAGTTCATCCTCAAGGAGCTAATTTCAGTAGCTCAGTAAAACGTTTTGAACAATTGCTCTAGATTCTCAGTAGCTCCCATCTATGAACTTATTTAAGTCTTCACACTAACATAATGCAAAGACTATTATAATCTGCTGGGTAGGATAATGGTGGACTAAGGGAAGGGGTTGAAAAGGACAGAGGCATGTATATTAATTTTACCCAGGTAAAGTTCAGCTTGGAGAAATGCTTGGGTGTACCTTCCTATGTGAGTATGAGTAATGTAGATCATACACTCAACTGTTGGTCAGTGATATAACAATGTACTGAACCTAGTATTTTGATCCCAATAGGTTTTTACCATAGGGAACCATTGCACCCTAGACAGGTTTGCATAACTTTATGAGGTTTACACAAGATTACTGAAGGCTGCATTTCTCTAAACACATCCCCACTATGAAGTTGCTTGACTATATGAAGACCATGAAGTTAGCTGTCTGGTTTGTTCATAGAGTCATAGCTGTCTGACTTGTTCATAAAGGGGAAGAATATATGAATAAGGGAGAATCTTTCTGCCAAAGAAGGGCACAGGATAACCTCAGCAGCTTGATCAAGTTGATCTCTGTTCACAGGAAGATGTGAAAGCCAATATTCTGGTCTGGGGAGCAGCTGAGTTTTCATGCCTGCCTCAGTCTAGTCACTACTGTGGGCAAGCAGGTGCCATCAATTTGTTGATATATAATAAGCTTCTGTGAGTCAACAAGCAAAACTGTCCATCTGATGCTAAAACACACTCTAATGTCACTCAGAGTCAGTCCTTACAGCAGTTTCCAGGGTCCTGCATGATATACTCTGCCCTCACCCCTACTCGCCACTTCAGGTGCATACTCTCATCTACCAACACATCAGCCTTTCAAGCTGCAATCATTCACACTTCAGGGTCTCACGGTTCCTGGAGCCTGTGATTCTTCCCAGATTTCTATGTGGTTCACTCTTTTACAGAAACTTATTTTTTCAAATGTCACCTTGGTAAAGACTTCCAAACCCATCCTATTTTAAATTGTAGCCCTCAATTTCCACACTTGCCATCTTTCTTTACTCTGATTTATTTCTCTCTGTGACATTTGACATCATCAGACTTAATGGGTTGCTAATTATTGTTTATTATGTTTCCTTTCTCTATATATCACTGCTGTGTCCTCCATGTCTAGAACAGTGCTTGGCACATAATAGGAACTCAATGAATATTCATTGAATAAAAATATGAACAGACAGTTCACAGAAAAGGAAATGCAAATGAATTTTGCTCTTAATTTAAATTTTTATGTGTTTATTTAATAGAGCATACAAATTGCTCAAAATTAGTGTATATGGCTGTTCTATTGTTTCTAATGATACAATGCATGTCCACTCGATAGATGTGCTAGATCTTATTTAACTGGTCCCTGACTCACGAGCATTTATGTTGTATCCAGCATAATGCTATTACAAAGACTTTGGCATTTGTGGGGAAAGTAGAGTCTTTTCAACAAATGGTGCTGAAATAATTGAACATTCAAATGCAAAAACTAAACCTTTACTACTATGACTTCCTCACTGTAATAAGAAATTTAGTTGAGTCTGAGACTGAAATATAAAACCTAAAAATACAAAACTTCTAGAAGAAAACATAGGAGAATATCTTTGTGACTTTGGCTTCAGTGATTTTTTTGTATACCCAAAGCACAAGGCATAATAAGAGTCAAATGATAGACTTCATAAAAATGAAGCATCTCCGTTTTTAAAAGAATACGGTTAAAAATAAAAAGACAAGAAACAAAGTATTTGCAAAGCACATATCTGACAAAAAGGATTTATATCCAGAATATATAAAAAATATCAAAAGTATACAATAGGGTAATAAACAGCTCTATGTAGGCAGTCTCAGGCTGAAGTTTGTATTTTTCCAGGGACTTGATGGCAACAGTTGTGCCAATGTAACAAATATTTGTTGACTAGGTAATCTGAGTCAGACTCTTCTCAGGTGCTAGAACTGTAGTGCTATACAGAACAATCACAAAAAACTCATTCTTGTGGGACAAGATGGGAAAAGCAAGTGGACAAATTAATACACAATAGTAATCCACATAGACTTAACAGTCCCAGGTAATTTATGTCTTTAATTCTCATTTTCCATGGCTACCAAGATAAAACAGAAGATGAGATAAGCTTTCTTGTTGATAGACATTCATATGAATATTGGGACAATCTTTCTTTTGTCTTCATTTATCCTTGATATCAGAAAAGACAACCATCCTCCAGTCTAGTCCATTTAGTTTGTGCTTCTTTGACTCTCCCAATCCACGTCTCTTTCATGAATGGGAGACATCACTCTGACTTGTAGTTCCTTGTAAATCAGAGTCATGTCTGGTTCTTCTATTTACCAGGATACAGGACATCTCTTGAAAGAAAGTGACTGCCAGGAGGAAAGTCGCTGTTAATGGGACCTGTTATCCTGCAGGCTCTTGTGCATGCTACTTGGCTAGGAAAGTCATTTGGGTATTGCATGGCTGTAGTTTCTTTTTTTTTTTTTTTGCCCCTTATGCTATTATTTTTTATTTTTAATATATAAGATCTTTATTTAAGCATTATGATTACAAGCATGATTGTAATTGGGTTTCATACATAAACAGAATACCCCCCTTCATCAGTGCAACATTCCCACCACCAATGCCCACCACCTTCCCCACACCTGCCATGGCTATAGTTTCAACAGCATCTACAAATCCCTATGCAAAGTTTAGAAATGTTTCTCATTTATTTTTCATTCTATTACTACACATACATCTCTTGAATTTGGATATCCAGGAACAGGATTATCCCCCTTTATGTTGACTTCCACTGATCCTAGAGTATATTTAGCCTAACAGATGTTCAGCAATTCAATGAGAAAGTATCAAACTTAATTCAACCACCTGTGCCTCAAGCCATCTATTTACTACCATGGGAAATATTTTGAATGTCTGAGAGAAATCTGTAAGCAGAGAGACAAAACGGGTTTTGGAGATCTCCAAGAGTTCATGCGTTCTTTTCTCCTCCATGGGGCCAGTGTATACATAGGACTGCTTCATTGGTCTTGTGCATATGTTGAGACAGTAAACTCCCTTAGATTACTGTTTTTATGCTACAAAGGAATTACCTTGAAATTGCATTTTGTTCTTCACTTCTGTACACTTATTAGATTTTCTTCATAGTAAGTCTCACCACCTAAAATATAGTTTGCTTATTTAATTAGAAATTTCTCTCATCAGTAGGAACTATGGTCTTAAAGAGAGCAAGGACTGCTTGATTACTAATGATCCTCAGGTATTTAGCATAGCACCTGGCTTAAAGTAAGTGTAAAGTTAATATTCTTGAGAAAGAGAAGAGAGAGAGAAAGAGAATGGGGATAAATATAAGATGGTGGGAGAGAAGGAACAAAAGCGTTCTATTGGCTAAGTGAAGTTGGCTTTCTTACATTTTCAAATCTGGCAAAATTTGTTGGGTAGACTAAATTTGGCTTAGAAACTTACCAAAACCCATCTGGAACCAAATCCATCATTTTGAAGATCCCTTGTTTGGTGCCATATGGCTCCAGGGTACAGTTGTTCCATTGTGAGATGAGTAAAAACATGTCATATCATAAAAAGGGAAGTCACTCCTTGAGGGTTCTACCAATGACTTCTCAATACCTGTACAAGCAAGATTGCCTATCTTTCTGTAAACCCATGCTACATTACTTCCCTTATTACCTCTCTCTAATGTTCTGAGTTGGGTCTGCCACCACTGTGAGCAATCTGAAGATATTGACTGACTAGCTAAATTATGCTATTGATGTGGCTTAATTAATACTAATGACTCATCATGAGAATTACAGATATGTGCCCGTGTCTAGAAAGTGTCAGTGACGAGAGAATTAAGGTGTCATTTCTCATAAAACATGAGCATAAAACTCCTCAGGGTAAATGGAAACAGTTACCTTTTCTCCTAGCAAAAAAATGTCCTTGAATTTTATTGGCACGTGCTTGGGAATTTGGAGTTTCTAGACATCTTAGGTTTAGAATGAGCATGGTAATACTAAAATTCCACATTCTACACTGCCATAAAGTTCAGAGTAAGAGGTTAACAAAGAGAATGTGAATCCAGGTGGTAAAAATATTCGGGAATGTGCCAAGTAGTGCTGTAAAATGGATCACAATGCAACCCAGCATCCATGGGTAATATATATCCAGGCAGATGAATGTATAGATAAGCAACCTGGGGTTAATTTCACTCTGCAGATAATTAACATGTCCTATTTTGGAAATAAATGCTTCTGCAGTTAAAATAAATGTATTTAATTAGTAGAGACATTTAGTTCTAAAGTGGGAAGCGAATGTACTAATGGAATAAATGGTAGTATAAACATTTGATATTCCAAACCTACATTAAATGCTTCTCCATCTAGCCCTACATGCGGGAGATGGCTCTTAAGCTGAGAGAGCTCATCACTACCAGGCTTCCCAACTTCGTGCCAACTGTAGGCCAAGGTTGCTCAGTTGTCTGAACCTCTGTGTTAAAGATGTCATTCTGGCCCAACAGGAGGGCCAAGCCATCTTATGTGGTCAGTGTCACCTTTGTGTCTACACGGCTGATCCTTCTTCTTTGCAAGGTATTTGTCATCAAGGTAGGCCTTTAGTCATGTTGTCCTTATAACCATACTAAGAGACACACTTGCCATGGCTCTGCTGCTCATCATTGCTGTTGCTGATTCTTTGTAATGCTTGAGTCATTTCTGATTGGAATCTTGACTCCCATATTCAAGTCCGCCTTCAGTCAAACCCTTTGTTTGCAATCTCCTATCACCTTTTAGATGCTGTCCTGGTTCTGATTAGTTAGATTCTTTAGTATTCCCTCTATCATCTATCCATTTTGCATCACTGTACCCATTACCAACAGGGTCTCTTTTCTGTCCCTAAATTTTGCCTTTAACCAGTCTGTTCTCTCCATCACTCTCTTTAGTTTTCTTTATCTTCCAGTTGATCCTGTAATTTCTCTGCCTCAACTTTTTGGTGTCCTACACTTTTGCCCCCCCCCCCAAATTACTCAGAACAAAGTCCCCTGACCAGTTTCCCACATCTGCCTTCAAGTGTCTGCAGACAAACTGAGCTCTATATTGTAGAAGATATTTTCCTGCTCTTCCATGTCAGCACCTTCTCTTTGCCCAAGTGCCTACTTTTTGTCCAAGGTTGATGAATTCCATGAGTTTCTCTCTTTAATGGAAGGAAGGGCCCTCAGATCAGTGGAATAAACTTGAGTATTCAGAAAATGTTCCCCAGACATACAATTAATTAATTTTTGATAAAGGGAAAATAAATGCAAAATGAAGCAAGAAAACCCTCTTTAACAAGTGGTGTTGGCACAACTAGTCAGCCACTTGCAAATACAAAATGAACGCAGACCTCTAACACCATGCACAAAGGTCAAATCCAAATGGATTAAAGACCTTGATATTAGACTGGAAACCATAACATATAGATCAATGTGCAGATAAAATACTCCATGACGGGGCCGGGCGGTGGCGCTGGAGGTAAGGTGCCTGCCTTACCTGCGCTAGCCTAGGAGACGGACCGCGGTTCGATCCCCCGGCGTCCCATATGGTCCCCCAAGCCAGGAGCGACTTCTGAGCGCATAGCCAGGAGTAACCCCTGAGCGTTACCGGGTGTGGCCCAAAAACCAAAAAAAAAAAAAAAAAAAAAAAAAAAAAAAAAAAAATACTCCATGACATTCATACTAAAGGCATCTTCAAAGAGGAAGCAGCACTCTTCAAACAGATAAACAGATGGGATTATATTAAATTGAGAAGCTTCTGCACCTCAAAGGAAGTAGTGCCCAGAATACAAGAGCCACCCACAGAATGGGAGAAATTATTCACCCAATACCCATCAGATAAGGGGCTAATATCCAAAATATATAAGGTACTGACAGAACCTAACAAGAAAAAAATCTAACCTCATTAAAAATGGGGAGAAGAAATGAATAAACACTTCCTCAAAGAAGAAATACAAATGGCCAAAAGACACATAAAAATGCTCCACATCACTAATCATTAGGGAGATGCAAATCAAAACAACAATGAAATACTATCTCACGACACAGAGACTGGCACACATCACAAACAACAAGAACAATAAGTGCTGGAGGGGATGCAGATAGAAAGGAACTTTCATTTACTGCTGGTGGGAATGCCTTCTAGTTCAGCCTATATGGAAAACATATGGAGATTCCTAAAAAAGCTGGAAATTGAGCTCCCATATGATCCAGCTATACTACTCCTAAAGATATACCCTAGGAACACAAAAATACAATTCAAAAATCTCTTCCTTACACCTATATTCACTGCAGCTCTATTTACAATAGCCAGACTATGGAAACAACCAAGATGTCCTTCAACAGATGAATGACTAAAAAAACTGTGGTACATATGGAATATTATGAACCTGTCAGGAGAGATGAAGTCATGAAATTTTCCTATACATGGATGTGCAAAAATCTATTATGCTGAGTGAAATAAGTAAGAGGAGAGAGATAGACACAGAATAGTCTCAATCATCTATGGGTTATAAGAAAAATAAAAGACATTATTGTAATAATGCCCACTGACAATTGAGATGAGAGCTGGAAGTACCGGCTCACAATATGAAGCTCCCCACAAAGAGTGGTGAGTTCAGTTAGAGAAATAACTACACTGATAACTATGTGACAATGTCAATGAGTGAGAGTAGAATGCCTGTCTCAAATATGGGGAGGGGTCGGAGGGAGATGGGGGACATTGGCAATGGAAAGGTTGTACTGGTGAAGGGTTTTTTTTGTGTGTGTGACTGAAGCACAACTGTAATCATGTTTGTAATCAAAGTGCTTAAGTAAATTTAAAAAAAAAAGAAAAAAGAAAAAAGTGAAGGGAAGGGGCTGTAGATAAGTGTGGTCATGAATTCACAGAAAGATATCAACTTTATTGTTCTTCTTCTGAGCAAAAGTCATTTTTTGAGGAAAAAAACAACTTTATTATGAACAATCATGTAACCACAATGATTACATAAAGTAAATTTAAAAAAAGACAAGATTTAAAATAAAGAAGCTTATCATTTGAGCTTGGGGTCTGGCAAGGTGGTATATGGAAGTGTTTTGATCTTTAATCTGGAAGCTTCCTAAAGTCCCCTTGTATTGGATTAATTTGGGAACCTTGTTGCTTAGGCATGATTAAGTAACTCATTGGTCCTTAGCAATTTAAATTAACCTCCATCCCCTCTGCTCTTCCAAGAAGTAGGAATACTAGATGTCTTCCATCTTCTACTCATATGATTGGTTCTCTGGCTACCAGACTCATGCATACATAGGTGATTTCAGAAATCACCCATTCACATGCAAACTTAACCTTTATAACTCTCAATCTTTAAGAATTGTCAATGAGGAATATATTTTGGTGATTAGAACATATATTTCTTTTTTTTTTAAATGTATGGCCTTTTTATTTTTTATTTTTTTTTATTTTTAATTATAAGAACAATGATGCAAAGAAAGAGGACAAGGTAAAGTTACAGTGGAAGGACAATCACCCATAAGCAGAATTTTCAGTAGTCCTATTGCTGATATCTTAACTTTGAACTTTCAGCCAAAGAACATTAAGAAAAATAAAACAGAACCTATGTACAATTGCTTTGTTCCTCAAGTCCCCAGATTGTAGTACATAATATTTCTTAGCAGCATACAAAGTAATCTAAAGACATAACACTTATGTAACTCCTTAAACATTGAAGGCAAAGTCTTTTTTACATTTCCATGCACATGCATATTAGTTTAAGTTAATCTCAAAAGTTTAAATGGTTTATTTCTCTTAAGGATTAGAGTCAAAGGAGCACAGTAAAAACGGTGTTAGAGTGGCAATTATTATTTGCATAGGCCCACCAAAATATGAGGGACATGGAATGGAAAATCTTAGGCCTAAATACAAGGAGACCCTACCCCTGAAGTTTCCTAGCATAAGACCAACTCTAGGCTCCAGGCAAACTAGTTTGTCCAACCCAGGTCATTGTCTGTAGCGCCAATACACTTTTATTTTTCACACAGTCTCTGTTGTTGGTATCATGTTTCTATATTAAAGATCCTGGAATCTGCATATCCTATATTGCAGTCAGGATGGTATAGAGCGTCCTCTCATTTCACCTCAAAATTAAAGGGCAATGCAGAGAACCCTGTCCTATAAGCAGGTCGTTGTTGTTGTCAAGTCTTCTTAGTGATAAGGGAAGTCTCTTTTGAGCAGGTCGATGTCAGAGCAGTGGTAGTGTCTTCCTGGTAGAGGATTGCTTCCAGGCGTTGTTATAAAAAAAACCTTGGATGTTTTGTAGATACCTTCCCTGGTTCAGGGGTGAATGGAGGATGCCGAATCTTCTGAGGCCTGTGCCAGGTTATTATATCATAGAAAATATATTTCTTATAAATTACAACACACACAAACATCACCCAAATTTATTGTCCAAGCAGCATGTGCTATACTATCCCTATTGCACTCTAAGCATTATTTCATGATTACAACATAGAGCCAAAACCTCGGTTTCATTCTTTACATATCTCAATTGACACATTGATTCATATTCATATTTTATTCATATTTCTAAAATCAATATCTATTTGACAATTCCTGTACTTAAGTTCCTGGAATTTCCCGCTATGGTGCCAAATGTTGGAGGTGCTTATTATATGAAAAGAAGTTAAGAAATGGACAGAGGGAGAAAGATGCACTGAGGGTTGATCAGAGAAAAGGAAAATATAAAAAACAAAGATTAGTAAAGGCAACAATTAGAGAAAGGAGATGAGAAACAAAGGTGAAGGTGAAATTGTTTGGAGACTGAATGGTAAGGAACGCCTTCCGAACAGTGTTTAGGAGGACTGTATGCCCCATTGAGGATTCTTGAACAACTAGATTCAAAAGTTTAGTGCAGGGCCTGAGGATTAGATGCTTTTCAGGATCTGAGGTACTAAAGATTACCCAGGCTATCACCAAAAAGTGAAAGGACCCTCTGGGACCACACTCAAGCAGTGCTTAGGAGCCTCTAAGACTATACAAGATATACTTAGGAAATCATGGTTGCTAGGAATTGAAGCCAGGTCGGTATTCGCTCTAACAGAGATACAAATTTTGTAGTTTTAGTCAATAAAATGAATGACTTAGGAAGAAAATACTTATAAAAACAGTATTTGCTCTAACAGAGATACAAATTTTGTAGTTTTAGTCAATAAAATGAATGACTTAGGAAGAAAATACTTATAAAAATTTGCCTTTTCTTGGAAAATTTGAAGGCTTCCATTCTATTCCATGTTAATATCCTGCATGGCATTTAGCAGAATGAACATCTGCTTTTTTGATAATATTATTTTCTGCCTGTCTTTTGTTCATAAAAATTAATTTAGTTAATGTAATTTGTTAAAAGTCATATAATATGACTTTTGTACTTCATGGTCAATGAGGTCTCTAGAACACTATAGAGTAAATAGACAAAAATAATTATGCCTGTGTAAATATAATATTTATTTACACATGAAAACTATGCAGCAATGGGCCAGATATGGTTCATAGCTTAAAAATGTTCATCCCTTCGATTTCATCTCGGACCCACTGGTTATTCAGTATTAGGCTGTTTAACTTTGAGGTATTAAAGTTTTTCTTCTGTGTCCCTTTGTAGTTCACATATAATTTCAGGGCCTTGTGGTCAGCAAAGGTAGCCTACAAAATTTCTATCCTCTTGATATTGTGCAGGTACATTTTATGTGCTAGCATGTAGTCTATCCTGGAGAACGTCCCATGTACATTAGAGAAGAATGTGTATCCAGGCTTCTGGGGGTGAAGTGTCCTTTATATATCTACTAGGCCTCTTTCTTCCATTTCTCTTTTCAGGTCTAGTATACTCTTGTTGGGTTTCACTCTGGTTGACCTGTCAAGTGTTGACAATGCCTTGTTGAGGTCTCCCACAATTATTGTGTTGTTATTGATATTATTTTTAGATTTGTCAAAAATTTTATTAAATATTTTACTGGCCCCTCATTTGGTGCATATATGGTTAGGAGAGTGATTTCTTCCTGCTATATAAATCACTTGATTAATACAAAATGTCCATCTTTGTCCCTTACAACTTTCCTAAGTATAAAGGTTGCATCATCTGATATTAGTATGGCCACTCCAGCATTTTTATGGGTGTAGTTTGCTTGGATGATTTTCCTCCAGCTTTTTATTTTGAGTCTATGTTTGTTCTGACTATTCAGGTACGTTTCTTGTAGGCAGCAGAAGGTTGGATTGAGTTTTTTGATCCATTTAGCCACTCTGTGTCTCTTAACTGGTGCATATAGTCCATTGACATTGAGAGAAAGAATTGTCCTGGGAGTTAGTGCCATCTTTATATAGAAGTTTGGTGTGTCTGTTGGTCAGTCTTGTCTTAAATTAGGCTGTTCAGTTTTTCCTTTAAGAATGGTTTTGAGTCTGTAAAGTTTATGAGCTGTTGTTTGTCTGTGAAACTATGTATTGTTCCTTCAAACCTGAAAGTGAGTTTTGCTGGGTGCAGTATTCTAGGCAAAGCATTTATTTCATTGAGTTTTGTCACTATGTCCCACCACTGCCTTCTGGCCTTGAGTGTTTCTGGTGACAGGTCTGCAGTAAATCACAAGAATGTTCCCTTGAATGTAATTTCTCTTTTCGATCTTGCTGCTTCAAAACCTTCCTAGATACAAATGACATTGGAGACACAAACTATCAGAACCTATGGGACAGAGCAAAAGCGGTACTGAGAGGAAAATTTATAGCTTTGCAAGCACACATCAGGAAAGAAGGGGCATACATGAATAGCTTAATGATGCAGCTCATAGAATTAGAAAGTACTCAACAAAAGGACCCAAAAATAAGGAGACAGAGAAAATAACAAAGCTGAGAGCAGAAATCAATTAAGTGGAAACCCGAAAAACAATCCAAAAGATCAATGAAAGCAGAATTTGGTTCCTTGAAAAAATAAACAAGATTGATAGGGCACTGGCAAAACTAACAAAGAAAGAGAGAGAAATTTGATAACTCGTATTAGAAATGAAAAAGGAGAGATCACTACTGATATGGCAGAGATACAAAGGGTAATCAGAAACTACTTTGAGAAACTCTATGCCACTAAAAATGAAAACCTGGAAGAAATGGATAAATTTTTGGACTCTTATAATATTCCACGGTTGAATGAAGGGTATGTAGCATATCTAAACACACCCATCACTATTGAGGAAATTAAGACAGTAATCAAATGTCTGCCCAAAAACAAAAGTCCAGGCCCAGATGAATTTACTAATGAATCCTTTCAAACCTTTCAAGAGGAACTTCTACCAATCCTGGCAAGACTCTTTTATGAAATTAAAAAAAGAGGAACACTTCCAAATAGCTTTTATGAAGCCAACATCACCTTGATACCTAAACTAGAAAGAAATGCTACCAAAAAAGAAAATAGCAGACCAATATCGCTGATGAATATAGATGTAAAGATCCGAACAGAATCCTGGCAAATAGGATTCAATGCCTCATGAAGATCATCCACTACGATCAAGTAGGTTTTATCCCAGGAATGCAAGGTGGTTTAAGATTAGTAAATCTATCAACATAATACACAACATCAACAACAAGAAAAATAGAAATCACATGATCATATCAATAGATGCAGAAAAAGCATTTGATACTTTCCAACACCCATTCTTGATCAAAACTCTCAGCAAGATGAGAATGGAATGAATCTTTCTCAATATAGTTAAGGCCATCTACCACAAGCCAGAGGCAAATATTGTCCTCAATGGAGAAAAACTGAAAGCCTTCCCTCTAAATTCTGGCACAAGCCAAGGCTGTCCTCTCTCACCACTCCTATTCAACATAGCACTGGAAGTACTTACTATACCAATTAGGCAAACAAAAGATATCAAGGGAATCCAGATAGGAAAGGAAGAAGTCAATCTCTCGTTGTTTGCAGATGACATGATACTCTACCTAGAAAACCCTAAAGTCTCTACGAAAAAGCTTCTAGAAACAATAGACTCATATAGCAAGGTGGCAGGCTACAAAATTAACACAAAAAATCAATGGCCTTTTTATACACCAATAGTAATAAGGAAGAAATGGACATTAAGAAAACAACGCCATTCACAATAGTGCTACACAAACTTGGAATCCAATTGACTAAAATATCAAGGACCTATACAAAGAAAACTATAAAACTCTGCTCCAAGAAATAAAAGAGGACATGCAGAAATGGAAGCACGTACCCTGCTCATGGATTGGCAAGATTAACATCATTAAAATTGCAATAGTCCCCAAAGCATTGTAAAGATTTAATGCGATCCCTCTAACAATACCCATGACATTCTTCAAAGAAGTGGATCACGCACTTTTGAAATTCATTTGGAAAAATAAACACCCTAGAATAGCTAAAGCAATCATTGGGAAAAAGAATATGGGAGGAATTACTTTCCCCAATTTAAACTGTACTACAAAGCAATAGTTATCAAAACAGCATGGTATTGGAATAAAGACAGGCCCTCAGATCAGTGGAATAGGCTTGAATACTCAGAAAATGTTCCCCAGACATACAATCACCTAATTTTTGATAAAGGAGCAAGAAATCCTAAATGGAGCAAAGAAAGCCTATTCAACAAGTGGTGTTGGCACAACTGGCTAGCCACTTGCAAAAAATTAAAATTAGACCCCCAGCTAACATCATGTATGAAGGTTAAATCCAAATGGATGAAAGACCTCAATATCAGACCCAAAATCATAAGATATATAGAACAATACGTAGGTAAAACACTCCAGGACATTGAGACTAAAGGCATCTTTAAAGAGGAAATTGCACTCTCCAAGCAAGTGAAAGCTGAGATTAACAGATGGGAATATATTAAACTGAGAAGGTTCTGCACCTCAAAAGAAATAGCTCCCAGGATGCAAGAGCCCCCCACTGTTTGGGAGAAACTATTCACCAATACCCATCAGACAAGGGGCTAATCTTTAAAATATACAAGGCAATGACAGAAATTTACAAGAAAAAACCATCTAATCCCATCAAAAATGGGAGAAGAAATGGACAAACACTTTGACAAAGAAGAAATACAAATGGCCAAAAGACAGATGAAAAAAAATGCTCCACATCACTAATCATCAGGGAGATGCAAATTAAAACAACTATGAGGTACCACCTCACAGCCCAGAGATTGGCACACATCAAAAAGAATGTGAACAAGCAGTGTTGGCAGGGATGTGGAGAGAAAGGAACTCTTATACACTGCTAGTGGGAATGTTGTCTAGTTCAACCTTTATGGAAAGCAATATGGAGATTCCTCCAAAAACTGGAAATCGAGCTCCCATATGACCCAGCTATACCACTCCTAGGAATATACCCTAGGAACACAAAAATACAATACACAAATCCCTTCCTTACACCTATATACATTGCAGCACTGTTTACCATAGCAAGACTCTGGAAACAGCCAAGATACCCTTCAACAGACGAATGGCTAAAGAAACTGTGGTACATATACACAATGGAATATTATGCAGCTGTCAGGAGAGATGAAGTCATGAAATTTTCCTATACATGGATGTACACAGAATCTATTATGCTGAGTGAAATAAGTCAGAGAGAGAGAAAGACGCAGAATAGTCTCACTCATCTATGGGTTTTAAGAAAAATGAAAGACATTCTTGCAATAATATATTTCAGACACAAAAGAGAAAAAAGCTGGAAGTTACAGCTCACCTCATGAAGCTCACCACAAAGAGTGATGAGTTTAGTTAGAGAAATAACTACGTTTTGAACTATCCTAATAATGAGAATGTACGAGGGAAATAGAAAGCCTGTCTAGAGTACAGGTGGGGGTTGTGTGGGGAGGAGAGAGATTTGGGACATTGGTGATGGGAATGTTCACTAGTGATGGGTGGTGTTCTTTACATGACTAAAACCCAAACACAATCATGTATGTAATAAAGTTGTCAAAATAAAAATATTAATAATAAACAAAGAATAAAAAGAAATAATTAGTAAAAAATGTTCATCCCTGTGTATAGGATGGGAAAGAGTATACATATTTATACCTTACCCACAATTTTCAACAGTTCATTTTCATATTAGCCAATTGAGTTATAATTGAGATTCCTTATAATTTTCATATTTAAACTATATAAGATAATCTATTAAATTTACAATTTAGGGATTTTTAGCATGATGAAAGACATATGTAATCAAAATTACATCAGTAAACTTTAAAATAGTTCCATCATTTCAGAATAAATTATTATTCTCAGCTCTTTCCCCTACACACTACCACAATTACCACCCAGGTCCTTAGCAATCACAATATCAAAAATATTTCTGACTAGAGAGATTGACCTATTTATATGATTCATGTATAAATGAAACCATATGTAACATATGATTGTCTTCTTTGACTAATGGGAATCATTACTTCTTTCCCTTTTAATGTTTAAATAGTATTCTACTGTACAATACACAACACTTTTTTTCATTTGTGGAGTTACAATTAATTCAACAGCAGCCTTTCTCTTTCTTCTGACACAAACGATTAGATTTTATTGGAACAGACTAAAGCAAAACCCATTCTGAACCACCAAATAAGCTATTATACCTCTTTCCTACCATTTCAATGGGATTTGACATTATTTTTTCCCTTTATTTAAACATCTTGATTACATATATGATTGTGATTAGGTTTCAGTCATGTAAAGAACACCCCCTTCACCAGTGACATTTCCACCAACAATGTCCCAAATCTCCCTCCACCCCACCCCAGCCCACACCTGTACTCCAGACAGGCTTTCCAGTTCCCTCATTCATTCACATGATTATGGTAGTTCTCTGTGTAGTTATTTCTATAACTGCACTCACCACTCTTTGTGGTGAGCTTCATGAAGTGAGCTGGAATTTCCAGCCCTCCTCTCATTGTTTCTGAGGATTGTTGCAAAAATAACTTATTTTTCTTAAAACCCATAGATGAGTGAGACTATTGTGCCTCTCTCTCTCCCTCTGACTTATTTCGCTCAGCATGATAGATTCCATGTACATCCATGTATAGGAAAATTTCATAACTTCATCTCTCCTGACAGCTGCATTGTGTATATGTACCACAGTTTCTTTAGCCATTCTTCTGTTGAAGGGCATCTTGGTTGTTTCCAGAGCCTGGCTATTGTGAATAGTGCTGCAATAAATATAGGTGTGAGGAAGGGGTTTTTATATTGTTTTCTTGTGTTCTTAGGGTATATCCCTAAGAGTGAAATAGCTGGGTCAAATGGGAGCTCAATTTCCAGATTTTGGAAGAATCTCCATATCGCTTTCCATAGAGTTTGGACTAGACGGGATTCCCACCAGCAGTGGATAAGAGTTCCTTTCTCTCCACATCCCCGCCAGCACTGCTTGTTCTCATTCTTTGTGATGTATGCCAATCTCTGTGGTGTGAGATGGTAACTCATCGTTGTTCTGATTTGCATCTTCCTGATGATTAGTGACAAGTAACATTTTTTCATGTGCCTCTTGGCAATTTGTATTTCTTTTTTATCAAAGCTGTTAGATGTTTTTTTTTGTAAAGTTCTGTCAGTGCCCTGTATATTTTGGATATCATCTCCCTGATGATTAATGAGTAGCATTTTTTCATGTGCCTTTTGGCCATTTGTATTTCTTTCTTATCAAAGCATCTGTTCATTTCTTTTCCCCATTTTTTGATGGGATTGAATGTTTTTTCTTTTAAAGTTCTGTCAGTGCCCTGTATATTTTGGATATTAGCCCCTTATCTGATGGGTGTTGGGTGAATAGTTTCTCCCACTCGATGATTGACTGTTGTATCCTGGGCACTATTTCTTTTGAGGTGCAGAAGTTTCTCAGTTTAATGTATTCCCATATGTTGATCGCTGCTTCCACTTGTTTGGAAAGTGGAGTTTCCTCCTTGAAGATGCCTTTAGTCTCAATGTCATAGAGTGTTTTACCGAAGTGTTGTTCTATATACCTTACGGTATCAGGTCTGTTGTCAAGGTCTTTAATCCATTTGGATTTTACCTTCCTACATGATGTTAACTGGGGGGTCTATGTTCGCTTTTTTGCAAGTGGCTAACCAGTTCTGCCAGCACCACTTGTTGAAGAGGTTTTGCCTGGTCCACTTAGGATTTCTTGCTCCTTTGTCAAAAATTAGGTAATTGTATGTCTGGGGAACATTGTCTGAGAACTCAAGCCTTTTCCACTGATCTGAGGGTCTGTCTTTATTACAATACCATGCTGTTTTAATAAGTATTGCTTTGTAGTACACTTTAAAGTGGGGAAAGTAATGCCTCCCATTTTACTTTTCTCTAGGAGTGCTTTAGCTATACGAGGGTGTTTATTGTTTCAGATGAACTTCATAAATGTTTGATCAACTTCTTTGAGGAATGTCAAGGGTATCTTTAGAGGGATCACATTAAATCTGTACAATGCTTTGGGGAGTATTGCCATTTACGTCTTTGGTCAAGTTGACTCCAAAATATTTCAGCTTGTGTGGCACTAATGTGAATGGGATTGCTTTCTTGACTTCCTTCTCTTCCCTATGATTATTGGTGTATAAAAAGGCCATTGATTTCTGTGTATTAATTTTGTAGCCTGCCACCTTGGTCCATTGTTTCTAGAAGCTTTTTGCTAGAGTCTTTAGGGTTTTCTAAGTAGAGGATCATGTCATCTGCAAACAATGAGAGCTTGACTTCTTCCTTGCTTATTTGGATTCCCTTGATATCTTTTTCTTGCCTGATCGCTATAGCAAGAATTTCCAGTTCTATGTTGAAGAGGAGTGGTGAGAGCAGACAGCCTTGTCTTGTACCAGAATTTAGAGGAAAGGCTTTCAGTTTTTCTCTATTGAGGATAATATTTGCCATTGGCTTGTGGTAAATGGCTTCAACTAGATTGAGAAAGGTTTCTTTCATTCCATCTTGCTGAGAGTTATTTTTTGTCAAGAATAGGTGTTGGACCTTACAATATGCTTTCTCTGCATCTATTGATATGATCTTGTGATTTTTATTTTTCTTCTTATTGATGTGTATGATGTTGATAGATTTACAGATGTTAAACCATTCTTGCATTCCTGGGATGAAACCTGCTTGGTTGTAGTGTATGATTTTCTTGATGATGCATTGGATCCTATTTGCCAGGATTTTGTTGAAAATCTCTGCATCTGTATTCATCAGGGATATTGGTCTGTAATTTTCTTTTTTGGCATCTCTGTCTGGTTTTGTTATCAAGGTGATGTTGGCTTCATAAAAGCTGTTTGGGAGTGTTCCCGTTTTTTCAGTTTCAGGAAAGAGTCTTGCCAGGATTGGTAGTAGCTCCTCTTAAAGATTTGAAAAAATTCGGCTGAGATTGGCGAAGAGCAACGGAATGGATGGATTTTATGACCAGCAAGTGCCTTACTTGGTACCCCCTAGTCAGCGTGGGAGAAATTGTAACGAGAAACCAACAAATGTCAGGAAAAGAAAATTCATTAACAGAGATCTGGCTCATGATTCAGAAGAACTCTTTCAAGATCTAAGTCAATTACAGGAAACATGGCTTGCAGAAGCTCAGGTACCTGACAATGATGAGCAGTTTGTACCAGACTATCAGGCTGAAAGTTTGGCTTTTCATGGCCTACCACTGAAAATTAAGAAAGAACCCCACAGTCCCTGTTCAGAACTCGGTTCAGCCTGCAGTCAAGAACAGCCCTTTAAATTCAGCTATGGAGAAAAGTGCCTGTACAATGTCAGTGCCTATGATCAGAAGCCACAAGTGGCAATGAGGCCCTCCAACCCCCCAACACCATCTAGCACTCCAGTGTCTCCACTGCACCATGCATCTCCGAACTCAGCTCACACACCGAAACCTGACCGTGTATTCCCAGCTCACCTTCCTTCATCGCAGACCATCCAAGACAGCAGCTACCCCATGGACCACAGATTTCGCCGCCAGCTTTCTGAGCCTTGTCATTCCTTTCCTCCTTTGCCAACAATGCCAAGGGAAGGACGACCCATGTACCAACGACAGATGTCTGAACCAAACATTCCCTTTCCACCCCAAGGCTTTAAGCAGGAATATCATGATCCCGTGTATGAACACAACTCTATGGTTGGTGGTACTGCCAGCCAAAGCTTTCCCCCTCCGCTAATGATCAAACAAGAACCCAGAGATTTTGCATATGATTCAGAGGTACCTAGCTGCCACTCCATTTATATGAGGCAAGAAGGTTTTCTGACTCATCCCAGCAGAACAGAAGGCTGTATGTATGAAAAGGGTCCCAGGCAGTTTTACGATGACACCTGTGTTGTCCCAGAAAAATTTGATGGTGACATCAAACAAGAGCCAGGGATGTATCGGGAAGGACCCACGTATCAGAGGAGAGGATCACTTCAACTCTGGCAGTTTCTGGTAGCTCTACTTGATGACCCTTCCAATTCTCACTTTATTGCCTGGACTGGGCGAGGCATGGAGTTTAAGCTGATCGAACCTGAAGAGGTGGCCCGACGTTGGGGCATTCAAAAAAACAGACCGGCTATGAACTATGATAAACTTAGCCGTTCACTCCGCTATTATTATGAGAAAGGAATCATGCAAAAGGTGGCTGGAGAGAGATACGTCTACAAGTTTGTGTGTGATCCCGAAGCCCTTTTTTCCATGGCCTTTCCTGATAATCAGCGCCCACTACTGAAGACAGACATGGAGCGTCACATCAACGAAGAGGACACAGTTCCACTCTCGCACTTTGATGAGAGCATGGCCTACATGCCTGAAGGGGGGTGCTGCAACCCCCACCCCTACAATGAAGGCTATGTGTACTAACACAGTGACAGTTGTGCTAGGCATCCTGGTACATCCCTTCTCTGTGCAAGAGATGGATGGAGAGTCTTTGGATTCTCTTCCATCTTGGTTTCCTTTTCGTTGGTGTATTTTATTTTTAAATAATAATAATACTCAAAGGGGCTTTTTCCTGTTGCATTATTCTATGATCTGCCATGGACTGCGCACTTTATTTGATGGTGGGTGGTAGTAATCTAAACATTTATGCTGTGTAAAAGGAAAGTAATGGGGGAATGGGGGAGGGTTGGGAATTACTTTTTACTTAGGCGTAGGATGGGGTCCTACTGGTTTTAAGTATAATGAAACTATATCATGATTTTTTTCTGATTTCCTCACAACAAAAAAAAAATTCTTTTTCTCCAAGTATCTGTGGTACAGTTAATTCACATTGTGTAAATATTCACTTGGAGACATACCTGGGCATTTCCCCCTATCGTTCCTCAGTCTCTGGAAGGTGTGTTTGTATGTTTGTGTATACACACAGACACACACAATCTACTGTAAATGGCAGTTAATTGTTAGAAATGACTTGTGCACCTCTTGTAAAAAGGTATTTAGAGATTGCATTTACTGTCTATTTTGTGTTGCTTTATATATGACTTACAGAGGATAACCATCAAATGGGTGATTCTTTCTGAAGTTCAATAATAACCATGACTGTAAATGAAGGGCACAATTTTGGACTCTGACTCCAGGCTGAGTCACAGGCCAGTAGCATCATATATGTATCTGAGATAAAAATATATGATATATATATATGGTAACACCTTGCTATTTCGATACAAATCATAAACTCTTTTAAATATTCCAAGGCCCATTTCAGTTGAAGACTATATCATGGTCCTTGGATATCTTCATATAAATGTTTAATCTGGGCTTACATTTGAAGCAAAACAAAACAAAAATGTGTCTCCTTTTACTTCCTTCAGTACATAAAATGTATTTAATCAATAAGAATTAACTGTACTAAATCATGTCTTCTGCTGTTTTAGATATAACAGCAGGCACTCCTTAAGAAAAATATTCAATACACTAAATAGGTACTATAGTAATTTTTAGACATGGTACCCATTGATATGCATTTAAACGTTTTACTGCTGTGTTATGTTGATGACATATAAATATTAGATAATGCTAATGCTTCTGCTGCTGTCTTTTCTGTAATATTCTCTTTCCTGCTGAATTTACTATGACCATTTATAAGCAATGCAGTTAACTACAGATAGCATTTCAGGACAAAATAGATGACTCAAACCATTTATTGCTTAAAAAAATTGCTTACGCCATACTGTGCTCTAAGCAGCTTTTATGCATATTGACAAATGAAGGCTAAGCTTCAGCTTGCTAAGGGAAACTGTGGAAATGTTTGAAACTTTTGGACTTTTGGTGATATGGAAAATTAGTCACAAACTGCCAAAAGAATATGAGAAAGTTGCTGTACGACATAGTGCTGGCACCAGTATTATATTATCCCTCATCTTGGTTTGGATACTCATGTATATGTGATTAGATTGTTTTTAAAGATTTAAAGATGCAAAGTTTCAACTTTTTTGTTTCGATTTGTTTTGCATTTAGAGAAATGATTGCAAGCAGGCTATGTTGTTCCATTAACCTCAGAAAACATGAAGTAAATGGTATTCAGGAATCTCTGAATACTAAATGATTCAAGCAAGAAATGAATTTTGATGATTTGACCAATATCCAAGAGGAAACACTTTTTTAAAGGTTTATACTAAAATGCAAAAATAAAAATAAAAGCATGCAGCAAAAACTCAGAGAATAACACATTATTCATATTGAGCACATGAAACATTATTGAAAAATGATCTCCTGGCTATGAAATCCCAAAGTGATACAGAGAAATCACTGCTTGTTTCTCCGTTTAAAGTTCATGAGAAACCCAGTTGCCATAAGCAATACTATTCACATTTACTCCAACCAAAAGAAAAACCAATTTCTAAATACGTTTGTAATATCAATGATTCTTCTGCATATCCATTATCTTTCATTAGGCCCAATATGGGCTAAAAATTATGCCTTAAAAATCAGAATTTCCCACACCCACTATGTTCATATAGCCATTTACAGCTCTTAGGATAAAAAAATTGAAAATATTCAGTTAAAGTTATATTGGAAAGAAATTTGACATACTTGGCGAAAATTTGAAGTTGGTCTTCAAAATATGCTCTATATGAAAATTGTACAGAGAGTTCTATTTTTTGTCATCCCTGTTTTGCCTTTTCATTTTTCCTTTTTAAAATTATAGTTCTAGTTTGACAGTGGAGAAGAATTAGGCCATGAATTACTTTAAGAAATCAAAAGAACTGATATTAATTATATAGTATTTAAGGACAAACTATATATTTTACTGTGTAAAGTACTGACTTATTTGCTTAATAAAGTAAGTAATTGACCGACATTGCGAATAGTTCCAATACAAATGGGTTCAAAGCATTGCATTATCATCTTGGAGAATGTATCTAAATATTTTTAAGTTCTCTTTCTATTCAACTTTTTGTTTTGATTGTGCTTTTATTTTCAGATAGTTAATAAATCTGGCAGCTGATTTCTGCAAAAAAAAAAAAAAAAAAAAAGAAAAAATTCATTAGTAAATTCATCTGGGCCTCGGTTTTCTTTTTTTGGGCAGATGTTTGATTACAGTTTCAATTTCATCAGCAGTGATGGGGGTGCTTAGATATGCTACATCCTCCTTACTTAAATGTGGAAGGTTATAAGTGTCCAAAATTTTTTCCATTTCTTCTAGGTTCTCATGTATATTAGCATAAAGTTTCTCAAAGTAGTCTCTGATTATCCTTTGGATCTCTGCAATATCTGTCGTGATCTCCCCCTTTCATTTCTAATACAGGTTATCAGATTTCTCTCTCTCTTAGTGAATTTTGCCAATGGTCTATCAATCTTGTTAATTTTTTCAAAGAAGCATCTTCTGATTTCATTGATATTTTGGATTGTTTTTTGGTTTTCCACTTCATTGATTTCTGCTTTCAGCTTTGTTATTTCCTTCTGTCTCGCTATTTTTGGTTCCTAATGTTGGTCATTTTCTTTCTTTCTTTCTTTCTTCTTTCTTTCTTTCCTTTCTTTCTTTCTTCCTTTCTTTCTTTCTCTATATCTTTCTTTCTTTTTCTTTCTTTCTTTCTTTCTTTCTTTCTTCTTTCTTTCCATCTTTCTTCTTTCTTTCTTTCTTTCTTTATTTATTCTTTCTTTCATTCTTTCTTTCTTCTTCTTCTTTCTTTCTCTTCTTCTTTCTTCTTTCTTCTTTCTTTCTTTCTTTTTCTTTCTTTCTTCTTCTTTCCTTTCTTTCTTTCTTTCTTTCTATCTTTGTTTCTTCTCTTTCTTTCTTTCTTTCTTTCTACTTTCTTTCTTTCTTTCTTCTTTCTTTCTTTTTTCTTTCTCTTTCTTTCTTCTTTCTCTCTTCTTACTTTCTTCCTTTCTTTTCTTTCTTTCTATCTTTCTTTCTTTCCTTTCTTTTTTCTTCTTCTTTCTTTCTTTCTTTCTTTCTTCTTTCTTTCTTTCTTCTTTCTTTCTTTCTTTCTTTCGTCTTTCTTTCTTTCTTTCTTTCTTTCTTTCTTTCTTTCTTTCTTTCTTTCGTTCTTTCTTTCCTTCTTTCTTTCTTCTTTCTTTCTTTCGTGTGTTTTGTGTCACTCCTGGCAGCACTCAGGGTTACTCCGGGCTCCATGCTCAGAAATCGCTCCTGGGCAGGTACAGGGGACCAAGATGGGACGCCAGATTTGAACCAATGACCTTCTGCATGAAAGGCAAACGACTTACCTCCGTGCTATCTCTCCAGTTCCGTTGTTGGTCATTTTCCTAATTTTTGAGTTGCATCATTAAGTTATTCAGGTATGCCCCTTCTTCCTTCCTGATGATGCTTGTAGAGCTATAAATTTTCCTCTCAGGACTGCTTTTGCTGTGTCCCATAGATTCTGGCAGTTGTGTCTTCATTATCATTTGTTTCCAGGAAAGTTTTGATTTCCTTTTTGATTTCATCTCGGACCCACTGGTTGTTCAGTAGCAGGGTGTTTAATTTCCAATTGTTAAAGTTTTTCTTCTGTGTACCTTTGTAGTTCACATCTAAATTCAGAGCCTTGTGGTCAGCAAAGGTAGCCTGCAAGATTTCTATCCTCTTGATTTTATGGAGGTATGTTTTATGTGTCAGCATGAAGTCTATCCTGGATAATGACCCATGTACATTGGAGAAGAATGTGTATCCATATTTTTTGGATGGAGTGTCATATATATGTATATATATATATATATATATGTATATATATACACACACACTAGTCCTCTTTCTGCCATTACTCTTTTCGGGGCTAGTATGTTTTTGTTGGGTTTCAGTTTGTTTGATCTATCAAGTGTTGATAGGGCCGTGTTGAGGTCTCCCACAATTATTGTGTTATTATTGATTTCTTCTTTCAGATTTGTCAGTAACTGTATTAGATAATTTGCTGGCCTCTCATTGGGTGCATATATGTTTATTAGTCTGATTTCTTCCTGTTGCACATATCCCTTGATTAGTACATAGTGTCCATCTTTGTCCCTTACCACTTTTCTGAATATAACGTTGGTGTTTTAAGATTTTAATATGGCCACCCCAGCTTTTTTTTTTTTTTTTTTGGTTTTTGGGCCACACCCTGTGACGCTCAGGGGTTACTCCTGGCTATGCACTCAGAAGTTGCTCCTGGCTTCTTGGGGGACCATATGGGACGCCGGGGGATCGAACCGCGGTCCGTCCTAGGCTAGCGCAGGCAAGGCAGGCACCTTACCTCCAGCGCCACCGCCCGGCCCCAACCCCAGCTTTTTTTGAGGGTGTTGTTTGCTTTGATGATTTTTCTCCAGCCTTTGGTTTTGAGTCTATGTTTTTTCTGACTATTCAGATGTGTTTCTTGTAGGCAGCAGAAGGTTGGATTCAACTTTTTGATCCATTTTGCCACACTGTTTTTTATTTGGTGAATTTAGTCCATTGACATTGAGGGAGATGATTGTCATAGGTTTTAATGTCATCTTTGTAGATAAGTTTGCTGTGTTTGTTGGTCTCTCTTGTCTTAGAATAGACCTGTCAGTTTTTCCTTTAAGGCTGGTTTTTCATCTGTGAAGTTTCTGAGCTGTTTTTTTTTTTTTTTTTTTTTTTTTTATCCATGAAGCTATATATTCTTCCTTCAAATCTGAACGTGAGTAGGGCTGGGTGCAGTTTTCTCGGTGAGGCATTCATTTCATTCTGTCTTGTCACAATATCCCACCACTGTCTTCTGGTCTTGAGAGTTTCTTGTGACATGTCTGCGGTAAGTCTTAGGGATGCTCCTTTGAATGTAATTTCCCTTTTTGATCTTGCTGCTTTCAGTATTCTATCTCTATCTGTGGATTTGTCATTGTAACGAGGATGTCTTGGGTGGTTTTTTTTTGGGTTTCTTTTAGCTGGTACCCTTCGGGCATGCAGGGTTTGATTGCATGTAGTCTTTAACTCTGGGAGTATCTCTTTGATGATGTATTTCACAGTTGATTCTTCCTGGAGAGTCTCCTACCTGGGGTCTGTGGGACTCCAATGATTCTTATGTTGTTTCTGTTGAGGGTTTATCAAAGACTTCTATTTACATCTATTCACATTCCTTGAGGTACTTGTTCCATTGCCTGTTTTGTTTGTCTTAAGTTTTCTTTTCTAATTTCTTCTCCTGGTGTTGAGTTATTCTGCCATCATGTATTCCAGTACGTCCACTTCTCTCCTCAGCTGTTGTTAGACCCTATCTGGCAGAGGCCATTCTTTGAGAGTTTCAGTTGAGCTACGTGGGTTTTCAGATCTGTTAATTTCAGTTTGGAGTTTTCTGATTTCTTTGTTTGTGTTCTGTTCAGATCGATCTAATGCTTTCTTTGAGATCTACAAACATCTTCCATATTGCTATTTTAAGTCTCCTTATTTGAGAGGTTAAATCAGGTGGTTGGAATTTATTAGGTCGTCCGAGCTTTTGTCTTCATTCTCTGTGCATGGTGTTTGCCTGTGAGGTTTTCCCATTGTCACTCTTGTAGTGTGTTTTTTTCTGAGTGTTGTGGTGGGGTTCATTGGTTAGAATGAGTGTGCGGTCATGAAACAAAGCAGAGTGGCCGTGTTCTTCTGCTGCCTCTAGTTGACAGTTTTTTGGGGGTGCGTTCCCTATGCTATTAGGGGCCTTACATGGATTCCAGAAACAGCAGAGGCACAGGCAGAAGATACCCATTGAAGTTCTATTAGAGTGATCAAAGGCACTGCAGGGCAGAGAGCTCAGCTTATTGGATGGCGATTCCCCCAAGCCAAGAGTTTACTCACTGGGGCAGCTTCAAATGCAGTTTTTTGGGGGTGCACTTCCCATAGGCCTCTGAGGCGACCTTCAGGTATTCAGAAAACAGAGACAGGCACAGGAGAAGTTTTCGCCTTTTGAAGTCCTCAGAGTTTGCAAAGTCATTTTCAACTTCTGGAATATGTTCTGTGGATAGAACTAATGAATGGAATGATACTTTCCTATATGTTGACTTACAAAATTGAATTATTTCTTTTCTAGTAACATATTACTCAGTTTCTGGACACTGCTGGGTAAAAATCTCAATTTTCTCTACCTCTTGTGCTATATACTTTCTTTCCAGAACCAGATTCCCATCTGGTGGCAACATGAGAATGAGGCAGCTTGGCACCCCAGTGGCAAAAGAAGATCCTTTTCCTCTGATACTCTCAGAAGTAGCTCACTCTGTCTCCTTTTGCTCTGGATATTTGGAAACATTCTGAGTCTTCTTTCTGGTGTATCTTAACCACATTCACACATACAATTCACATGCATGCAGGTACATACATAGTGTAGTTTGCCAAAATCTAGAACTGGTTGAGCTACCCCTCCCAGAAGGTTTCCAAATGGAATTAGCTTGTACTTTAATTTGTATAGATCAGATTGCCAGCAGATGGGAAGTGTCTGACCTACTAGGATCAGTGACTTGGGGTGTGGACAGTCATTTTCCTCAGCAATAGAGTCCAGCCACAATTCCTTGCATCTAGTGAAATTTATTATTTTTTCATAAATATTTTGATGACCAATTCTATACTAGGTCTGATTTAATTTATGCAATGGGGCTGAAACTAGGAACAAGACAGGCATGATCATTTAAATTGCCTTTTTTAAAAAAATAAACTCAGGTCAGTTGCCATGTTCTGTCAGTTCTAACTAATCAATGATCTACCAGTGCTAGACAGTTTTTTTCTGCGGCTCTCATTATCCTCACTCATTTATCCATTTGTTTATCATGTCATCAGATATTTATTTGTTATGTACAGTAAGCTAGAGCATAGAAAACAGTCCCGTTTTCTCCAACCTTAGAGTCTAATTAAGGAAGACAGATGTCAACATATGACTTCACTAACATTTTAGATGCTTTCAGTTAAAATTCTCATCAGGGCCAAGCATGTAGTTCAAGTGGAAGAGCACATGCCTTATATGTGTGAGACCCTGAGTTTTATCCCTGACAGTTCATAGGCCCCTGAGAATAACTGGATATGGCCTTGCAATTAACAATAGCAACAAGAAAATTTATTCAGCACAGTAAAATACACAAAGAAGAACATTGTCAATTCTTCCTGGCCAGCTGATGGTCAGAACAGGCTTGCCACAAGCCAAGTATTGGCAGGTGAAGAACTATCCTCCAGCTGTCAAAGGAAACAAGACTTTCCAGGCTCAAGGGTAAGGACACAGTGGTAGGATGTAGTTGGGGCTATTTAGGGAACTGCCAATACTTGAGCATGGCTTGGAGAGAAAGTGGGTGATGCATAACTGTAGCCATGGAAATGACAGAGCTTGGACACTGCTAGTGGAGCTAGAGGAATTTCTGGGAGGGGGCAAGGGAGCCAGGGACAGAGATGTACATACAGTCTCAGCTGCATGTTGTAAAACATTGACCAACTGCCCTAAATGAACTTTTGTCTGCATATACATATATCTACATATGATATGTGAGTATTAAGGCAAATCCAGACACACACTCCATGTTGCTGCCATGTAGGGAGAGAGAAACAAATGAGAAATGGTGAAAGTAGAATTATGCAAAAGGGAGAGACTTATTGAATGGATAATTTTATTTATGTCATAAGCAAGTGAGTGAAACAGAGATTGCAATGATAGAATTAAAATGAGTGTGGCTTTGTGAGTCCATCAGGCATACTTTAATTCAGTCTGACATGGAATGGGCTGGTAGCCATGAAACTGAAGAGCCTTGCTAAAATAGAAGCAAGAGATTTGGGTTTAGTTCAGGCTTTTCCCAGAAGCTGGAGAAAATTCCAGTTTTCGAGCAATTCTTCATAAGCAGTAGGAGTCATTATAATCCAATGACTTGTAAGTCTTTTGCATTGACCTCATTCAGAGTTGTAACTCTGCTCCTTATTAGCGAGCAACTCTGGATAAGGTGCTGTCTCCTTCATTTTTAAAATGAACATAAATATTTCCCTCTCTGGTGGATCATTGTAATGATTAAATTAGTATGTTTATGGCGTTTTGCATGTTTGGGTTTATGGTATTTTATTCCTGGCACATAGTAAGCACCCCAGGGGCTAGAGAGATAGTTCAACAGGTTGAATACATACTTTGCATATTTCTTTTGGTTTCTGGGCTACACCCGGCATTGCTCAGGGATTACTCCTGGCTCTTAACTCAGAAATCGCCTCTGGCAGTCTCAGGGGACCATATGGGATGCTGAGAATTTAACTTGGGTATCTCAAAGGTTAGCTGCATGCAAGGCAAATGCCCTAAGCTGTGCTATCTCTACAGCCCCAGAAAGTTAAGATTCAAAATTCTGGCACTGCATGGTACTCTAAGCACAATGACTGAGCATGTTTGGGTGTGGCCCAAAATGAAACAATCAAAAACAGAATCACAGTACACATTCTATAAATAACTAGTAACAAAACAGTATTAACATTTCTTTCTCTTTTATTTTTTGCTTAGAAAATGTTTCAGTATGGGGCCGAAGAGATAGCACAATGTTATGGCATTTGTCTTGCACGCAGCCGATTCAGGATGGACTGTGGTTCAAATCCCAGCATCCCATATGGTCCCTCTAGCCTGCCAAGAGTGATTTCTGAGTACAGAGAAAAAAGTAATCCCTGAGCACCGTCGGGTGTGACCCAAAAACCGAGAGAGAGAGAGAGAGAGAGAGAGACAGAGAGAGAGACAGAGAGAGAGAGACAGAGAGAGAGAGAATGTTATTATGTTGAAACTATGGAACAAATTTTTATTTTGCTCATATTGTATTGCTTTTCTCTCTTTACATAGTTGCATTATTTTAATTTTTAAGTGATTATTGAAAGTTTTTTGTTTACAATACTTTAAAGGTTTCTCATGGACCTAATTCTAACACTAAACTCATCACCAGTGTTGCTGACTTGAGTTGTGGTTCTTATATAGCTCAGTGAATGATTAACATTTTACTTTGTTATTGAAGTACAGAATAATAGCATTTTCTCAATGTCTGCTTCATTTTTTTGCTTCTTTTTGTTTTTTGGGCCACAGCCCATGACACTCAGGGGCTACTCTTGGCTATGTGCTCAGAAATCACTCCTGTCTTGGGAAACCATATGGGACTCCTGAATCAAACTGAGGTCCGTCCTGGGTCAGCCACGTGCAAGGCAAACACCCTACTGCTGTGCTATTGCCCCAGCCCTCAATGTCTGCTTCATGCAAAATAGCAGAAAAAAATTATCAAAGACCTTGGTGATTTTTTTTTGTTTTAGGCCACACTAGGCAGTGCTCAGGGCTTACTTTTGGCTCTAGGGTCCCTTCCTGATGGGTTTGTGGGAACCAGATTGGTTTCCAGGGATTAAACCTGGTTGACCATATGTAAGGCAAACTGCCTATCCACTATATTACCACTCCAGCCTTCCTCCGAGAACTTTTACGGCAACTCTTTGGGTATTCTGTCCATTGCCCAGGTGTGGGAGTCAATGGGCTGAAGTCAGAAAGCTATAAAAAGTGTGTGCTCCAGTAAATTCCTCTTGGTTTTACTCTGAAAACCTATCCTGATTGGGTTATCAAGAGATACCTATATTAAAGGTGCCTCAGAATCTAGAAAAACGGTCTTTTCAGCCTGGTAGGCCTTCACAGAGATTGGGAAGCTCAAAATTATGACCGTAGAAAATGAATATGATCTACTCCTAAGGAACCACATCTACTGCCTTCCTTGGGGGCTTTGAACTGAAATTAAAGCTATGGCTACTTCTTCCAGAACATTCTACTCAGACACATGCACACAAAAGTACACCCTTGCTTCTCTTTCTGCATTTATCTTCCAATAATCCAGTGTTCAATGGGAAAAGAATTGGGTGATCCAAGTTTATATAGTTTATCTCTATAAATATAAATAAATACAGATATAAATATAGATATACAGTTTATCTGTATGGAAACAGAGACACTGAGAAGACCAGCTTTTTCCTTAGGTGCTGACTGATCTACCTACTGAAGTACTCAAGATGGGAGTGATGAGCATTTACCATCTTGGTGCACTGAGGCATGTGTGTGTGTGTGTGTATGTGTGTTAGGGGGGAGGAATGGTGTCTAACCCTGTCTCACCTGCAAGGACTCATCTTTCCTTAGTATCTTGGTCCTCCTCCTACTCTGCCAATTTGCTGCTTTGTCTACAAAGTATTTGGATACTTTGCCCTCTAAAGTATCAAATATCACCACTGCTTGGTTTTTCTTAATAACTTTAGAATAGTTTTCAGGTTTATTGTAAGAAGGTATGTTGTTCCTGCACTGTTTTTGGGCTCAATAGTTTCCTCTCAGAGCTTGGCTGAGTTGGAAATATGTGTACCTTGAGTCTTTGTTCTACCACTACTCAGATGTCGGGTAGTTGTGGGCCAGTGTCTTCCCAGGGAACAACAACCAGGATAAGTACAACCCTTCTGAATATCTTTTGCATTCCCTCCTCTATGCCTGTCAGGGATCCATAAGGACAATTCCCATTAGTTCAATAGGCTCCTGGAAAATCTGCTGTGAATAATAACCACCTTAGCATTATCTGAATAATAAATGACATTTACTGATGAAATGTATTAAGTACTAAATACCTAAATACTGTGTGAAGTATTTTTGCAAATACCATATTATATGTGATCCTTTAAAATATCCATCTTGGCATTATCAATTCTATGATAAGTATGATTTTACAGATTAAGATCTGTAGGTTTGGAAAAGTAATTTGCTAAGGCCTCAGTGCTAGCAAGTAAAAGAGCAAAGAGTATAATGTAGGTTTTTCTGCCTTGAAGTCTTGTTTAGTCAATGTAACTTTGCAGATGAATGCTATAAAATGAACAGTTACATACCCACATAACAAAGGCACTAAAGGGTGAACAAACTCTTTACTCTCAATACACCCATGGAAAGTCAATATGGACATTCCAGGGGTCCTCAAACTTTTTAAATAGGGGGCCAGTTCACTGTCCTTCAGACTGTTGGAGGGCTAGATTATAGTAAAAACAAAAATTATGAACAAATTTCTATGCACACTGAATATATCTTATTTAGAAGTGAAGAAACAAAATGGGAATAAATACAATATGTGGCCCGCAGGCCGCAGTATGAAGACCCCTGTTAGACAATATAGATGATACACCGATGAAGAGGTATACATACAACACTCTTACTGAGACTCATGTAGCTGACAATGGCACCTCACCAATGTATCCACATTTATAACCAACTGCCAATGCACACATTTTAGCTCACTCCAATATAGAATCACATATAACTAGAAATACAGCCCACTCATATATTGACTTGTTTACATACATAGGTTCATAAATGCACCATTTTCTAGATATCGTTTCACATATTTGTGTTAACTCAGTACCTATACTTAGGGCACACACAGACATATTTTTTTATTTAAACACCTTGATTACATACATGATTGTGTTTGGGTTTCAGTCATGTAAAGAACACCACCCATCACCAGTGCAACATTCCCATCACCAATGTCCCAAGTCTCCCTCCTCCCCACCCGACCCCCGCCTGTACTCTAAACAGGCTCTCCATTTTCCTCATACATTCTCATTATTAGGACAGTTCAAAATGTAGTTATTTCTCTAACTAAACTCATCACTCTTTGTGGTGAGCTTCCTGAGGTGAGCTGGAACTTCCAGCTCTTTTCTCTTTTGTGTCTGAAAATTATTATTGCAAGAATGTCTTTAATTTTTCTTAAAACCCATAGATGAGTGAGACCATTCTGCGTTTTTCTCTCTCTCTCTCTGACTTATTTCACTCAGCATAATAGATTCCGTGTACATCCATGTATAGGAAAATTTCATGACTTCATCTCTTCTGACAGCTGCATAATATTCCATTGTGTATATGTACCACAGTTTTTTTAGCCATTCGTCTGTTGAAAGGCATCTTGGTTGTTTCCAGAGTCTTGCTATGGTAAATAGTGCTGCAATGAATATAGGTGTAGGGAAGGGGTTTTTGTATTGTATTTTTGTGTTCCTAGGGTATATTCCTAGGAGTTCTATAGCTGGATCGTATGAGAGCTCGATTTCCAGTTTTTGGAGGAATCTCCATATCGCTTTCCATAAAGGTTGAACTAGACGGCATTCCCACCAGCAGTGGATAAGAGTTCCTTTCTCTCCACATCCCCGCCAACACTGTTTATTCTCATTCTTTGTGATGACACACAGACATATTTATACAACCATTCTACACATCTCATAAAGCTACCAATGGAGTCACACATATAAATATGTATTCCGATCACTTGAATATACTATAAAACACAGAGACATATAATATCTTCACTCATATATCCTCCATTTACACATAATAAACTCCCCAACATATACTGAGTTCACATATAGCTATAGTTGATTTTAATATGTAGCTATGCTTCTATCTATACCTATATATTAGCATATATCTAGCTAATATGCCTACATCCCATAGGCATGTAAACTTTGTACACATAGATATACTCATATATTCCCACAATCACTCAAGAATATATAATCTTCATCAACTATCACACACATATATACATCATTTATTCACACACATCATTTTATGCCTACACAGATACACAAAATACATATGCATTTATTTCTCCATATATTTTAAATCATGTACATACATATACCTTTGCTTACTAGCATGTACTACAACTTCCGTGCATCTTTCCTAGTGAAATATCACATAAAAAGTGCCTTTTCACCTCACCTGTATAATTACACACATTTACAAAAATTTAGTTATCTATATACTCACACTTATGTATGTAGTCTTCACCCATGCGCTCTTGCACATAAAATATGCAACGCATCACATATATATATACACACAAATACATATAGTCCACTTAGCTTGTGCTTTCTTTTTAAATTAATATCTTTATTTAAACACCTTGATTACAAATATGATTGTAGTTGGGTTTCAGTCATATAAAGAACATCCCCCTTCATCGATGCAGCATTCCCACTACCAATGTCCCAAATCTTCCTCCTCCCCACCTTACCCCCACCTGTACTTGTGACAGGCTTTCTACTTCTCTCATTCATTCACATTGTTAGGAGACTTCTCAGTGTAGTTATTTCTCTGACTGCACTCACCACTCTTTGTGGTGAGCTTCATGTTGTGAGCCGGACCTTACAGCCCTTCTCAGCGTGTGCTTTCTTAAAGGTACATGTATAAACATAATCCCTCATCTATACCTTTTAACACATTCACTATATAGATAATACCACATTTAGAGACACATACATTTACATAAAACTCCATCATCAACTCACCAAGGCACACACAGACTATACTTAACACATGTACTTTAAATTTATATTTATATACTGTTTTCACTATAAACTCACTATTCATATACTGATTCTTAACCCCTCCATATAGCAACTATGCGTGTGCATAGCAATATGTATAGACATACACACATGAACATATGAACACATATATTCCAACTATGCACACATGCAAAAGTACATATAATTATGTATTCATTCATTTATGTGGAGGACATAATCATATAACTCCCAGTAATATGTCCATACTGAAATATATATCACTTATCTGTATCTGTAGAACATACAGGTACAAGTACATTGGCATATATCCACAAATTTGCTTATATACAATAATTTCCATATCCATATACTTTATATGCACATATAAACAGAGGTACCTAAATTACACACACAGAACTGTCCTTTCTACCAGATTCTATTGTGGGAATATATATCCCATTCACTAAACATACACATATTTTACCTCATTCACACATTTTCATACCAAATCCCCCTATACATGTAAGATTTTCCTCACATATACACATATAAACTTATCTCTGCCATAATCTCCATTATATATATATGTAAACCTCACAAATGTACATGTACACATATTTATACCTTTTATTGAAATACATGAATATCTTTATTTTATGTCAGAAGTCAGGAGAATAAATTCAATAATTCTCGGTAATTCCAGCAATGACATAAAATTTACATTGAGCTCTTTGAGCTGTAGGTAATGTATCCAGTGAATGATACGAAAAAAAATTGTGGTGGGGGTGTTCTTGGCACTATTTACCGTATTTTCTGGCTTATAAGACGACTTTTGAAACAAAAAAAAGTCAACCCAAAATCGGGGGTCGTTTTATACATCAAGTATATCCCGAAAATGTTTCTATATGCCGCTAAACAAAAATTGTCTGAATATTGCCACAAAACGAATTTTCCAACTCAATCCTGCACTAATCACTGCAAGGCTGCTCAGACCACCTCTCTAACTCAGCCAATCCAAGCAGGCTTTTTATGCATGCAAATTAAACAATGTTCTGGGCCCAAATCTACACTGTAAAAAGCCTGCTCAGATTGGCCAGAGTCAGAGAGGAAGTCTATTACAGTATAACTTTTGGATCTTTGCTTGTTGTGATTGGCTCACTGTGGTACATGAGCACAGGAACACATGCAGCACATGCAGCACAGGAACGTTCTGTCTAATACAGTGACTATAGGACTAAACCTATGTTTTAACTGCAAAATTAGGGGGTCGTCTTATACGCCCAGTTGTCTTATACACCGGCAAATACGATATATCTTTTCATTCTTACATCTACTTACACAACTTAAATTCAAAACTACAACCATAACCTTATTATGTAAACACAATTTTATACAATTATATCCACTGATGCTAATGCAGACAGTATACCCTCATACTGTTACACGTTTCTTTCATTCATACAATAAAACCTGCCCATGTAGCTACCAGTCACTCCTTACACAACATAAATGCATGTAAACCTCCCACAAAAGTCCTTATGAAAACCCAGCTCCCTCACCTTCAACTCACCTACACACTTGCTTAGCCTCTTTGTCTACACATTACCTCCAACATTCATATCCACCTCTTCACACTGTACATATAACATGCATATATATCCTCCTTTTATCTGTGTAGCTATTTGAAGGCACATATCTAATTCCTAATCTAGTTTCTCACACATTCACATATTACCAAATGTTTATCTAGATCCCTGACACACATTCTCTCAGATGAACACCCACAAATAGGTACATATTTACTCCTCTATCTTTCTCCATCTCACACATAGTTCCCTACATACTCTTTACATGCAAGGACTCTAATATGCCATCTAGTCTATTCTCTCCCCACATACAAAGGTGCCTAGACACACCACTTAGGAGGTTTTCACTCTCATTTTCTCTCTCACACATGGTACACACACATTCACCTATATTCCTTTTCCCTTTGACAAAGATATATAGACTTTCTCTTCTCTACCACTTCCCCTCCCCTTTCCATACATGTAGTTTCTTGAATTTGAAATCTGTCTGTGTTTGCCAAGGTCTTTGAAGGCATCCAGCACATAAGCTGTTGTGTGTAACAACATTGAGAAGTGGCCATGCCCTCTTCTCTCCTTGCTAAGTAGCATTTCTCTGCCATTGGGAACAGCTGATACAGTTGAGGTGGCTTTGGAACAACCTCTAGACTTTGGTCCTCTTCCTCCTTTCCATCCTCTCCCTTGGAATCAGAGGTGACAGTGGACCCCAAGTTCCCATTTCTATGCCTCAGGATGCCAGAAACGAACAACTGATTTCTCCTGTTCTTCTACTTCTATTTTTAATTACAACTAACTGGGGACCAGAGTGAAACATTTTAGCAATTTAATCTTAGTGTAAAATGGTGCATTTTCACTTCATTAACTAAAAGGGAAATCAAATGGCTTATCAAAGGTTGAGCTTCACATTTGCATATGGGTCTGGGATTCATGAAGCAGGATTTGTAACCATTATAAAAGCCCCTCGATGGCCTCTGGAGACATTCAACTTTATCATATTGACTACAGCACTATAAAATGACATTTGATCACACAGGAGGGTGGGTGTGCTTGCTGTTTTCATCACTCTCAGCTGCCTGGGTTTCCAGAACTAGGGGCAGGCCTGATCTCTTGACTCAGACAAGCATAGGGAAATATTAGCTGGTATAAGTTATCTATGTGCTGCTTAACAAAATCACCCCATAATTTAATGACTCAAAAATAATAACAAATTATTATCTCATCATTTGCTTGAGCCAGGAATTGGGTGTATTTTTGGGTTGGAGAGGGTTGGTCTAGTTCCAAGTCTTTTATAAAGCTGAAGTCATGGTAGTAGTTCAGCCTGCATTAAACTACTAATTAGTAGACTCAACTAATGGGAAAATCTCAGCTCATTTATGGAACTCTCCAATGCTTGCACCTTATTATGTTGGGCCTTAGTATGATGGCATGGCACCTTGGTTTTCCTATGGAAGGAATGAAGAATAGACATATACACATATATACACACATATACACATACACACATACATATATACACTTACATAAATCATACACATACAGAGAGAACAGGAATAAGAGTAAGAGAGAAATGACCAGGGTAAAAGCTGGAATCTTTCCACAACAGAATCTAAGAAGTAACATCCCTTCACTCTGCCTTATTTGCTTTCCTAGAAGCCAATCACTACTATTAAGCCCAAATGTTGGTACAGGCAACTTTAAAGATGTGTGATGCACTCAAGAAGCTACCTTAGAGATGATTGTGTAAGAAGGACTGAGAAGAAAAAAATATTACCAAAAAAAGATGGAAATGCAATGTGCATCCCTTCTGTGCTTCTTCTGATGTTTTACTTCAGCTCCAGAAGTCCCTCACTGGGTACCTATGATACTTGATAAGAATAAATAACTTTATCTTTATCTTTTGGGCTCTCTAGTGTTCTACTGTGCAGGCAATGCCCGAAGATATAGCTATTGAAATGAAAAAAAAAACACTTAAAGACTTAATAAAAGGAAGTGTGCAGCATTTCTTATAAGTGAAGAAAATGCAGAAGATGGGAAGTCTGAGGGTAGAAGCACTACTGTGACCTGCTGATAGTCATTTTTTTAGTTTAATGGGAAAATTCAGAAAGGGGAAGGTCACAAATGCCCACAGTGAATGAGTTTGGGAGAGAGCAATGGAAAGAATTTGTGGGGAATGTGTGTTTCCTTCTTTCCCATGCTCTCTCTAAACTTCTCCAGGACCAATTTTAGTAAAGTCTTCTGTTCCTACACAAATTAGGGAGCAGTTTGGGTGTATGATACCTTTACTGAAGCATTAGACTGAGTTAGGCATCGGAGTACCCCAAGTGCATTCCACTCTAGGTGGCTCTATTTGCAATATGCACTGAGGACAATAACAAATCAATTGCTACTCATGGCTACAGTCTTTACTCAGTCTTGCCATAGAGATTATCTGTGGGACCAAGCCATTCAATTATATCTAAATATTTATTTGGGTGGTGAGGTTACATCTAGCAGTGCTCAGGGTTTACACCTTACTCTGTAACCAGGAATCACGATTGGCAAGCTCTGGGGGCCACATGGCATGAAAGGGATCCTACTCAGGTCAGCCACATTTAAGCCAAACACCCTGTTTGCTACACCATGTCTGTGAAACCTAGGTATTTCTAAGGACTATGTAGCATATACCAGAAACTGTTAGCTCACAATGATGGGAAGCTAATCATATAGAATAACTTTTGTCCCCTGAAGATGCAGGACAGTAAAAGCAGGAATTAAGAAATCTGCGGAAATAAGAAGTGCAAATATTTGAGAAGGCTTAAGTGATCCTGTAAAGGTTTCAGTCAGAAGTGAGACCTGTGAAGGGAAACTTCTCCTGCGCCTGTCTGCCTGTGTTTCTGAATCCCTGAAGGTCTCCTCAGAGGCCTAGTAAGCGCATCCCCCAAAAACTGTGTTTTGAAGCTGCCCAGTGAGTAAATTCTGGCTGTGGGGGTCACCATCCAATAAGCTCAGCTCTCTGGCCTGTGGAGGCTCTGACCTGATGTGCCTTTGTTCACTCTGAGGACTTCAAGGGAAACTTCTCCTGCACCTGTCTGCCTGTGTTTCTGAATCCCTGAAGCTCTCCTCAGAGGCCTAGTAAGCGCATCCCCCAAAAACTGCATTTTGAAGCTACCCAATGAGTAAACTCTGGCTTGGGGGTCACTATCCAATAAGCTGAGCTCTCTGGCCTGCAGAGGCTCTGCCCTGCTGTACCTTTGTTCACTCTGAGGACTTCAAGGGAAACTTCTCCTGCACCTGTCTGCCTGTGTTTCTGAATCCCTAAAGGTCTCCTCAGAGGCCTAGGGAGCGCACCCCCAAAAAACTGTCAACTAGATTCAGCAGAAGTGTGTTCACGGCCACGCAATCTTTTAACCAATGAAACCCACTACAACACGCAGTGTGGTGTACCCCAAGACCCGCCCATATCTGGGAAAAACCATACTACAAGTGTGACAATGGGGAAACCTTAGAGGCAAACACCATGCACAGAGAATGAAGATGAAAGATTGGATGACCTAATAAATTCCAACCACCTGATTAACCTCTCGAATAAGGAACTTAAAATAGCAATATGGAAGATGTTTGAAGAACTCGAAGAAAGCATAGATCTATCTGAACAGAACACAAAGACAGAAATCAGAAAACTCCAAACTGTAATAGCAGATCTGAAAAACATGGTAGCTCAACTGAAACCCTCAATGGATGGCCTCACCAGCAGCGTATCAGCAGCAGAGGAGAGAATCGAAGTACTGGAAGATGTGATGCAGAAAAACTCAACACAACAGAAGAAATTGGAAAAGAACCTTAAAACAAACGAACAGGCAATGGAAAAAGTACTCAAGGAATGTGAACAGATGAAAATAGAAGTCTTTGATAAACTCAACAGAAACAACATAAGAATCATTGGAGTCCCACAGACCCAGGTAGGAGATCTCCAGGAAGTATCAACTATGAAAGACATCATCAAAGAGATACTCTCAGAGTTAAAGACTACATGCAATCAAATCCTGCATGCCCAAAGAGTACCAGCTAAAAGACACCCAAAGAAAAACACCCCAAGACACATCCTCGTTACAATGACAAATCCCACAGATAGAGATAGAATACTGAAAGCAGCAAGACCAAAAATAGAAATTACATTCAAATGAGCATCCCTAAGACTTACGGCAGACATATCACAAGAAACTTTCAAGGCCAAAAGACAGTGGTGGGATATTGTGATAAGACGGAATGAAATGAATGTCTCACCCAGAATACTGAACCCAGCCCGACTCACGTTCAGGTTTAAAAGAAGAATACATAGCTTCATGGATAAAATAAAAAAAAAAACAGCTCAAAAACTTCACAGATGAAAACCAGCCTTAAAGGAAAAACTGACAGTTCTGCTCTAAGACAAGAGAGACCAACAAGCACAGCAAACTTATCTACAAAGATAAATCCTATGACAATCATCTCCCTCAATATCAATGGACTAAATTCACCAAATAAAAAACAGAGTGGCAAAATGGATCAAAAAGATAAATCCAACCTTCTGCTGCCTACAAGAAACACATCTGAATAGTCAGAACAAACATAGACTCAAAATGAAAGGCTGGAGGAAAATCATCAAAGCAAACAACACCCTCAAAAAAGCTGGGGTGGCCATATTAATATATTAAAACACCAACTTTATACTCAGAAAAGTGGTAAGGGACAAAGATGGACACTATGTACTAATCAAGGGATATGTGCAACAGGAAGAAATCAAACTATTAAACATATATACCCAATGAGAGACCAGCAAATTACCTAATACAGTTACTGACAAATCTGAAAGAAGAAATCAAAAATAACACAATAATTGTGGGAGACCTCAACACGGCCCTATCAACACTTGATAGGTCAACCAGACTGAAACCCAACAGAAAAATACTAGCCCTGAAAAGAGTAATGGAAGAAAGAGGACTAGTAGATATATACAGGACACTCCATCCCAAAAACCCTGGATACACATTTTTCTCCAATATACATGGGTCATTCTCCAGAATAGACTACATTCTGACATATAAAACATACCTCCATAAAATCAAGAGGATAGAAATTTTTCAGACTACCTTTGCTGACCACAAGACTCTGAAATTAGATGTGAACTACAAAGGCACCCAGAAGAAAAACTTTAACAATTGGAAATTAAGCACCCTGCTACTGAACAACCAGTGGGTCCAAGATGAAATAAAAAAGGATATCAAAACTTTCCTGGAAACAAATGACAATGAAGACACAAACTGCCAGAATGTATGGGACACAGCAAAAGCAGTCCTGAGAGGAAAATTTATAGCTCCACAAGCAGACATCAGGAAGGAAGAAGGAGCATACCTGAATAACTTAATGATGCAGCTCAAAAAATTAGAAAATGACCAACAAATGGAACCAAGAATAGGGAGACAGAAGGAAATAACAAAGCTGAAAGCAGAACTCAATGAAGTGGAAAACCAAAACTATCTGAAAGATCAAGGAAAGCAGAAGTTGGTTCTTTGAAAAAATAAAGGAGATTGATAGACCACTGGCAAAACTCACAAAAGAAAAGAGAGAAATCTGATAACACGTATTAGAAATAAAAAGGGGGAGATCACGACAGATATTGCAGAGATCCAAAGGGTAATCAGAGACTACTTTGAGAAACTTTATGCTAATAAACATGAGAACCTAAAAGAAATGGAAAAATTCTTGGACATTATAACCTTCCACATTTATGTAAGAAGGATGTAGCATATCTAAACACCCCCATCACTACTGTGGAAATTGAAACTGTAATCAAACATCTGCCCAAAAAGAAAAGCCCAGGCCCAGATGGATTTACTAATGAATTTTTTCCAATCTTTCAAGAGGAGCTACTACCAATCCTAGCTAGGCTCGATCATGAAATTGAAAAAACGGGAACACTCCCAAACAGCGTTTATGAAGCCAACATCACCTTGATACCAAAACCAGACAGAGATGCTACCAAAAAGGAAAATTACAGACCAATATCCCTGATGAATGCTGATGCAAAGATCTTCAACAAAATCCTGGCAAATAGGATCCAATGCATCATCAAGAAGATCATACACGAGTGAGTGAGTGAGAAATGGCTGCAGGTGGGGGTTTCCAGGCAGAGTGCTGACTGCTCTACCTGCAGAATCTCCACCGGGCTGTGCTTCTTCTGAGGAACTGAGCACCGGAAGGGAGCCCTGTCCTACCCTTCTCTGTCTTTCCTGAACTCTGGAAGCTCTCCTCAGAGCCCTGGGAAGCGAACCCCAAAGAAACTACATTCGGGAGCTACCCAGCGAGCCAGTGAGTGAGTGAGAAATGGCTGCAGGTGGGGGTTTCCAGGCAGAGTGCTGACTGCTCTACCTGTAGAATCTCCACCGGGCTGTGCTTCTTCTGAGGAACTGAGCACCGGAAGGGAGCCCTGTCCTACTCTTCTCTGTCTTTCCTGAACTCTGGAAGCTCTCCTCAGAGCCCTGGGAAGCTAACTCCAAAGAAACTACATTCGGGAGCTACCCAGCGAGCCAGTGAGTGAGTGAGAAATGGCTGCAGGTGGGGGTTTCCAGGCAGAGTGCTGATTGCTCTACCTGCAGAGTCTCCACCGGGCTGTGCTTCTTCTGAGGAACTGAGCACCAGAAGGGAGCCCTGTCCTACCCTTCTCTGTCTTTCCTGAACTCTGGAAGCTCTCCTCAGAGCCCTGGGAAGCGAACCCCAAAGAAACTACATTCGGAAGCTACCCAGCGAACCAGAAACTGAGCACCTGAAGGGAGCCCTGTCCTACTCTTCTCTGTCTTTCCTGAACTCTGGAAGCTCTCCTCAGAGCCCTGGGAAGCGAACCCCAAAGAAACTACATTCGGGAGCTACCCAGCGAGCCAGTGAGTGAGTAAGAAATGGCTGGATGTGGGGGTCTCCAGGCAGAGTGCTGATTGCTCTACCTGCAGAGTCTCCACCCGGCTGTGCTTCTTCTGAGAAAACTGAGCACCGGAAGGGAGCCCTGTCCTACCCTTCTCTGTCTTTCCTGAACTCTGGAAGCTCTCCTCAGAGCCCTGGGAAGCGAACCCCAAAGAAACTACATTCGGAAGCTACCCAGCGAGCCAGTGACTCTCCTCAGAGTCCTGGGAAGTGAACCCCAAAAATACAGCATTCTGAAGATGCCCAGCGAGCGAGTGAAAACTACGCCTGACCAGTGGGGCCCGACTGAGAAACCTGTGAGTGCAGCCTGTGTGTGTCTCTCTGCTATCCTGTTGGCGTGCTGAACCTCCTGAGAGTGGGCTGAAAAGAGCTTCCAGAAGGCACTTAGCTCCACTTCGCTACGCAGCCCTGTGCGCTCTTTCTAAAAAAGAACACCCTCACAGAAAGAAAAAAACCACACTAAGATTGTACTGGATCACAGAAGCAAGAATTTCTCTCCAAGGACTGTCTTCTCTGCTGCGTGCTTGGGCCTAAGATTTGATCCTGTGTGAGGCTTCATCCACGGAGGACTCCCCTACCTTGGAGGCAAGTCGGTCCATCCAGAAAGGGCGGAGCCAGAGAAGTGTGTTGCATGCATCATATAACCAATGAATACCACCACAACACGTAGAAAAACCCCACAATACAAGTGTGACAAATGGGGAAACAACGCAGGCCAGCATCAGACATAGAGGAATGAAGATGACAATTCTGATGACAAGTTAACGACCAACCAACTAATCAATCTCTCAGATAAGGACTTTAGAGTAGCATATATGGAATATACTCAAAGAACTCAAAGAAACCATGATAGAATAGAACATAACACTAATAAAAATCAGAAAATATGAAGACAGAAATCACAAAACTCCAAACTGAAACATCATGTCAAATAACAGGCCTGAAAAATCAGTAAACGAAGTGAATGACAAAATGGATAAGCTCTGGGGACAGGGTATCAGAAGCTGAGAATAGACTTGGTGCTGTGGAAGATGAGATACATAACAATTACGTACAACAGGAGAGATTGGAAAAAACTTAAACAAATGAACAGACAATGGAAAAATTAGTCAAAGAATGGGAACAGATGAAAATAGAAGTCTATGATAAGATCAACAGAAACAACTTAAGAATCATTGGAGTCCCAGAGACCCAGGAAGAAAATTTCCAGGAAGAATCAATGGTCAAGAACATCATTAAAGAGAAACTCCCAGAGCTAACGAATATATGTGATCAAATCCTGCATGCTCGAAGAGTACCAACCAAAAGAGACCCAAGAAAAACCACCCCAAGACACATCCTAGTCACAATGACAAATCCCACAGATAGAGGACAGAATTCTGAAAAACAGCAAGATCAAAAGGGGAAATTACATTCAAGCAAGCATCCTGAGATTTACAGCAGACCTGTCACCAGAAACACTAAATGCCAGAAAGCAGTGGTGGGATATTGTGACAAGACTGAATGAAATGAATGCTTCACCTAGAATACTGTACCCAGCAAAACTCACTTTCCGGTTTGACGGAAGAATACATGGTTTTCACAGACAAAAAACAGCTCAGAAACTTTCAGTCCTCAAAACCAGTCTTAAGAGAAAAACTGAAAGACCTAATCTAAGACAAGACTGACCAAAAGACACACCAAATTTCGATATAAAGATGGCATTAAATCCAGGACAATTCTTTCTCTCACGTCAATGGACTAAATGCACCAGTTAAGAGACACAGAGTGGGCTAAATGGATCAAAAACCTCAATCCAACCTTCTGCTTGCCCTACAAGAAACGCACCTGAATAGTCAGAACAAACATAGGACTCAAAAATAAAAGGCTGGAGAAAAGTTATCCAAGCAAACAACACCCATAAGAAAGCTGGAGTGGCCATACTAATATCAGATAATGCATAACTTTATACTCAGGAAGGTTGTAAGGGACAAAGATGGAAATTTTATATTAATCAAGGGGTATGTAGAGCAGGAAGAAATAACTCTCCTAAACAATATATGCACCAAATGAGGGGCCAGCGAAATATTTAAAACAACTGTTGACCAATCTGAAAAACAATATCAATAACAACACAATAATTGTGGGGGACCTCAACACTGCTTTGTCAACACTGGATAGGGTCAACCAGACTGAAACCCAACAAGAATATACTAGACCTGAGGAGAGAAATGGAAGAAAGAGGCCTAGTGGATATATATAAGACACATCCATCCCCAGAAACCTGGATACACATTCTGCTCCAATGTACATGGGACATTCTCCAGGATAGACTACATGCTGGCACATAAAACATACCTCATAATATCAAGATGATAGAAATTTTGCAGACTACCTTCGCTGACCACAAGGCTCTGAAATTATTTGTGAATTCAAAGGGACTCAGAAGAAAAACTTTAACACCTGGAATTTAAACAGCCTCATACTCAATAACCAGTGGTCCGAGATGAAATCAAGAAGGAATCAAAAGGTTCCTGGAAACAAATGACAATAAAGACACAAACTATCAGAACTTATGGGACACAGCAAAAGCAGTACTGAGAGGAAAATTTATAGCTTTGCAAGCACAATCATCAGGAAGGGAAGAAGGAGCTTAACTGAGTAGCTTAATGACACAGCTAATAGAACTAGAAAAGTACTCAACAAAAGGACCCAAAAATAGGAAGACAGAAGGAAATAACAAAGCTGAGAGCAGAAATCAACGAAGTGGAAACCCCAAAAAACAATCCGAAAGATCAACGAAAGCAGAAGTTGGTTCTTCGAAAAAATAAACAAGATTGATAGCACCACTGGCAATCCTAACAAAGGAAAGAGAGAGAGAGAAACTTGATAACTCGTATTAGGGAATGAAAAAGGAGAGATCACTACTGATATGACAGAGATTCAAAGGGTAATCAGAAACTACTTTGAAAAACTCTATGCCACTAAAAATGAGAACCTGGAAGAAATGGATAAATTCCTTGGACTCTTATAATCTTCCACGGTTGAAAGAAGAGGATGTAGCATATCTAAACACCCCCCATCACCATTGATGAAATAAAAATGGTAATCAAAAGTCTGCCCAAAAAACAAAAGCGCAAGCCCAGGTGGATTCACTAATGAATTCTATCAAACTTTCCAAGAGGAACTACTACCAATCCTGGCAAGACTCTTTCATGAAATTGAACAAGTGGAAACACTCCCAAATAGCTTTTATGAAGCCAACATCACCTTGATACCTAAGCCAGACAGAGATGCTACGAAAAAAGAAAATTACAGACCAATATCGCTGATGAATGCAGATGCAAAGATCCTCAAACAAAAATCCTGGCAAATAGGATTCAATACCTAATTAAGAAGATCATCCACTTACGATCAAAGTAGGTTTCATCCCAGGAATGCAAGGCTGGTTTAACATCCGTAAATCTATCAACATAATACACAACATCAACAACAAGAAAAATAAAACCACATGATTATATCAATAGATGCAGAGAAAGCATTTGATAAGGTCCAACACCCATTCTTGATCAAAACTCTCAGCAAGATGGGAATGGAAGGAACCTTTCTCAATATACTTAAGGCCATCTACCACAAGCCAGTGGCAAATATTATCCTCAATGGAGAAAAACTAAAAGCCTTCCCTCTAAATTCTGGCACAAGACAAGGCTGTCCTCTCTCACCACTCCTATTCAACATAGCACTGGAAGTACTTGCTATAGCGATTAGGCAAGAAAAAGATATCAAGGGAATCCAGATAGGAAAGGAAGAAGTCAAGCTCTCACTGTTTGCAGATGACATGATGCTCTACTTGAAAACCCTAAAGACTCTACCAAAAAGCTTCTAGAAACAATAGACTCATATAGCAAGGTAGGAGGCTACAAAATTAACACACAAAAATCAATGGCCTTTCTATACACCAATAGTAATAAGGAAGAAATAGAAATTTAGAAAACAACCCCATTCACAATAGTGCCACACAAACTCAAATATCTTGGAATAAACTTGACTAAAAATGTGAAAGACCTATACAAAGAAAACTATAAAACTCTTCTCCAAGAAATAAGGGAGGACACGCGGAAATGGAAACACATACCCTACTCATGGATTGGCAGGATTAACATCATCAAAATGGCAATACTCCCCAAGGCGTTATACAGATTCAACGCTATCCCTCTAAAGATACCTATGACATTCTTCAAAGAGGTAGATCAGGCACTTTTGAATTTTGTTTGGAACAATAAACACCCTAGAATAGCTAAAGCAATCATTGGGAAAAAGAATATGGGAGGAATTACTTTCCCCAACTTTAAACTTTACTACAAAGCAATAGTTATCAAAACAGCATGGTATTGGAATGAGGACAGACCCTCAGATCAGTGGAATAGGCTTGAATACTCAGAAAATGTACCCCAGACATACAATCACCTAATTTTTGATAAAGGAGCAGGAAATCCTAAATGGAGCAAGGAAAGCCTCTTCAACAAGTGGTGTTGGCACAACTGGCTAGCCACTTGCAAAAAAATTGAACTTAGACCCCCAGCTAACATCATGTACGAAGGTAAAATCCAAATGGATTAAAGACCTCGATATCCGACCCCAAACCATAAGATATATAGAACAACACATAGGCAAAACTCTCCAGGACATTGAGACTTCAGGCATCTTCAATTAGGAAACTGCACTCTCCAAGCAAGTGAAAACAGAGATTAACAGATGGGAATATATTAAGTTGAGAAGCCTCTGCACCTCAAAGGAAATAGTGCCCAGGATTCAAGAGCCACCCACTGAGTGGGAGAATCTATTCACCCAATACCCATCAGACAAAGGGCTAATCTCCAAAATATACAAGGCACTGACAGAAATTTACAAGAAAAAAACATCTAATCCCATCAAAAAATAGGGAGAAGAAATGAACAGACACTTTGACAAAGAAGAAATACAAATGGCCAAAAGACACATGAAGAAATGCTCCACATCACTAATCATCAGAGAGATGCAAATCAAAACAACAATGAGATACCACCTCACACCACAGAGAATGGCACACATCACAAAGAATGAGAACAAACAGTGCTGGCGGGGATGTGGAGAGAAAGGAACCCTTATCCACTGCTGGTGGGAATGCCATCTAGTTCAACCTTTATGGAAAGCAATATGGAGATTCCTCCAAAAACTGGAAATCGAGCTCCCATACGATCCAGCTATACCACTCCTAGGAATATACCCTAAGAACACAAAATACAATACAAAAATCCCTTCCTTACACCTATATTCATTGCAGCACAATTTACCATAGCAAGACTCTGGAAACAACCAAGATGCCCTTCAACAGACGAATGGCTAAAGAAACTGTGGTACATATACACAATGGAATATTATGCAGCTGTCAGGAGGGATGAAGTCATGAAATTTTCCTATACATGGATGTACACAGAATCTATTATGCTGAGTGAAATAAGTCAGAGAGAGAGAGAAAAACGCAGAATGGTCTCACTCATCTATGGGTTTTAAGAAAAATGAAAGACATTCTTGCAATAATAATTTTCAGACACAAAAGAGAAAAGAGCTGGAAGTTCCAGCTCACCTCAGGAAGCTCACCAGAAAGAGTGATGAGTTTAGTTAGAGAAATAACTACATTTTGAACTGTCCTAATATTGAGAATGTATGAGGGAAATGTAGAGCCTGTTTAGGGTACAGGCGGGGGTTGGGTGGGGAGGAGGGAGATTTGGGACTTGGGTGATGGGAATGTTGCACTGGTGATGGGTGGTGTTCCTTTTATGACTGAAACCCAAACACAATCATGTATGTAATCAAGGTGTTTAAATAAAAAAAAAAAGAAAATAAAACCTTCATATTTTCACACACACACAAAAAAAAGAAGATCATACACTATGACCAAGTAGGTTTCATCCCAGGAATGCAAGGATGGTTTAACATCTGTAAATCTATCAACATCATACACAACATCAACAAGAAGAAAAATAAAAATCACATGATCATGTCAATAGATGCAGAGAAAGAATTTGATAAGGTCCAACACCCATTCTTAATCAAAACTCTCAGCAAGATGGGAATGGAAGGAACCTTTCTCAATTTAGTTGATGACATCTACCACAAGCCAGTGGCAAATATTATTCTCAACGGAGAATAACTAAAAGCCTTTCCTCTAAATTCTGGTACAAGACAAGGCTGTCTGCTCCCACCACTCCTCTTAAACATAGTACTGGAAATTCTTGCTATAGCGATCAGGTAAGAAAAAGATATCAAGGGAATTTAGATAGGAAAGGAAGGAGTCAAGCTCTCATTGTTTGCAGATGACATGATACTCTACTTAGAAAACCTTAAAGACTCTACCAAAAATCTTTTAGATACAATAGACTCGTATAGAAAGGTGGCAGGCTACAAAATTAACACACAGAAATCAATGACTTTTTATACAACCACATAATGATAGGGAAGAGAAGGAAGTCAAGAAGGCAATCCTATTCAGCAATATTGCCACACACAAACTCATATATCTTGGAGTCAACTTTGACCAACAGATATGAAGAACCTGTACAAAGAAATACTATAAAGCCCTGCTCCAAGTAATAAGAGAGGACACACGGAAATGGAAACACATAACCTGCTCAATGGATTGGCAGGATTAACATCATTAAAAATGTTAATACTCCTACCTAAAGCATTTATACATAATTTAATGCGATCCCCTTAACAATACCCATGAAATTCTTCAAAGAAGTGGGTCAAACACTGATGAAGTTCATCTAGAACAATAAACACCCTCGAATAGCTAAAGCACTCCTAGGGAAAAGGAAAATGGGAGGCATTACTTTCCCCACTTTAAACTATACTACAAAGCAATAGTTATCAAAACAGCATGGTATTGGAATAAAGACAGACCCTCAGATCAGTGGAATAGTCTTGAGTTCTCAGACATTGTCCCCCAGACACACAATTACCTAATTTTTGACAAAGGAGCAAGAAATCCTAAGTGGAGCCGTGAAAACCTCTTCAACAAGTGGTGCTGGCAGAACTGGTTAGCCACTTGCAAAAAAGCAAACATAGACCCCCAGTTAACATCATGTACGAAGGTAAAATCCAAATGGATTAAAGACCTTGACAACAGACCTGATACCATAAGGTATATAGAACAACACTTCGGTAAAACACTCCATGACATTGAGACTAAAGGCATCTTCAAGGAGGAAACTGCACTTTCCAAACAAGTGGAAGCAGCGATCAACATATGGGAATACATTAAACTGAGAAACTTCTGCACCTCAAAAGAAATAGTGCCCAGGATACAACAGTCAATCACCGAGTGGGAGAAACTATTCACCCAACACCCATCAGATAAGGGGCTAATATCCAAAATATACAGGGCACTGACAGAACTTTAAAAGAAAAAAATTCAATCCCATCAAAAAATGGGGAAAAGAAATGAACAGATGCTTTGATAAAAAAGAAATACAAATGGCTAAAAGGCACATGAAAAAATGCTACTCTTCATTAATCATCAGGGAGATGCAAATCAAAACAATGATGATATACCACCTCACACCACAGAGATTGGCGCACATCACAAAGAATAAGAACAATCAGTGCTGGCAGTGATGTGAAGAGAAAGGAACTCTTATCCACTGCTGGTGGGAATAGCGTCTAGTCCACCCTCTATGGAAAGCAATATGTAGATTCCTCCAAAATCTGGATATTGAGCTCCCATTCGACCCAGCTATTCCACTCCTAGGGATATACCCTAAGAACTCAAGAATACGGTACATAAACCCCTTCCTCACACGTATATTTATTGCAGCACTATTCACAATAGCCAGGCTCTGGAAACAACCAGGATGCCCTTCAACAGACGAATGGCTAAAGAAACTGTGGTACATATACACAATGGAATATTATGCAGCAGTAATGAGAGATGAAGTAATGAAATTTTCCTATACATGGATGTACATGGAATCTATTATGCTGAGTGAAATAAGTCAGAGGGAGAAACACACACACACAGAATAGTCTCACTCATATATGGGTTTTAAGAAAAATAAAAGTTATTTTTGTAACAATCCTCAGAAACAATGAGAGGAGGGTTGGAACTTCCAACTCACTATATGAAGCTCACCACAAAGAGTGGTGATTCAGTTATAGAAATAAATACACTGAGAAATACCATAATCTTGTCAATGAATGAGGGAACTGGAAAGCCTGTCTAGAGTACAGTGGGGGTGGGGTGGTATGGGATGGAGGGAGATTTGGGACATTGTTGGTGGAAATGTCACTGGTGAAGGGGGTGTTCTTTACATGACTGAAACCTAATCACAATCATATATGTTATAAAGATGCTTAAATAAAGAAAAATAGCCCACTTTGTTGCTCGCTTCAGCAGTACATATACTAAAAATGGAAAAAAAAAGAAGTGAGATCTGTGTGATGAGAAGAGCCTAAGAGATTTTTGGCAGCAGCAGCGGTGGCCCGGCACTGGACATGGTGATGGAAATCAAGGCTTAGGTATATACAGAAGCTCACAGGAGGATGTTGTAGGAAGCAACTATCTTTAGTGTCGGTCAAACTTGGAGTCTACATTCAACTGTGGTTTGCAAGGGGAGCCAATAGGCACCTTTGGAAGCTTTCCATCTTCCTCACCCCCCAGAAACTCTATCTTCTAAGTGTTTTGTATAGGCACATGCCCTATGGTTTAGTCAAAGCCAGGGTCATCTCTAGAGATAAATGACTACAGGAAATTGGGTAAGAGTTTGGGTGAGGGGGCATGGCATCTGGTGGTGATTGTCAAGGTGGTGGTTGCCAATGGGGAAGGAGGGCTAAATAGGAGGAACCTGACAACTGTAGACTGCCTGGGCTTGGTGATCCATGGGTCAGGTGAGATAGGCAGAGGACAGACCAAGGCTGAAGGGTGAAGCTACCAGCCTGCCTCAGTGGAAGAAAGGGGCACTGTACAGGTTGGCAAGGACCCAGTCAGGCAGACAGCAGGAGCTTGGTCAGCTTTGTTGGCTGAATGTACAGTGTGGCATGGGCTAATCTAGCAAATACTAAGCAAGCTACTTGGTCACATTTGCATTCCAGAGAAACAATGACTGCAACTTAACAGAGTGAGTGGATGTATCTTGCTGTAGCTCTATGGGACATACTTAAGCTAAAAATTTCTTTTTTGCTCCTCAGAAATGCAAACTAAGCAGGCATCCTGCATTACACCCCCAGAAACACTTATCCTGTGCTGCATAACTGTTGTTTTGGGTCTTAGGTTTGCTACACACACACACACACACACACACACACACACACACTCTGAAGTAGACACCACTCAGAGAGGAGGTAGTAGAATAGCAGCAGTTGGTTTTGGAGCAGCTGAGCTCCAAGGCAGTTTCTACTGCTTATTTGATATATGACTGGGAAAGTGACTCAACCTCCCTGAAAAGTCATCTAGAAAATGGAGAGAATCCTGTCTTGCCCTCCTACAAAAATGATTGGCGGTGTGAGTAGATGAGCACAGCATGAGGTAGCGCTTTGAAAACCATGGGGCATGGCGCGGAGCAGTAATGATCCCTGTGCGGGTTGGCTAGGAGAGGAGAAGTAGGCTGAGCATGATGAATACTTTGGCCTCATTAAGGAACCTGCTGGCTGGGATGGGATTTGGGGCTCTAATTAATTCTAAATATCAAACAGTAAGCTGCATCTTTTTCTTTTTTCTTTCTGGAAGCTGGGGGAGGAGAGGGGTGAACAGCAGGCCCCAGTCACACAGCTCCTCCTCAGAGACTTCATCATGTCCTCCAGACCAAGAGCCCTCAAACAGTTTGCACTTAATTTTCCCACAGCCACCTCAGAGACCAGACCAGAGCTCCAGGTTCTCCAAGAGCCCCATGTCATTGTCACATTGGCATTCCCTAAACCTCTTTCTGCTTGGCAGCTGCTGAATGGTGCCAGGGGAGATGCAGTACCAAGCACCGAGCACTGAGCACTACTTTCTGAAGGGTGGCTCCTCTTATGCAGCAGAGCTGTCATGGAACACGAGAGGGAACAAGAGAGGCACTGAAATCCATCACAGGCTGGCATTTGAGTAGAATTCCAGGGAGAAGGTTGTACTTACCTGGAAACACATAGGACAGAGGTGTGATGGGCCTGTGCAGAGAATGCAAATACAAAGATGATTGTCCTCCAGGGTCCAACCACCAAGTCAGGGTCATGTGAAAGAAAGAGGGAGAGAAGGCAAATGAGTGTGACTCAAATCTCATTAATTCTTGTGATATGCAGAAACCATGGCCAAGCCAGTTAGAATCCAAGCCACAAAAGGCAGATGTCCCTTCTGCCCCAATGACCATCCCAAACCCCTTAGGCATGACATCCCCCAAATGAAAGTGCTCTGAATCTAAACCAACCAAAAGGTGGCTACACAGATGTGTTGATGCCAGATGGGAAGGGCCTTTTCTTTTCTTTTTTTCCTTTTTTTTTTGGTTTTTGGGCCACACCGGCCAGTGCTCAGGGGTTACTCCTGGCTGTCTGCTCAGAAATAGCTCCTGGCAGGCACGGGGGACCATATGGGACACCGGGATTCGAACCAACCACCTTTGGTCCTGGATTGGCTGCTTGCAAGGCAAACGCCACTGTGCTATATCTCCGGGCCCGGGCCTTTTCTTTTCTATAAATTCAGTGGATCATGTTTTTAGGGGGAGAAGTTTGCTGCTATGTCTACTCTTCAGATTATTACCTTTGAGTCTTGCTGCAAGCTGAATAGCTATCTTTCTGAAATTTGTAGCGTACCTTGAGATGAGACTTCCAATTTTGTGACTATATATGAAATTTGTAGAGGTAATTAACATAAAGGAAGAGCAACATGAAGGAACTGGGAGATGTGGCATGAAATGAAATAAGGCCGAAGAGGGATAAACTCAGGATGAGATCCCTGTATGTACTGTTAAAAAGAACTGCATGAGAAAATGCAGTGGTTTAATGGGGGAATAACTAGATCACGTTTTCCCCAAAGTAGAGGGAGGTGACGGAAAAAAAAATCAAGTGTTGGTGTGGGGTGGGGGAGAAAAGATATATGAGAAGCAACAGGGAGCAGGGTCAAGAGGGTTCAGGTACATTGGTGTTAAGAAATGATAGGGTTAAATATAAAAATCACAGTCTACAACAATGAAATCAAGGGACCAAAATTTAATGAAGAAAGAGAAAAATGGTCCTGTCAAGATGCCAGTCTGGGTGTGGAAGTGTAAGAGATGGAACCTGAAAACACTGGTGCAGGGAGGTTGAGACTGTTGACAATTCTAGAACATTGTGTTTCTAAAACCCAACTCTGAATAACTTGGTAAACTAATGTGCTTCAATAGAATATATTTTTAATAAATTTTTATTTAAACATCACGATAACATGCATGATTGTATTTGGGTTTCAGTCATAAACAGGACACCCCCTTCACCAGTGCAACATTCCCACCACCAATGCCCTCCTCCCTCTTTCCCAACCCCTGCCCATATTCGAGACCAGCATTCTACTTCTCTCACTCATTAACATTGTCATGATAGTTGTTAGTGTAGTTATTTCCCTAACTGCACTCACCACTCTTTGTAGTGAACTTCATATCGTGAGACTTCCTTCCAGCCCTTATGTCTATAGTCTCTGGGTATTATTACAATAACGTCATTAATTTTTCTTAAAACTCATAGATGAGTGAACTATTCTGTGTCTATCTCCATCTGACTTATTTCACTCAGCATAATAGATTCCATGTACATCCACGTATAGGAAAATTTCATGACTTCATCTCTCCTGATGGCTGCATAATATTCCATTGTGTATATGTACCACAGTTTCTTTAGCCATTCATCTGTTGAAGGGCATCTTGGTTGTTTCCAGAGTCTGGCTATTATAAATAGAGCTGCAGTAAATACAGGTGTAAGGAAGAAATTGTTTGAATTGTATTTTTGTGTTCGTAGGGTATATGCCTAGGAGTAGTATAGCTGGATCATATGAGAGCTCAATTTCCAGTTTTTTGAGGAATCTCCATAATTTTTTCAATAAAGGCTGGACTAGATGGCATTTCCATTGGCAGTGAATGAGGGTTTCTTTCTATCCGCATCCCCTCCAGCACTGATTGTTCTTGTTCTTTATGATGTGTGCCAATCTCTTTGGCATGAGATGGTACCTCATCATTGTTTTGATTGGCACATCCCTAATGATTAGTGATGTGGAGCATTTTTCATGTGTCTTTTGGCCATTTGTATTTCTTATTTGAGGAAGTGTCTGTTCAATACTTTTCCCCATTTTTAATGGGGTTAGGTTTTTTTTTCTTCTTGAATTCTGTCAGTACCTTGTATATTTTGGATATTAGCCCCTTATCTGATGGGTGTCTTTTGTATTCTGGGCACTACTTCCTTTGAGGTGCAGAAGTTTCTCAGCTAAATATAATCCCATCTGTTTATCTCTTGTTTGGAGAGTGCTGCTTCCTCCTTGAAGGTGCCTTTAGTTTCAATGTCATGGAGTGTTTTACCTACATGTTGTTCTATATACCTTATGTTTTCAGACCTGATATCAAGGTCTTTAATTCATTTGGATTTGTGGATGGTGTTATATGGAGGTCTGAGTTTCTTTTTTTGCAAATAGTGAACCAGTTATGCCAACACCAATTGTTGAAGAGGCTTTTCTTGCTCCACTTTGGATTTCTTGCCCCTTTATCAAAGATTAGTTAATTGTATGTCTGGGGAGCACTCTCTGAATACTCAAGTCTATTCCAATGATCTGAGGATATGTCTTTATTCCAATACCATGCTGTTTTAATAACTATTGCTTTACAGTGCAATTTAAATTTGGGGAAAGTAATGTCTCCCATATTATTTTTCTTAAGGATTGCTTTAGCTATTTGTGGGTATTTATTGTTCCAAATGAATTTCAGGAGTATTTGATCCACTTCTTTGAAGAATGTCATGGGCATTTTTGGAGGGATTGCATTAAATCTGTACACTGCTTGGGGAGTATTGCCAATAAAAACATTAAGATGATCTCAGTGGTCTTCAAGCTTTTTAAACAGGGGTCAGTTCACTGTCCTTCAGACTATTGGAGGGTCACACTATAGTAAAAAGGAAAAACTATAAACTAATTCCTATGCACACTGCATATATCTTATTTTGAACTGAAGAAGCAAAACAGGAATAAATACAATATTTGGCCTGCGGGCCGCAGTTTGAGGACGACTTATTGATGAAACATAATTCAGTTTGAATTTTAAGTGTCCTTTTAAATGGCCTTTTATGAACAGGAGATAAGGATACAGACATCTGTACATGGTGTGGCCACATGAAGGCACAGGGACAACATGGCCATATGGAAGTGAAGAAAGATGCCTTAAAAGGTCATAAACATAGAACTCTGCTGGATCTCAGATGCCAGCACCCCTATCTGCCTCTCTTCTATGCTGTGCTGCATTTTCGGCCTGATTTCATCCTGTGTGTGGCTCATCTGCAGATGGCCCACCTTTCCAGGAGCCTTCCATGGAGGTGAGTCGACATGCCCAGAAAGGGAGGAGCGCTGAACTCTGCTGGATCTCAGATGCCAGAACCCCTATCTGACTCTGTTCTGTGCTGTGCTGCATTTTTGGCCTGATTTCATCCTGTGTGTGGCTTATCTGCGGGTGGCCTGCCTTCCCGTGAGCCTTCTGTGGAGGTGACATGACTATGCCAGAAAGGGAGGAGCCAGAGGAGCACAGCCGCTACACTTCCCTTCACGACCGTGCACATCATTTAGCCAACGAATACAACCACAACAAGTAGAAAAACCCACAATACAAGTGTGACAATGGGAAAACAACGCAGGCCAGCACCACACATAGAGAATGAAGATGGCAACTCTGATGACTTGAACATGACCAACCAACTAGTCAGTCTCTCAGATAAGGAGTTTAGAGTCGCAATATTGAAGATGCTCAAAGAACTCAAACAAAGTATAGAAGAGAACAATAATAAGAATCAAGAGAATATGAAGATAGAAATCAGAAAACTCCAAACTGAAATTTCAGGTCAAATAACAGGTCTGAAAAATTCAGTAGATGAATTGAAGAAAAACATGGTTGAGCTTTCCCATGGGTTAACAGAAGCTGAGGATAGAATTAGTACACTGGAAGATGAGATGAATAACAATTCCATACAGCAGAAGAAATAGAAAAACACCTCAAAGCAAATGATCAAACGATGGAAAAATTACTCAAAGAATGGGAACAGATGAAGATAGAAGTCTATGATAAGCTCAACAAAAACAACTTAAGAATCATTGGAGTCCCAGAGACCCAGGAAGAAAATCTCCAGGAAGAATCAACAGTCAAGAACATCATTAAAGAGAAACTACCAGAGCTAATGAATACATGCAATCAAATCCTGCATGCCCGAAGAGTACCAACTAAAAGAGACCCCAGAGAAAACACCACAAGACACATCCTAGTCACAATGACGAATCCCACAGAGACAGAATTCTGAAAACAGCAAGATCAAAAAGAGAAATTACATTCAAGGGAACATCCTTGAGATTTACTGCAGACCTGTCACCGGAAACACTCAAGGCCAGAAGGCAGTGGTGGGACATAGTGGAAAAACTCAATGAAATAAATACTTCACCTAGAATAATGCACCCAGGAAAACTCACTTTAAGGTTTGAAGGAACAATACATGGTTTCACAGACAAACAACAGCTCAGAAACTTTACAGACTCAAAACCATTCTTAAAAGAAAAACTGAATGGCATACTTTAAGACAAAACTGACCAACAGACACACCAAACTTCGATAAAAAGATGGCACTAACTCCCAGGACAATTCTTTCTCTCAATGTCAATGGACTAAATGTACCAGTTAAGAGACACAGTGTGGCTAAATGGATCAAAAAACTCAATCCAACCTTTTGCTGCTTACAAGAAACGCACCTTAATAGTCAGAACAAACATAGACTCAAAATAAAAGGCTGGAGGAAAATCATCCAAGCAAACAACACCCATAAAAAAGCTGGAGTGGCCATACTAATATCAGATGATACAAACTTTATACTTAGGAAAGTGTAAGGGACAAAGATGGACATTTTGTATTAATCAAGAGATACGTACAGCAGGAAGAAATCACTCTCCTAACATATATGCACCGAATGAGGGGCCAGCAAAAATATTTAATACAACTGTTGACAAATCTGAAAAATAATATCAATAACAACACAATAATTGTGGGAGACCTCAACATGGCATTGTCAACACTTGACAGCTCAACCAGACTGAAACCCAAAAAGAATATACTAGACCTGAAAAGAGAAATGGAAGAAAGAGGCCTAGTAGACATATACAGGACATTCCACCCCCAGAAGCCTGGATACACGTTTTTCTCTAATGTACATGGGACATTCTACAGGATAGACTACATGCTAGCACATAAAACATACCTCCATAATATCAAGAGGATAGAAATTATGCAGGCTACCTTTGCTGACCACAAAGCCCTGAAATTATATGTGAACTACAAAGGGACACAGAAGAAAAACTTTAATACCTGGAAGTTAAACAGCCTCATACTGAAAAATCAGTGGGTCCGAGATGAAGTCAAAGAGAAAAACAAAACCTTCCTGAAACAAATGACAACGAAGACACAAACTATCAGAACCTATGGGACGCAGCAAAAGCAGTACTGAGAGGAATATTTATAGCTTTGCAAGCACACATCAGGAAAGAAGAAGTGGCATACCTGAATAGCTTAATAACGCAGCTCATAGAATTAGAAAGTGCTCAACAAAGGACCCAAAATAGGGAGGCAGAAGGAAATAACAAAGCTGAGAGCAGAAATCAATGAAGTGGAAAGCCAAAAAACAATCCAAAAGATCAATGAAAGCAGAAGTTGGTTCTTTGAAAAAAAAAAAAAAAACAAGCTTGATAGACCAGTGGCAAAACTAACAAAGAAAGAAAGAGAGAGAAACTTGATTACTCGTAATAGGAATGAAAAAGGTAAGATCGCTACTGATATGGTAGAGATTCATAGGATAATCAGAAACTACTTTGAGAAACTCTATGCAACTAAAAATGAAAACCTGAAAGAAATGGATAAATTCTTGTACTCTTATAATCTTCACCATTGAATGAAGAGGATATAGCATAACTAAACACACCCATCACTATTAAGGAAATTAAGACACTAATCAAATGTCTGCCCAAACACAAAAGCCCAGGCCCAGATGGATTTACTAATGAATTCTTTCAAACCTTTCAAGAGGAACTAGTACCAATCCTGGCAAGACTTTTCCATGAAATCGAAAAAACAGGAACACTTCCAAATAGCTTTTATGAAGCCAACATCACCTTGATATCTAAACCAGACAAAGATGCTACCAAAAAAGAAAATTATAGACCAATATCTCTGATGAATACAGATGCAAAGATCCTCAACGAAATCTGGCAAATAGGATTCAATGCCTCATTAAGAAGATCATCCACTACAATCAAGTAGGTTTCATTTCAGAAATGCAAGGCTGGTTTAACATCCATAAATCTATCAACATAATACACAACATCATCAACAAGAAAAAAATGAAATGATCATATCAATAGACGCAGAGAAAGCATTTGATAAGGTTCAACACCCATTCTTGATCAAAACTCTCAGCAAGATGGGAATGGAAGGAACATTTCTCAATATAGTTAAGGCCATCTACCACAAGCCAAAGGCAAATATTGTCCTCAATGGAGAAAAACTGAAAGCCTTTCCTCTAAATTCTGGCACAAGACAAGGCTGACCCCTCTCACCACTCCTATTCGACGTAGCACTGAAAGTGCTTGCTATAGTGATTAGGCAAGAAAAAGATATCAAGGGAATCCAGATAGGAAAGGAAGAAGTCAAGCTCTCGTTGTTTGCAGATGACATGATACTCTACTTAGAATACCCTATAGTCTGAAAGGAAAAGCTTCTAGAAACAATAGACTCATATAGCAAGGTGGCAGGCTACAAAATTAACACACAAAAATCAATGGTCTTTCTATACACCAATAGTAATAAGGAAGAAATGGACATTAAGCAAACAACCCCATTCACAATAGTGCCACACAAACTCATATATCTTGGAATCAACCTAACTAAAAATGTGAGGGACCTATACAAAGAAAATTATAAAACTCTGCTCCAAGAAATAAGAGAGGACACGCGGAAATGGAATCACATACCCTGCCATGGATTGGCAGGATTAACATCATTAAAATGACAATACTCCCCAAAGCATTGTACAGATTTAATGTGATCCCTCTAAAGATACCCATGACATTCTTCAAAGAAGTGGATCAGGCACTTTTGAAATTCATTTTGAACAATAAAGCAATCATTGGGAAAAGGAATATGGGAGGCACTACTTTCCCCAACTTTAAACTGTACTACAAAGCAATAGTTATCAAAACAGCATGGTATTGAAATAAAGATAGGCCCTCAGATCAGTGGAATAGGCTTGAATACTTAGAGAATGTTCCCCAGACATACAATCACCTAATTTTTGATAAAGGAGCAAGAAATCCTAAATGGAGCAAAGAAAGTCTCTTCAACAAGTGGTGTTGGCACAACTGGCTAGCCAATTGCAAAAAATTGAACTTAGACCCCCAGCTAACATCATGTACGAAGGTTAAATCCAAATGGATGAAAGACCTCGATATCAGACCTGAAACCATAAGATATATAGAACAACACGTAGGTAAAACACTCCAGGACATTGAGACTAAAGGCATCTTCAAGGAGGAAACTGCACTCTCCGAGCAAGCGAAAGCAGAAATTAACAGATCGTAATATATTAAACTGAGAAGCTTCTGCACCTCAAAAGAAATAGTGCCCAGGATACAGGAGCCCCCCACTGAGTGGGAGAAAATATTCACCCAATACCCATCAAATAAGGGGCTAATCTCCAAAATATAAAAGGCACTGACAGAACTTTACAAGAAAAAGACATCTAATCCCATCAAAAATGGGGAGAAGAAATGGACAGACACTTTCACAAAGAAGAAATACATATGGCCAAAAGACACATGAAAAAATGCTCCACATCACTAATCATCAGGGAGATAAAAATCAAAACAACTATGATGTACCACCTCAAACCCCAGAGATTGGCACACATCACAAAGAATGAGAACAAGCAGTGCTGGCAGGGATGTGGAGAGAAAGGAACTCTTATCCACTGCTGGTGGGAATGCTGTCTAGTTCAACCTTTATGGAAAGCAATATGGAGATTCCTCCAAAAACTGGAAATCAAGCTCCCATATGACCCAGCTATACCACTCCTAGGAATATACCCTAGGAACACAAACATACAATAAAAAATTCTTTCCTTACACCTATATTCATTGCAGCACTATTTACCATATCAAGACTCTGGAGACAGCCAAGATACCCTTCAACAAATGAATGGCTAAAGAAACTGTGGTACACATACACAATGGAATATTATGCAGCTGTCAGGAGAGATGAAGTCATGAAATTTTTCTATACATGGATGTATGACCGATACAAAACAAATTTCCCTTCTTTAAGCTTCCCAGACTGTGGAGCTGGGTTGTGACAGTCCTCGCTAACTGTGAGTCTCAGAAAGGAAGTGCATCTGTATTCGATGATTTCTAGCAGTTGGTCTAACATACTTTCAGGGTTGATGGGGCTGGGCTGTTGACACTTAGGCATTCATGCCAAATGGCATTGAAACCCCTTGGTATAGGCAGGCCACTTTCCAAGTACAGTCACTGGATTTAGAACTGTGAAGAGAAACAGTTCATAGTCAGATACTAATAGGTCTATTTTGGAGCAGAATGCCAAAGTTTCACATGACTGTTTAAGATAAAATGAGTTGCCTTAAACAAAGTTGGTGCTGACTTCTGGAAAGGTATTAGGGAGAATATCAAGGAAAAGCTTTCAAATCAGTCAAAAGGAATGGGAAGCTCCTGAAGGGTATTGGTCCTGTAATCTGACCTGGGTTGGTTATGTGCCTCTATTCTTAGATAAGTTTCTTAGTGATCTTAAATTCCAATTTCTATTTGAAATCAGGAAGCACTGAGGTATGCGACAAATAGTGTGAGTCAAGAGTTCAAAATTATTTCAGGATTATTTGGTGGAACTTTTTTGTTTGTATCTGATGACTAATTTTGTTTGACAGGGTGAAGGTTCCCTCAGATAGATATCTTGTGAAATATTTCTGAAAGTTCTTTGGATGGTGTCTCCCAAATACATTAACATTTAAATCAGTAGACTGAGAAATATGCACCCTATGCAGATACAGAACATCTAATCTCTTGAGGACTACTATAGCACAGAAAGTTTAAGCAGCATTGAATACCTTCTCTGCTCTAGGTAAGACACACCACTCTTACCTTTGATATCAGCACTATTATTCCTAGACTTTTCAATTAAGACTGGAAGTTATTCAATCACCCTTCCCCACCAATTCACTAGCCTTTGGAATCTGGACAGAATTAGACTAAATCAGGCTGAATTAGACACCAGCTTTCCTCATTCTCCATTACTGATGGCAGACCATGGCTGTGGCCTCCAGGACTCTGTGACTCAGCTCCTAAAATAATTCTATACACTGTTACCTTATACAATGGTGAGGTCCCAATTTTGCTTGACCTGTCACAGTGTCTTCAAGCTGTCAAGGCCTTCACACATGTCAACTAACAGAAATAATCAGTGTACTACAAACACAGTAGAAAGCCCCACATCCCAGTTCTCATCCCCATTGCCCTCCTGGATGGTTGTGCAGTAACATGGAGAAATACTACTGGGAAGGAACATTTGAAGATTTTCTTACTGAACATAGTGCTATGGAAATTCTCTTTACCAATTCTCCTAACTCAGTATCAAAGTGGTTCTCAGCCCTTCACCACCAGCTCTTGGATTCAGCCAACCCACCAAGGAGCTTTAAGAGCTGATAAGGCTGACCATTAAAGGGGACCTTTGCCAGGTCTGTGGAAACAGGAAGATTCTGGGAAGATACAGATGAACAACTGAAATAATGGCAACATCTGTGGCCATACTAAGAACCTGGCTGAGAACTGAGGTGACATTGGCACGGAGGGTATGGGACCCACATTTGGAAGGCACCCAAGAGATTCGTCCCAGCTCCAAAGGATTCCCTAAAGTGTAAGATAGTACAGGACTCAGTAGGCTCCAGTTAAGAGGGCATCCATTGGACTGGGAGCAAAGGAGAAGAGTGATAATTGGGAGTCCCTCAAAGTGGCTCCCAGAGACTAATGGAGGTGTGGGAATTGGAGCAGGAGAGCTCAGCTGCAGAAGAAGCGAGAGGAAATTGCAGGGGAATAAACGCAGGTCAAGAGAATTCACAGTAGGACGAGCTGGGAAATATCAAGCTCATGAAGACCTGGAGCATATGGACAATAAGTTTTTGAGAGAGGGAGAGAGAGAGAGAGAGAGAGAGAGAGAGAGAGAGAGAGAGAGAGAGAGAGAGAGAGAGAGAGAGAGAGAGAGAGAGAGAGAGAGAGAAGACAGTTGCCTTCATGAGGCTACTTTAGCTCAGTCCCCCAGTGTGACCAAGAGTGATCCCTGAGTAAAGTCAAGAGTAATCTTTAAACTGCACTGGGTGTAGCTCTTACCACAAATATTTAAACACAGCAATAACTTAGCATGAAGGAAAGGTTAGGAAGTCATTTCCTTTTGCAGAAAATTCAAAATGTGAACCGTAAAAACATTGATCCAATAGAAGTGCCCCAGTATACAAAGGTTCGTTTGGTGCTGAGGCAGTTTAGCTATACTCTGGAAAGGTGGGGCTTCCCAGTGGGCAGCACTCACAGCCAGCAGCAGAGCACATAGCCTGGGCATCCCTCACAGTCACCCCTACCCTGCATGCTCTTTTGTAGCTGGTGCCCTAGATGCTGAGCCTCTTTTTATTTTGATAGACTCTATGTTCACTGTACCTTCTTCATGTCTACACGTATAGACATAGACTCTTCCCCCTTGTGTTCCCAGAATCGAGATCAGTCTGTGTAACTATGATTTTAGCTAGAGCATTGCAAAATGACACACTTACATTATGGCACATTTCTCAACAAATTGCCTTATTTTGAAGTGTCACATGATTCTGTCTCTATTTCTCTCTCCCTCCCTCCTTCCCTCTCCCCCTCTCTCTTTCAGATTGCTCTATTTCCCTCTCTCCCTCTCTTTTCTACTGGTTTCATTTCTATGAAAATCTGACTAATGCAGTACCCATGGTTGTAGAAAATGCTAAATTGTAGCAAAGCCTGGCTAAAGTTGATATATGTAGACCCATTTTTTTTGCTCCTGGGCACACAAAGAGACTAGGTTTCTCAGCTATCCTTGTGGTCATGTTGGGGTTTTTGACTTGGTTCTGGTCAATAGAATAGGGGCAAAACTGGAAAGTTAACCACAAAATTTCCTGTTCTGCTCTTTTTTTCTCTCTTCCACTTCTTGAGAGACCTTGGAAGGTGTATACTGGTATTCAATACTACAGATTCCTGGGTAGAAAAAATGGATTACTGAATTCATGAGGTTGGGGCGAGAGCCATCAATTCACATTATATTTTGTTGTGTGTGTGTATATATATATATATATATATATTGCTGAGAATAGACCCAGGGCCTCTTTTAGGCAAGGCATGTGCTTTCCTGCACTCTGAACTCTGAGAAATAAACATAGTATTAAGCCACTGAAATGTGTAGCTGTATGTCACAGCAGCTTGTGCTAAGATCTGAGCAATATGCGAACAGAACAGGTATAGGGAGATTGATAATTTCTCAAGCAAGTCTTGCATGGCCTCTGTATTCTAAGGAGTATGGTAGGTGCTAGAGATCTAGCGACAAGCTAGCCAGGCATGAGTGCAACTCTTAGAACTTCCAGTTCAATGCAGGAGAGAGACATTAAACACATGACTGCACAAATATCAATAAAATAAACGTGGCAAGTGCTAAAACAAAAAGGTATATGTGGTGAGCAAGTAGAATGCAGGGGGTGGTGGTTGACTTATTCTGGACAGAATTAAGCCTGGTAATGACAGCTAAAGTGAGTCCTGAGAGATGTGTAGGTGTTTGCTAGGCAAGGAGCTAAGGTTTGGAATAACTTTATAGGCAGGAACAAACAGCAGATGGCCCAAGCTGAAAAGATGCCATAAGGTTGATTGGTAATTTTTAACTATTATAATACTTATATACTGGAGCATAAGCTGAGTTTTTTGGCACAAAATTTGTGCCATAAAAACCTGAACTCAGCTTATACTCGGGTCATACAGGTTATTTGATTCAGTGCACGTGCACCAAATCAAATGCAGGTAGTCTCCTGCTGTCTGCTGGAGGGGATGGTGCTTCAGCTCAAAGTTGCAGCTGAGCTGAAGAAATACGCTGCTGAACTGACCTGTATGCCACTAAACTATTTAACTCACAATATTCTGCACTTTGTATGAGAACGACAATAGTGATGATGTTATCTGCAAACTCAGTGATGATAACAATGTCTATACTGATACCCTCACATCAGATATAGCTGAAGCTCTGATTCAGTTTTGAAGGATTTTAACCTTTGTGATTTAGCTTGATTACCTGTTAAGCTACGATTTTCTGCACTTTATTTAAAGTTTTAAAGTTATTGTTGCTAGTTTACAGTTTTCATTAGCAATAAATATTGAAAATCATTTAACTTCTGATTCCTCAATTAATGTAATTGTTTTGGGTATATATTTTTTTCTTTTTGAAATTTACCAGTGGCTGTTGCATTTTCCACGTTGGCATATACTCTAGTCACTAAGTTTTCACAGCTTTTAGGGTAAAATTAGGCGGGTTGACTTATACTCGAGTATATGTGGTAACCTGCTCATTACTAAAATTTATTTATTTGCTTCTTTCTTAAAATAACATCCTTCCTCATCATTAGGGCCAAATTGCAGGAGTGACTACTCCACATTTCTTAGTTGCTGGAGATTCTAAGACTGAAGGAAACACAAATGTTGGAAAAGGGATCTTTAGGAAGGTTACCCTTGGCATAATCAGGATTTTGTCCTAATGAGAAACAGAAACTTCCCACTTGGAGCAATTGTAGTTCATCAACATCAGAGTCCATTAAGGATTATTGACACAGCAGCCCCAATAATGTGTCATAATCTGCTAGGGGACCCGTCAATGCATGGTTTATTGACATAACAACCTCTTTGGGTGGAAAATAAAATACTATCACTTTATTGTTGTGGCAATTATCTTTGAAAAAATTATCTTTGAAAAAAGTCAAAGTTCTCAACTTGACTATGAATTAATTGGTTTTCTTTTTTATATAACAGATGTTGTTTGACCTAGAAGAAGAAATAATATTATAGAAATTGTGATCAGTCTGAAGGGGAAAAGTTGCCTAAAAATAAAGTATAAATAGCAGCTGCTTGAATTGTTCTCCTAATATATCACATTGACAGATTTTACTTTTTCAATGAAGCGGGGATTCATGAGGAGGCAGTTGGATGGGAAGATTATTCTAGGAGGACACCTGCCATGTGTGGCACATGACTTTTAGTGGCACAGAGAGGCCACAGAGTTTCAAGGTATTGCTATAGACCTGGCAATAAGCCCTGAAAATGAAGGCAATCTCAGGAACCCACATCTTTTACCATGATGTGCCCTGACTTTCTTTTGCCTCATTTATCTTCTGATTATTGATGTTTGGAGCATGCAGACATGCAGATTTTCATATTTGCACACAGTTCCTGTTCTCCACGAAAAAGTTCTAATTTCTTCTTCAGTATAAGGTTCAGGAAAATCTGGAAAGAGGCAGACATCATTCTAAACCAGCTCAAATGATTGAAGGAACAACAATGACCAAGTAGAGAGACACTAGCATTGTCCAACCATGGAGAAACTTTCCAATTCAGTTTGTCTTTATTAGATCTTGCCATTTGCTACCAAAAAAGAGCAGCTTTTTTCATTGCCTTTCTTTGTCCCCCTCCAACAAGAAATGTGTGATACACCACAAATTTGGGCACCAGTTAGCTCCTGTCACTTGAACTCATCTTGATTAAAATGACCATTATGGAAACAGCACAGTGTGATTTGGGGTGCATGTAAGGCCAGCTCCTCTGATGGACATAGTCCTAGGCTAGACCCAGAACTACAGTGGTTACCTAAACAACACCTTCTTGCATCCAGGGGTGTCCATTCTTCATAGTCCTACTGATAGCCGTGCCTCTTGTTTCTCTGGTTCCATGCAGGACCTTACTTATCCTGCAGGACACTGCCTCTAGTCTGACACTTGAGCCCTAGAGAATGGGAACGTCTTATGAGCTCCTAAAGACCCCTCAGATCTGTCTACTTTTCATCCCTCTGTCTTCTAAGTTCAACCCACTATCCTCTCTTACTTGAAAATTTATTTATTTTTATTAAGGGAGCCAGAGCAATAGTATAGCAGAAGGTAGGGCATTTGTCTTGCAGATGGCTGATCCAATTTACATCACAGGCCTCCCAGATCATCCCCCAAATACTACCAGAAGTAATTCCTGAATGCAAAGCTAGGAGTAATCCCTGAGCATTGCAGGGTGCGGCCCAGCCCCCAATATTTTTTTTTATTAAGACACACTGTAATTTACAAAGTTGCTTATAACTTAGTTGTTTCAGGCATGCAATGTTCTAATACCAATCCTATCCCCAATATCCCCTTCACTGCACCAATGTCCCCATGTTTCCTCCCACCTTTCAGCCTGCCCCTTTGGCAGGTATATAATCAGTTTAGTTCATATGACTTGCCCTTAAAGAAATTACAAATACCGTATTTTCCGGAGTATAAGACGACTTTTTTTTTGGTGGACAGATTTTTTTTATTTAAACAACTTTATTACATACATGATTGTGTTTTGGTTTCAGTCATGTAAAGAACACCACCCGTCACCAGTGCAACATTCCCATCACCAATGTCCCAAATCTCCCTCCTCCCCACCCAACCCCCGCCTGTACTCTAGACAGGCTTTCTATTTCCCTCATACATTCTCATTATTAGGATAGTTCAAAACATAGTTATTTCTCTAACTAAACTCATCACTCTTTGTGGTGAGCTTCATGAGGTGAGCTGTAACTTCCAGCTCTTTTCTCTTTTGTGTCTGAACGATATTATTGCAAGAATGTCTTTCATTTTTCTTAAAACCCATAGATGAATGAGACCATTCTGCGTCTTTCTCTCCCTCTCTGACTTATTTCATTCAGCATGATAGATTCCATGTACATCCATGTATAGGAAAATTTCATGACTTCATCTCTCCTGATAGCTGCATAATATTCCATTGTGTATATGTACCACAGTTGCTTTAGCCATTCATCTGTTGAAGGGTATCTTGGCTGTTTCCAGAGTCTTGCTATGGTAAATAGTGCTGCAATGAATATAGGTGTAAGGAAAGGATTTTTGTATTGTATTTTTGTGTTCCTAGGGTATATTCTTAGGAGTGGTATAGCTGGATCGTATGGGAGCTTGATTTCCAGTTTTTGGAGGAATCTCCATATTGCTTTCCATAAAGGTTGAACTAGACGGCATTCCCACCAGCAGTGGATAAGAGTTCCTTTCTCTCCACATCCCCATAAGACGACTTTTGAAGCAAAAAAAGTCAACCCGAAAATCAGGGGTCATCTTATATGCCGAGTATATCCCGAAAAATGTTTCAATATGCAGCTAAATGAAAATTGTCTGAATATTGCCACAAAAGTATTTTCCAACTCGATCGTGCACCAATCACTGCAAAGCTGCTAGGACCGCCTCTCTAACTCAGCCAATCTAAGCAGGCTTTTTATACATGCAAATTAGACAATGTTCTGGACCCAAATCTACACTGTAAAAAGCCTGCTCAGATTGGCCAGAGTCAGAGAGGAAGTCTAGTACAGTATAACTTTTGAACTTTTGCTTGTTGTGATTGGCTCACTGTGGTACATACAGTTGCAGCACAGGAACGTTCTGTCTGATATAGCGAATATAGGCCTAAACCTATGTTTTAACTGCAAAGTTAGGGAGTCATTTTATATGCTGGAAAATACAGTAGAATTATCAGAAAATAAACCAATAAAAGTCAATTTGTGAGAATTGATTGCTATATATGTTTTTAAACTTTCTTATATTGATAGACAACAATCCCAAGCACCACCTGTGAGTGCCATTGTACCACCACATGTTGGGAAGTGTATCCTGTCCTCTTAATGAGTTCTTTTCTTCCTGGTTTCAAGGCTAGGAGTGCCCTAAGATGTTTCCTGCCATTAACACTTTATATAGTTTACTTGGGCTGTTTTAACCAAGCCCTTTGTGGGTAATTCTGTCCTTGTTAAATCCATGTTCCACTCTGTAGATCTTTTTCTTTCTTTCTTTCTTTCTTTCTTTCTTTCTTTCTTTCTTTCTTTCTTTCTTTCTTTCTTTCTTTCTTTCTTTCTTTCTTTCTTTCTTTCTTTCTTTCTTTCTTTCTTTCTTTCTTTCTTTCTTTCTTTCTTTCTTTCTTTCTTTCTTTCTTTCTTTCTTTCTTTCTTTCTTTCTTCTTTCTTTCTTCTTTCTTTCTTTCTTTCTCTCTCTCTTTCTTTCTTTCTCTCTCTTTCTTTCTCTCTCTCTTTCTTTCTTTCTTTCTTTCTTTCTTTCTTTCTTTCTTTCTTTCTTTCTTTCTTTCTTTCTTTCTTTCTTTCTTTCTTTCTTTCTTTCTTTCTTTCTTTCTTTCTTTCTTTCTTTCTTTCTCTCTCTCTCTTTCTCTCTCTTTCTTTCTTTCTCTCTCTTTCTTTCTTTCTCTCTCTCTCTCTCTTTCTTTCTTTCTTTCTTTCTTTCTTTCTTTCTTTCTTTCTTTCTTTCTTTCTTTCTTTCTTTCTTTCTTTCTTTCTTCTTTCTTTCTTTCTTTCTTTCTTTCTTTCTTTCTTTCTTTCTTTCTTTCTTTCTTCTTCTTTCTTTCTTTCTCTCTCTCTCTCTCTCTCTTTCTTTCTTTCTTTCTTTCTTTCTTTCTTTCTTTCTTTCTTTCTTTCTTTCTTTCTTTCTTTCTTTCTTTCTTTCTTTCTTTCTTTCTTTCTTTCTTTCTTTCTTTCTTTCTTTCTTTCTTTCTTTCTTCTTTCATTATTTTTTGCCACAGCTGGCAGCGCTCAGGAGTTACTCCTGGCTCAGGAGGCCAAGTGGAATGCCAGGATCAAACCTGTATCCATCTTGGGTCAGCTGTGTGCAAGGCAAACACTCTACCACTGTGCTACCACTCTGGCCCAATTGCCACAATTTCTTGAGACTAGGTCTTTCTCTTTTAAAAGAAGTTGATTGGAGACCCTGTGATTTCCAATGTTGTTAATGGTAGGGCTTCATACAGAAAGCATTCCAGCACCTCAGCCTACAACAAAATGCCTGTTGCTCACCACCACTGTGCCACTCCCCCTGCATTGTTTCCTCTCATCCTCCTGCCATCAGAAGCTTCCTCTGGAGACCACTTCTCTGTTTCTTTGTTTTTAGGCATTTATTATATTCTTATGATGTTTCCTTATATCCCACATAGGACAGAGATCTGTGGTTCTCTTCCTTCTGAATAACTTTACTCAGCATGATACTCTCCAGATCCATAGCTTAGCAGCAAATTGTCTGATTTTTGTCATTTCTTGTGCCATTCCACTGCTTTTGTGTACCACAGTTTCTTTATCTAGACATCTGTCTTTAGACTTGGGTTTTTTTTTTTCCAGATTTTGACTATTGTGAATTGTGCAGATGTTTTTCCTCTTGGTATTAAAAAAGAACCTGTATCAACTTCTTTAATCAAACACCTATCATGGTAATTTTTTAAAGTACAAATTAATGGTTTAATCCAACCCAACTTGATATATTTGCAATCCCTCCTCCTCTTTATATCTGCTTTCAGCTTTCATGGTGAACTCTAACTGGGTTATACATGTCTCTGCTACCTTACAATCTTCCGAGGTCCAAGGCTATATACTCTTCTATGTACTTACTATTCATGTCCACAAGGTCACAAAATCTCTTGCCATATGGGTACAGCAAATGTTGGTTTCACACGTGGAGAAATTAAAGATGTGGACAAGTTCAAGGTGTCATAAATATTTTCTACTGCTTTCTCTATCAAGGTCCTCGTGTTCTTTTTTCTTTTGTTTGTTTTGTTTGAGGACACCATACTGCTGTTCTCAGGATTTATTCCTGGCTTTGTGCACAGGGATCACTCTTGGTGGGGCTCAAGGGACTATATGTGGTGCTGAAAATCAAACCTGGGTTGACTGCATGCAAGACCAATTCCCTACCTTTTGTATTATCTCCTTATTTCTTTTCTTTCCATTTCTGTAATTCTAACACTAGGCTACCGGCAAGTCCCATACTGGAAATATTTGTTGTCTTGCTGTTAGACTAAGATCTAGGGGTCCTTTTGGAAGTTTATCATTGTAAGATTATTTTTCCAATATAAAGTCTTGATAAACAGCTGGTACTCTGAGGTTAGTGTCCATGAAAGAAGTTTAGCTGGGCCTTTTATGTGACAGCATCTAAAATTCAGATCGCTGATAAATAGATACCACTCATTTTTAACCTTTATTCAAATCTCATGGGGGGGGATTCATGATGTTCACTGGCTAAATGGCCTTACTGTTTGCGAAGGGAGCGAGATCCTTTGGATTAATGACACAATTGCTCTGAAGGGTACAATTTTCGAGGAATGGAGGCCAGTGTGGCTTGGTTAAACCTTAAACTGAGAAGATGCTGCTTTGGTATGAGAGAGAAGGACGCTTTGGGAACTTGAGAGCAGGCGTGGCCTCTTGCTAAGAAGGAGAGTTGGGCATGGTCAGAGCCAGAGGGTAGCCCCCGCCCTTTGGCAGGCCCTGACCCCCTTGATGCCACCTATTTCTGTACAAGGTAGTCTTGGGAGCATTACCTGTTGTCAAGGAGCGGCCTGCTCTTTCCAAGAGAGTGCTTCATGTCTCTCTTTTTCTCTCTACAAGAGGAGGCCCATTTCCTCTTTTCCATGCCACTAAGGATTAGGAAGCTGAAGACTCTTCTGCACACTCTCCAATTCAGGCCAATCACAGGCAGACACGTAGGGTTCCTGGTGCTACAGAGGTTGATGGGCAGGCCTGATGCTTCTGCAGGGCCTTGATAGAAGCTTCCAATTGCTTTTGTGCAGACTTGCCTTGGACCCATGTAGATGGGATAACATTCTGACAGTTCTATGTTGGGGCAGAATTTCTTTTTATTTTTTGTTTCTGTTTTTATTTTTGAGTAACATTTCCAGTTCTCAGGGCTTATTCCTCACTCTGTGCACAGGGATCACTCCTGGTGGTCCTCTGGGAGTGTATGGTGCCAGGGATCTAACCTAGCTTGATTGCATGCGATGTAGAAAACTTATCCCTGTGCTATTTCCTTGACCTAAATTCATTTTCTTAAAGAAATTCCCTCAAATTCTGTAACAGTTTGATTTTGGGGTCACAGGAATTACTCCTGGCATGCACTGCATCTCTATGGGGTTTCAGGGATTGAAACCAGGTCAGCCACATATAAGGCAAATGTCCCACTTGCTGTATTATGACCCTGCCTCAGATTGTGTAAGGCTTAGCCAAAATATAACTGGAATCCAATGCTGGAAGAATGATTTTATTGTTCTTTTTTAAATGCCTCATTTTACTATATTGTATCTGGTTTACTCTTACCAATGCTTTAAATTTATAATCTTTTGGCCTCTTGAACAGAGGATAATTTCATGACCAGCTTATATCAAATGCAAATACAGATACCATAAATTCATTCTTATATTTATTCATTCCCAAATATTTGTATGTCAGACACTGGTACAAAGGTGAAGATTCAGTTTCTCACTACGAGGAGCTTGCATTCTTGTGGGGGAAAACTGACACTTAGAAATCACACTAATAGGGGCTAGAGCTATAGTGCAGTAGTAGAGCATATGCCTTGCACATGGCTAACCCAGGACTGACATCGGTTCCATCCCTGCACACCCATATGGTCTGCCAAGCAAGGAGCGATTTCTAAGTGTATAGCTAGGAGTAACTCCTGGTGTCACCAGGTGTGCCCAAAAACAAAAGAATAAAAAAGAGAGAAAGAAAGAGAGAGAAAGAAAGAAAGAAAGAAAGAAAGAAAGAAAGAAAGGAAGGAAGGAAGGAAGGAAGGAAGGAAGGAAGGAAGGAAGGAAGGAAGGAAGGAAGGAAGGAAGGAAGGAAGGAAGGAAAGAAGGAAGGAAGAAAGGAAGAAAGGAAGAAAGAAGGAAGAAAGGAATAAAGAAAGAAAAAGAGAGAAGAAAGAAAGAAAGAAGGAAGGAAGAAAAGAAAGAAGAAAGGAAAGAAAAAGAAACAACGCTAATAAAGGTAAAACATATCATTAATAAAACCTCAAATGAAATTGTTTTAGGTCCTCAGCAACCTATATGTCATGGACTTACCTTACTTGAGAGTCAGAGTGGGCTTCTATAAAGTACTCTTGCTTTTTGGTTAAGATTTTGTGCTGCCCTTGGCAATGTTCAGAGCATATGCCTGGCTCTGTGCTTAATGTTCACTCCTGGTGGGCTCTGGGGACTATAGCGGGTCTGGGGGATCAAGAGTGTAAGGCAATTGTCCACTGTATATTCTCGCTCATTCTCAAGCCTAGGAAATACACTTCTGGAAATCAAACTTATTTGACCTGCTGCCCTCTTTTCGGAAAAAATAAAGTCCCCAGTGCCTGGGGAAATCTGCATTGTTTCGGCAAACAAAAAGTGTGGCCTTTTTCCCCAACATCAAAATCTATTACTACTCCGTGGGTCATTTTAGTGTTCCATTGCACAGTTGGCACCAGTTTTGAAACTGTATTCTAGAGTCTAAGAAACCAGGGATACCTGATCAATTGATACAAAACACAAGCACTGTCAAAAGTGATCTCTAAGCTCCAGAGCCAGAGGTCATGTCTTCCTTTCTGCACACTCCATCTGATGACACCTGAACCCTAACATGAGGAATGTCTGTCTCCTTTGAAACGATGTGCCCATCTGTGCTCTTACTGCCAGCTTTCCCTCCCTAAGGCCGACTTAAATCTCTTAGATGTTGATATATCAGCTTTCCAGGTGATGTCGTGAGAGCAGCCACAGATGTAGGGAAACCAAAATGTTCTTTGGAAACATGCAAGTCTGGATTCAGGTGTGGTTGTGCAACTTCCAAGTGTGGTTGGGATCAAAGCCTCAGTTTCTTCTAACCCTATTAAGGTGCACATTTCATGATCTTTAGTAGGTGATGCAACAACTGTTCTGATTCATTTCAGAACATTTGCATCAGATTTTCTCAAATTCAAGGAGAACAATAGCTATGTGAAAGGCATTTTGCAAAGATGCAACATGCTTGTAACAAAAACTGTGCTCTAAAGCAGCATGAATGGCGACTTCAGCAAAATGCCAAAATAAGGAGTTCTCAAATCCTCTTTCCAGAAAGGCAATGAAAAATGAGAAAAGCTGTCAGAATCAATTTGGAAGAAAGTCTTGGATTTAAAGGTTTGTGACAACCCATGGGGGCACTTATTTAAAAAGCTACACAACAAAACCTAAGAATGAGTAGCAAGCTTTATGGTATTTATATTTACTTTAGTCCCATTTTCAAATGCCCAACTCAGAGGTAGCCTTAAAATAGTAAACTGTCTTCCTGCTTCTGAAGTGAGCAGAGAAAATTTCATTCACAAATAATTGTCATTATTTCATCTGTCTGGTGAAAGGAGGACCTACACAAAAGGCTTATCTTTATTTTAGCTGATTCTGAAATTACCCAGTGCTCTAGTTGCTACCATGGAGCATGTTTCAAAAATCTTTACAGATCATCTTTTATTCTCTGCTGATTGAGACAATAGATAAAAATTGTGACAAACAATAGACTAACAAAAGTGTTTCAGGGAAACAACTGGGGATGGAGATATCTACTAGAGTTGTATAAAAACCCCCATTTTATTATCCAGTTTTAGAAGAAAGTAAACTAAATGAAAAAATAAACAGGCCTTAGAGTATTTTTTTTGGAAATGTCGTCAAGTCATACCAACACATGTACACTGGGAATGTCAGAAGGAGGAGAGACAAAGGAGTAAAAACAGCATTGGAAGATATAATGGCTGGAAAATCACTATTTAAGAAAAATATGAATCCTCAGGGCCAATTTCAAATGAGCTTGAATAAGGAGAAACCTCAAGTGCTGCTCCTCATATGAATAATTCATAATACAACTCTTGAAAGACAAAGATAAAATTCTGAAAGAAATCAAAGGGAAGTAACGTGTCACATACAAGTGAACAATTGACTTCTCAACTGAAACCACAGATAGCAGAAAATAGCAAAGGACATCATAGTCAAGGTATAAAATGGACAAACCCTTCAACCAAATATTCTATGTCTGGAGGAACTTTTCTTTTTTCACAAATGAAGCCTTAAAACATTTCAAGATAAACAAATAGAAGAGTTCATTTCTGGAAGAAAATAACCTACAAGCCATTCCTAAGACCTTTGGATTTAAATGGAATGACTTATATGGTAGCAACACAAGTCTACATTGGGCAATAGGGTCAAAAGTATTAAAATTATGTAGGCAAATATGAGTAAAAATATTTTATTCTTAACCCCCTCCTTCAGATCAATTTAAAAAGAAAATTGCACAAAGGAAAATGGTAGCTTGTATTTAGTTTGTTACACATTTACATAATTTTGTTAATGTTTGCCACTTTACTGTATACTGCTTCCTCACCTCGCCATGACCAAAGTACTCAAGACACTCCACCAAGTACTTCTAGTTCACCTCATCACAAAGTAACCCTCTTTAGAATTTTTGACCATTTCTTTTATATTTGAGTGTTTTTAAAATTGAGTTAAAAAGTCTTCAAGTGATTTAAAATTGATTTACAAAGTCATTCATAATAGAGTGTTTCAGGCATACAATGTTCCACCACCAATCCCCCCCACCAGTGCCAACTTTTCTTCCCCTAGACCCCCAGAATCCTGCTTACTCACAGCCTGCTACTTTGACAGGCACATTTTAAAGCTCAGTTACTGTAGTTTGAGTCCCCTGCTTCCAGTGTTATTGGCTCTATGGTTTAGACATAGCCAAATATGTTCCCTCTACACCACCCATACGCTTGCACTCCCTGCCCTGTTGTCTCCTGGCTACCTTTTCTTATCCCCCATTTGATTTATTTCCTTCCATGTTCTTTTCATTTCTATAATCTAGGAGACTGGATAACCCAGGTATTCTCTCCATTAATATATTGCATTTTTGGGACCAGAGTGGTGGCACAGCAGTAGGGCTTTTGACTTGTACGTGGCTGACCCAGGACAGCTGACCCAGCATCAGATCCCTGGCAACCCGTATGGTCCCCCAAGCCAGGAGCAATTTCTGAGCACATAGCCAGGAGTAACCCCTGAGAGTCACTGGGTATGGCCACAAACCAATATATATATATATATATATATATATATATATATATATAATGTATTATATATAACAAGCATATATATATATTCCTGTTAATCTCTATTTCACAGATAAGTGAGATTATCCCTACTTGCCCTTTTTCTGGCTTACATCACACACAATGATATCATCTAGTTCCATCTACCACATGGTTTGGGGACTGAACTCAGAGGTAGTCGGTACTACTTACAGGTCTATTTAGGGGGTGCTCTCAGAGATACTTTAGGGACTGACCCTATGTGTTGCCAGAAAGATTGAAGTGGAGTTGAAAACATGTAATGCAAGCTCCTTATCTCTGTGTTTTCTCCCCAGTGTAATAATGGCATCTATGTTGATGTGCATACAATGTGTAAATGAATAAAAAATTTTATACTTTTTCTGTATTATTTGGGGTCACACCTAGTGGTGCTCATGGCTTACTCCTAGTTTTGTGTTCAGGGTTTACTCCTGGTGGTACATGGGGGCTCAGAGATCAAATCTGGGTCAGTCAATGCAAGGCACGTGCCTTATTCATTATAGTATCCTAGCCTTGAATAATTTTTGACAGTAACATTAAGTCAAGTTTGGAGTTCTAGGTACTAAGTTTTGTATCCTATTGAAACTCTCTTCTCAAAGGAGTGCCAAGGCACTTGGCGCACAAAACAAGTCTAAAATAGGGTAACAGGCTAACTTTTAGGGCTGAAGGGCAAGCTGAACTCAAATCTCAAAGGCAAACAGGGTTTAAACCTTGGAGAGGAGGAGAAATATGTGTGTTGGGGGTGTGTGGAGGAGTGGGGGCCAAGTTACCAAGGATGCATTATCTGCTAGATATACATTGTTTTGTTTTGCAATTTGTGTTTTGTTTTGCAATTTGATGTCTGTTTTTACAAATTTTGTTCTGCACTTGCTGGCATATGACCTTTGGCAGCTTACTTAACTCCTCTGTGCCTCAGATTCCACATCAGTGAAATGGAGCTTACAATAGTCCCTCCTGAACAGAACATGGTAAAGATGAACAAAATCAATATTTAATCAAGGTACTGGAAATATACATTAGCTATTATAATCACAATTCTTTTGCATACTTCTCAGGGATGTTGAAGTTACAAAGCTGAGGTCATTTGAAGCCACTAAGACAAAGTACCAGCTTGCATTTCATTCTGGAGGGCTACTAGCCTTCTTCGGTGAGACCCCCCAAACACGATTTTGAGTGTGGTTTTGAGCTTGAAGAACCCATACAGCCCTTTGTCATTTGTCAACAAGCATAATGAACCTGTGTCATTATTGAATTTTTCAAATGCTTGATGACAAAATGCTCTGCCTCAGGAGACCCTGGGAAAAAACTTTGCACCACAAATATTTTTCCTCCTCTCCCACCACTTCTACCATAGAATATTCTTTGGAGGGTCATGCTCTTTCCATAATGTAAATTCATGATTTTTGTTTATTTATTTGGCAATGCTCAAGGCTTACTCCTGGCTCTTCACTCAGGGATCACTCCTAGTAGTGCTGGATGCTGGATATAGAACCTGTGTCAATGCATGTAGAGAAGCACTTTACCCATTGTCTTATATTTCCAGCCCCAATGTAAATTCATGTATATCTATTTCTCTTCAAATCCTAAAACTACCAAAATTAGCATTGCAGCAATTGCCACAATGACTGAGTGTGAGGTTCTGAAATTGTGGTTTGTTGCAAGGGAACATTTCCTTCCATCCTTCCTTCCTTCCTTCCTTCCTTCCTTCCTTCCTTCCTTCCTTCCTTCCTTCCTTCCTTCCTTCCTTCCTTCCTTCCTTCCTTCCTTCCTTCCTTCCTTCCTTCCTTCCTTCCTTCCTTCCTTCCTTCCTTCCTTCCTTCCTTCCTTCCGTTCTGAATCACACCTAATAGTTCACAGGGGCTATTCCTAGCTGTTTGCCCAGGAGTGACCCTTGGCAGTGGTCAAGGAACCATAAACAGTGGGGGTGGAACCAGGATTCACTACATTGGAAGCAAGCCCATATTCCTGATTTCTTTCAGTTACCCACTCACCATGTGACATGCCTGAAACTATCTCAAAGTGACAGCCTAGGTAGTTTGAATGTACGACTCCACCAAATTTCACATGTTCATGAACCTCTGACTATAGAATAAGGGTGGAAAGATGAATTTGCCGTGGGCAGAACTTAAAGCAGAAAGCTGAAGGCATGATAGGTAGATACTTCCACTGAGACTGGTTTGCAGGATGAGCTATTTGACTGAGTGAATAATGAATTTCTAATGTTATTTTGATAAGGCATTTTTTTGCTGAATTTATTTGTTTTGTGTGATTTGTCTTAGGAGTATTTGAATATCTTTATTACAGACAAAGACTAGGACCAGAATATATTTAAATTTATTAGGCATATAATTGGTTTGAATGGTCAAACAAAATTTGCCTGTTGAATATGGCATTATATGACTCCAGTATGATTGCTGCCATATCAACAAATGCTATGTGATTCATATATGCATACAATCATCAGCTACCAATCTTTCAAACAAGAGCAAATGAATAACTATTCATTTTTGGCCTATGATAGACAAAAGCTTAAAGTATAGCAACTTCTAAGCCAAGACAAAAAAAATAACACATAAATTGCCAGGTTTCAAGGAACCAGCTCTCTGTGACTTCTATAAAATGATGAGGATTTGGCCTGAAATGGTCAAAATTCGAGATTGTAGAAAGCCTATCTGAAATCTGCCATCTCTTTTGGGCATCTCTTTCAAAAATGTTTGCCATATGGTGTGGTGGCCTTGCCAATTTCCCCAAATTTCCCTGTCAAGGAGGCAGATGAACAAATGAAAGTCCCATTCACTATCTCTGTAAGGGTTCAGCTTATAAAAATTCAAAATTGCTTGGAGCAAGGCCACTTCTGTGATGTCATTTTCTTTTAAATTGTGCAACACAATTATAACATGGGGAGCTGAGCATGGTCAATGCAGAGAAGTGATACTGGAATAGATACTACAATGGTTATTGATATCTGGTGTGTGTTATGTGTGTGGTTATTGATATCTGGTGTGTGTGTGTGTGTGTGTGTGTGTGTGTGTGTGAAGGGCCAGGCACTGGGTTGTTTCTGAATCTGACAACCTGTGTCTCTATGTGTGGATTTGGAAGTCAACCTTCTATCCAGAAACTTATAAGGACTGCTTAGGAAGTCCAAGATGTCCAAAAGTGTGAGTGCGATATGGCTACTGTCCTTGTCTCACAGCATGAACAGCCACATTGAACAATATCACAGAATTAAGTTTATTTATTTATTTTTATTTTTATTTTTTTGGTTTTTGGGTCACACCCGGCACCACTCAGGGGTTACTCCTGGCTCTCTATGCTCAAAAATCACCTCTGGCAGGCACGGGGGACCATATGCTTTGCCGAGATTTGAACCATCGTCGTTCTGCATGAAAGGCAAATGCCTTACCGCTATGCTATCTCTCTGGCCCCAGAATTAAGTTTAGAACTTGACACACTCATGCATTTTTTCTGTCTAATGCTTTGGTGTTTTAAAAATAGATAACTATTCCTTTAATATATATTTTTATGTCTTTGAGACTTCTACAAGTTGGTACTAGCATCAGCAATTTACTCCTTTTCATTGCCGAGTGATATTCCGTAATATGACATGAATGTACCAAAATTAGTTGGTCTAGTGAAGCATGTTGGATAGTTTCCCATTTGTTTTCCAGCTTTATAAATAAAACAGCTTTTAACTTAGCTGTATATGTTTTCTGTGGACATAGTTTTAATTGGGAGGGGGAAATAAATCCCTGTGAGACTTATTGAAAGATTATATGCTTAGTATGTATTTACAGTCACAAAAGGTGGACAAACTCTTTTCCAGAATTGCTGTAGAAATTTTGAATTCATACCCATAATGCATTAAGAGTTCTAGTCACCCAATACACTCACCAATGATTCATTTTTCAATGTTATGAAATTTTAGACATTTTTCATCTGTGTACTGTGAAAGCTTATTGTGGTTTTAATATTTTTGATAGTGAGTGATGATTCATAGCATCTCCCCATGCCCGTGTACTTACCTGTCATAGACATGTTATATGCTAAAATGACTATTCAATTCTATTATTCATTTTCTAATTGCAGTGATTGTTTAATTATTGTTGAGTATTGGATTTCTTCCGATAGCCTTTTATCAGTTAAAATATTTGAACACTATTTCTCCCAGTCTTTAGGTTGTCTTTTCATTTGTATAAGTTACCTTTGTATATCATTACATTTCTTTAATTAAATTCATGCAAAATACTGAAAAAATGGTTTTATTAGTAAACCGTTTTTTAGTCCATGAATATGGTTTGTGTCACCATTTATTTAGGTCCTCTTTTTTTGCATTTTGCCACTTTTGCAAGTATTTCATTAAAATATTATATATGTTATGCTTTAACATTTTTGTTTACTGTTATTATATGGGTATGTTCTCTTCTATACATTTTATGAACTTTATCAGTTTTAGATTTTTTTGTAGATTTTTTTGAGATTTTTATATGTAAGAAAATATGTCATCCCCAACCAGAAAAACTTTTCTTTCTTTCAAATCGTATACGTGTATGCTTTTTAGTTTTATATCCTTTTGTTGCACTAAGGATTTCAGTATGATCTTGAATAATGGTGGTGAAAGGGGTATTCATACTTCATTCCCAATCTTAAGGGCAAGCCGTAGATCTTCCAGCATTTTGATGTTAACTATAAAATTTTTTGTAGATGGCCTTTATCAGTTGAGGAAACTTTTATTATAAATGTATACTGAAGTTTTTTTAAATGGTTCTTTTTATCTACTATCATGACCATAATTTTTCTTTAGACTATCACAGTAATCAGTGTGATGGTCATGTAAAATATAAGATGTTTATGAGACATCCCAGAGAAGAGTTAAAGAGAACAGTTGGCAATGTAAGTCTGAAGCTCAGGAATGGTCTAGACTAGGGATATTATTTTGGAAACTCTACATAAAGTTGGTATTTAAGGCTTTCATAAAGGATACGATCATGGCCTACTGGGTCTGCGGCATGCACAAATGTGTTATAGCTAAAGGCTGACTCGGGAAATAGAATTTATCCCAAATGCATGAAGGAGGCTGCCCCATGAGGCCTGCAAAGGCCAAGTCGGAAGTTGATACTCGAGTTACCTCTGCGTTGAGTTAGCCATGAATCTTCTTCCTGTCAACATTGTATAGCACCCCCTCTTCTTTGCAGCCATCTCTCAGGACCTCTAGTTTGAATTATCTATTTTACAGTTCCTGTCAAATACCCAGAGGAAGCTGTTGATATTCAAAGTGCCTAGTTTAGGGAATTCCTCCAAAGTTTTAAAGTTTGATTCCTCTATCATACCAGAACACCAGGAAGCTGCAAACCTGGTCTCTATCACTCTATTTTCCAATGGAATTGCCGTCACAGAACTATTGCTAAATATTATACTTTTGGATTTTCCTGACGGTCTATATAATAGACACCATATGTGAACTATCAGTAGATTTCTTCGGTAAAACTCCTGTTAAGTGTAACATCCATTATAGTGTGCAAGTTCCATTAAGCAAAGAACGAAGCACCCAATTTTTCTTCAAGTTCTGAAATGAGAAACAGGTTATTTTTTTTTGAAAGACTAGTCAACTTGTTTTTGTGAGCTGCTGACGATCCTCTAGGCTACCATCTCTCCATCTTTGTTTTACCTTCTAGTAAATCAGAACCTCAGAGACAAATTATTGCTCATTTTTTCAGAATTTCTCTTCATCTGGGTCAGGTTTCTCACACCGGGTCCAAATATTACCTTTAGATGAATTATATTCAAGTATCATTGTGCTACAAAATAAGAAAAATAATCATCTTTAATTTCTCTTCTGCTTGGCTAAAATTCAGTTTGATCATCAGATATACACGACCTGCCTGTCCCATCAGCATCTGAATTTGCCAGTTCTAACCCAGATTTTCAGTCTTTTTTCCCCAAATTTCTTAATTTTTCCTAAGCTCTTCTATTTTTTACTCCTCTTTAAACAATTTTCATAAAACTGGATGCTAGTTAAAATATTGTATTTAGGCTACATAAAATCCTTCTGGAGATGTAGGTCAGACATCAAGAAATCAAAATGTTACTTAGACTTTTACATGCATGTATATACCCAAGTCTAATTGTTTAAGAGCATCTGCATTGAGTACATTACTGAATGAAATTGTTTGGTGTATTGTGGTTCAGGCAGTGAGGATATTCAGAGCTCACCAACTTAAGGTTGAGATGAGAATGAAAAGCATGTTCTTTGGGTGGAAAACAGGAAGGTGAGGTGGATTTTTAAAGGGATTTCTTAAGAAACATAATAGGAATTTTCCAGGCTAAGATCAAGATTTGATACAGTAAGATCTGTGCTTTCTGGAAAATGGTCCATTTGTAAAAATAGCAATAGGTCTTATATCAAGATAAACCATTTCACTTTTCCTCCCCTGGACTTTCTGCAACAGTGTTAGTTTGCATATACAAGTTGGACCATTTGTCCCCCCCCCCTTTTTGGTCCACACCTTGTGGGGCTCAGGGGTTACTCCTGGCTCTGTGCTCAAAAATCGCTCCTGGCAGGCTCTGAGGACCATATGGGATGCCAGGAATCGAACCCGGATCTATCCTGGGTCAGCCACATGCAAGGCAAATGCCCCACTACTCTGCCATCTCTCCAACTCCCTTCTGTCCCTTTTGTCCTTTCTTCTCATGTTTCTACTTTGCCTTAAACGGTGCAAAAAACCAAGAGGTTGCTGTCAAATTAATGAACTTTATAAAGTGGGTGGTAAAAAGCCTTTGGATTAGGGAGGCTAAAAGAAGGATTTAGAATGATTTGTGAAGCATTGATCGTTCCTCTTTCCAGTCACTGTGGATCAATCAGGTATTTATTTATAACATGTGCCCCACCTTCTTTACATGTGCTTTTGAGATGGCCAGGTTCAAACAGTTTTACATTTGGAAGGGATATAGAAGGATAGCCTATACCTAAAGTTCACATCATTGGAAGTTTACATCCAGCACCTATTTAAAGATCTCCAATAATGAAAAGCTACTATCTTATGGAGTGTGGATTCCATTGTCGCATATAGCTAAAAGTGGGAGATTTGATACTGTTGTTGCTAAAATACAACAACAATAAAAACAACTCCTGCTGCTACTACTACTACTACTAACAACAACAACAACAACAAGAACAACATATCTTATATCATGGGAAGATCATTTGTTATGGAACAGGACAGAACTAGATTCAAGATTCAGTCTCCCTTTCCCTAGACATTTAGCCTGCCACTTTTTCTCTTTGAACCTCAGTTATGCCAATTGTAATAGAAGACTTCATTTTTCAAGTCTGATCCTACTTCCAAGGATGGCCTTGAGAATGAAACACAACTGTATATGGAAAGTGCAGTCTGTGAAGAAACTCAATAATACTTCGTTTAAAATGTTTTAAATGTAGTTTTACTTCTTCCTTGCAAAGTTTGGAGATTATATATACATATATATGTATATATATATCCCTCTTGTGATATCCCCACTGAAATCATGTAAAATACTTGAACCATCTAAACTATTGTCTCATCAACTGAAATCCTGGCTGTTCTGAAACGATTTCCCATGCTGTGAGTTCAAACCCTTCATTTTTCTCATTGATTTTTCCTCTTTAGTTGCTAGACTTTGTCAGAACCACCTTAAAAGCATGGGGCCCATCTAGGGTCTCCATGCATCATGCAGAAAAGTGAGCTTGTGTCCCTCATTCCCAGCCCTAGCTCAGGAAACAACCCCTCTATAGAGGCCCCCATTGCCTTGTTGAAAAGCTCTTCAGTTATATTATGGCCTGATAGCAAAAAAGTTGGCTGAGATTCTCCAGGGATAGGCCACTTGGCAGTATGTCTTTAATTTTAATACTTCAATTATCCTCTAGTGCCTCTTTATGTTAGCCATCAGTTTCTGCTAATTTCTTGATTATTCTGCCCAGGCAGTAGCAGAAGCCAATCTTCTACCCATTCTCCAATTTTCATATTCTTAACTGTAATTAGCCTATATCAGACTCCAGATACTTCTCATCAGAAACCAGTCTTTAAATTAGAGACCTATTGGAAAATGAGGGGTCAGACTTCCAAGTAGCCCAGGATCTGGAGGCCCAGGGGAAATCAACTATTCATCAGTGGAAACCTGGCTGCTTAGTGCTATTTAGTCCACAGAAGGGGAAAGATGTTGAAGAAAAAGCCTGTGATGAAGGCTAGACCAAGAGATAGACTCTCCTCTTGTCCTTGCCTGATTGGGTCACCTTAGGCAACAACCTTCCTTTCCTATGAAAATGCAAATGACACATGTGTTGCCTGTCTAAAATTTATTTTAGAAAACAAATATGAATTAATTGACAAAGGAATGCTTTGAGAAGGGCACATTCTGTATTTATTTCAGTCTTGTCTCCCTATTAATAATAACTTTTCTAACATCTGGTAAGCTCATTGTTAATGTGACTAGAATCTGGGTATAAACAAGCTGTAGCCATGAAATTGGGTCTTCAGGGACTCAGCTTGCCTGAATCTTCCCATTTCCAATATATCTAGAAACTCTTTGGCAAAGGCTTGCCCATTTCTTTACATGGTCTATTGCAGCAGTATATTTAAGGTAAGAACCCAAGGTCTAATATTTCACAGACAGTGACCCCACCAAGGGAAAAAAAACAAATCCTGTTTCATTAGTAGTCAAAAGCTTTCTATGATTCCCATGTCCTTGCCTATCCTGCATATAACATACCTCTTCAGCTTCCTGTTACACACACACTTTCTATTCCATGGCCCAAGCAAGTGCAAGCATAACATTAGCCAGCACTAGTCCACTCACTCTCAGTGTGATACCCAGATACGTCTGTGTATATTCTCAAATACAGATGCTAACAAGATCATAATACACAACTATTCAGCAAGCGAGCCAAAAACAATAAAAAGCAGTCTGAGACTTGAGCAGAAGAGCTCAAGTCCTTCAGTGAGATTGACCCTTTTACATATCCTGGAATTTAAATATTGTACTGAATGCAACTCTAATCATCTGTGAAATGGCACAGCTGCCATGTGATGTCTGTAGAATGGGTAGGACTTTGTGCTCTACAGAGAGTTTTCACTAATATTTTGACTATGAAGCAACATCCAGTACTCTTCAGAATTCATCCGAGTGCCTCTTCTAGAGAAGGCTTTTGGTACTGCAAATGTCAGACTCAACATTCCTTTTTGAAAGATTAGAAATGTCAATCAAACTCGTAGATGCTTTACTGCAGATTTGGCAAAGCAAGTACATATAGACCTGAAGAGTTAGGATATAGTCACCAGAAATGAGACCAATAACAGGTGGTCGAATTTTAATGATAAATTCAGGATTTATAGATTTCATGGTATTTGTCTAGTTAGTCACAGATGTGGGAATTTTCTAAAAAAAAAAGTGCTTTAAACTGCTATCTGTGATGCATTATTTCTTCCTAACACTTTGCTTCAATATCATCCACAGCTGAGTTTGCTGTCGTTAAGTTCTATTTGGTTTGTCACAGACCTGGCTATTGTATAATTCCCTGAGGTCCAAAAAAGTACAAGCTAATAAAACCTTAGGAAAAAAATTGACCCTTGGCTCAAAGAATAGGTGTACAAAGGGTATTTCATCATCGCCCACATAGAGTCCCACTGGGAATGCGGTTTGCTTCCTAATTTAGAGACTGGTTGGGGCAGTTTATGTACCTGGGATGTTCATGGCTCAGTTGAAAAGATTGAAGTTTATGTCACATTCCCCTGGAAGTGCTCTGAGCTTGCAAAGCTTGTAAACCAAGAAGGCGATGGTGATGCCTTGGTCTCAACCCAGAGATTTGTAAGGCCCAAAGGAGTTTTCAAACCTGCAGGTGATTTCGAATATTCTTGGATCCTGAAAAGTAATGCAAGCTACAGAGTCTTCCCCAGAACCCATTATTTATGCAAAGCAAAATTCTTGGTCCAGCTGAGAGAACATTATCATACAATGAGATTTTTCCTATGGCCCTTTCATGGCTAGTAAGATATACAATTTCTCCTTTAGTCCAGCTTCAAACTCTAACTTAATTTACACATTATTGAAAACATTATGAAGCATAAATCAGTTCCATTTTTCAAGTTCCTGCACGATATTTTGAGAGGAGCCGAATTCTCCTGCTCATCTGAACCCTTTCCTGCTGCCTGCCACAGCTCCTGGCAGGCTAAATAACTGTGGAGAAAAAGCAGGTTTTCAGCTGCAGCTCAGATTACTCTGTCACCTTTCCTGCATGGCAGACAGATCCCTGCTGACACAGAGAATGAAGAAAAGAAAATTACTTCATTAGAGTGTGTCCTGATCAATTACAAACATCTAGGATGTGGGTCTGTCCATCTGCTGTTTCGCTCTGGCCCCGGACAGAACTCTGGGTTATAAAAACAAGGATTATATTGCTTTAGACCCCAGGAATTAGCAAGTGAGATGTTTCCAAATCCCTAGTCAGGGTTGTTCTTCTACAGTGTGTTCTGAACTGGACAAGCTTTAGGAACCATTTCATCCTCTTCATCACGTTCCAAACCATCTCAAGAGTCTAAGTTGTTTGCTTCAGGTCACAGTGAAAGATGATAGAGTCAACTCCAGATTCCAAAGAACATGCTAGGCCTCAAATATTGTACCCCCATGTGATGGTAGTGATAGTTCATTTTCCCAGGAAATGCTTTGCTTCTCTTTAATCATCCAGAGCGACTATACCTAGTGCACTTCACTCTTTGCTAATAGCTGATAAGACTTAGGGTACAAAGGCTGGCTTCCTGGACAAGGGAGTTTATAGCACTTGTTCCTAAATTATTAGTCATAACATTTAGTACCTTCTAAACATTTAGTGTTTACTCACTTAATTTTTGACAACAGCCTAATTACATAGCTGATAGGTAGGAGAAATGGGCCTAGAATCAGGCACTTTGACTTCAAAGCTCACCTTTATAACACTTCCTTCATCTGTATGCCTAATCTTACCTAAAATCTTTGGAGCCAAGTGGGGTTTTTTGTTTAAAACATTTCAAATTTTAGATATACTAAATGTATATCTAAATGTATTTAGATACATTGCTTATGTCATACATTACATCAGGCTAAGAAAGCAACCCATAGTAAAACAAAGAATGCTTTTGCAGTGAAAGTTTGAATATTCATGTTACACATAGAATAAAGACCATTAATGACCCCCCACTTAGAGTTAGGTTTAGCCACACAGTGAGTTCATGATTAAATAGATTTGAATTTTGACTACGCAGAAGGTAGCTAAGGACACACTTTGCTGTTCTCCACAAAGCAAAGCTATCCCACCATTTCTCACCTAGTTCAATTATGTATTGCTGAATTCCTGGTTCAGGGCCCACCCCATCACAACTCACTCAGCTATTATAATGCCCTTTCCTGAGAAAACAAAATAAAAAATTTAGGTGTCTTTAAAAATTATGTAACTGGGACAATGGGTGTTATTGAATGTAAACAAAAAATAAAATTTTATTGACACTTTTAAACATCTAGACTTATGTCCTAGAAAGAAAATGATCTCATTATAACAATCACTATCTAACGCGAAAATTTCAAGTGTTAATCATTTTTATTAGACCCTAGGTCCTTCAAGTTGTGAGAACTCTTAAAAAGAAACTAAGTTTTAAATACAACCATTTAATCAACACGAGTTGTCTCTTGCCCTCCCACATGACCCTTCTCAGATGACCTTAGTTCTCTTATCAATGTCCACTGATTTTTCTTTTGTTTTGTCCATTTATAGTCTTTGATAACCTTATCCTATATATGAGTGATAATACATTGCATGAATCTTTTTCCTTCTGACTTCTGTCATTTCACATATTCCCTTACCCTTCTTCCATTTTGTTGCCAATGACAAATTTCATCTTTTGAAGTTAAAATAGCTGAAAAGGAACAATTTTGTGACCATTCCTATGGCAGCAATACAAAGACGACATAAAAACTGAACTCAGCACAGCATCCTACAAGGGCCCTTGCTGAGAAAATTCACTGGAGAACAGTCTTCATCTCAGGGAAGCTTGATTATGCAGACAAGTTCAGAGCTAAGGAATGCTTCCCTTGGGCTGCTGAAGGGGAGAAGCAGAGGCTGAAAGAGAAAAAGGACCAGAAATTTCATCAGTACTGGAAATAAAATACCAACAGAAAGCAGGGAGGTGAGGGATATAGACGATTTAGAGAATTTCAGCTTTAAACCAGCATAGCATTTGCTGATCTCAAACATGTCTGGGATGTGTGTTCTCTCAGCCTGAGTCCAGATTAGTAATTCACATGCTGAGCCCACCCAGCAGGGTTGTATTTGGGATCCAGTCCAGTCTATTCACTGGCTGATTGATGTGTTCCTGCCCCATTGGAAAGGCTTGTGCTGGGGTGCTCAACACAATGTATATTTCTTAAAGACATAATTCTAAGCTTTGTATGTGAACTTGATGGGTCTGTCTTAAAACGGTGAAACACAACAAAGGGGCAACCAGCCTGGCAGATTGGCTCAGACTAGCAGTAGCCATTCCTGAGGGGTCTCAGTTCCAACTCACCTACAGAGTCTCTCGGCTTCAACCCTACCTACAGGGTCTCAATTCCAACCCCACCTACAGGGTCTCAGCTCCATCCCTACCCAACATGGTCAGAACTTCTATTCCATTCCATTAGATGCATAACCTTGACTCCACCATGCAAGTTCACAATTGTGGTATAATCCGATCTGATTGTCTTGTCTTCAGCCACATCAGAACTAAAGCAATGTTCCCTAGTGTGGCTGCACCAGAATTCATCAACCAACTAAAGAGCAAAAATTTCACTGAGGCTCAGTTTCAAGATACAACCAGATTAAGAAAGAAACTAGAAGGAGGCAATGCCTAGATCAGAAAAGGTGTTTTCCCACATATATTCCCAGAGTCAGCACCACACAGTAGACACTTCAGAGATGAGCCCTACTCATTACTTCATGGTTTGGAGCAGTCATCCTCAAACTGCAAAAACAAATGCAAAAACCCTCCCATGCCTTTGAAGATCAACTTCCTGGACAGCTGCTAGATTCACTTAACCACCATTTCCAGTCACTTTGGAAGTCAGGCATATTGTGATGTTATATCAGCTGTAATACACCAGTAACTCTGGACCCCAAAACAAAGTCCAGTCCATCTAGACCTTGGTGCTAAGGCACATTATGAACATAGATCTCTTCTTGTCATCCAGGTACACATATCTTAGAGCAAAGAAACCAGTTCAATCTTGAAAGCATTAAATAAATCCTCACAAAGTTTCTGTGGCTGCTAGAAACTAGTAGAAGCACAGGCAACTAGCCTGATATTGTGAACTGGAGAATCAAACTGTGACTCATATCAACTGGAAATAGGAGCTCATCCTTAACTCTATAAATCACTAAAGATAATTAAAAATGAAAGAAGTCAGCAACATCCGCAGAGGAGGACAAAAGCCCAGGAAAGTCCTCAGCTACATTATAAATTTCTGACAACCTAAGGATAATTTTTAAGCCATGATATTCTTCATGTTTCCTGAACCAAGGAAAGCATAGAAATAGAAAATCAATAAGCACAACAATTAATAAAAACACATAATGCATTCAAATATAAAGCAGGTAAAGAGTACAATTAGGATTTAGCAGCAGAATGGAAGAAGTTCAAAATTGAATCAATGACTTAAAAGCCCTTATATTAGTGAGTGACTAAAATACCCCACACTAGTCATTAAACAGATCAACCAAATAGCAGATAAGTAAGAAACAAGAATACAAAATGAGGAATTAAAAGATATGGGATTAATTTTAATTTATACAACTCATTATTCTACTTCCATCAAAGATTAAATGCACATTCTTCTCCAGTGCAAATGGAATATTCTTCAAGATTGACCATGTGCTGGGGGCACAGTTTTAGTGTTCATAAAGTTTCAAAAATAAAAAAATCATATCAAAGCCCTGATTGGAGAATTTAAATGTTAGAGAATTTTGGAAAAAGCTCTAGTATTTGAAAACTTAACAATACACTGTTTGATTATTGTATCGATAAAGGAATCAAATAAGAAAAATAAATTCCTCAAAAAGAATGAGAATGAAAACAAAATGATCAGAACCTATAGGACATAGTAGAAAATTACAGGCTTGGGGCCGGAGATATAGCATGGAGGTAAGTCATTTGTTTTGCATGCAAAGGATGGTGGTTTTAATCCTGGCATCCCATATGGTCTCCAGAGCCTGCCAGGAGTGACCCCTGAGTGCTGTCAGGTGTGACCCAAAAACCAAAAGAAAAGAAAATTTTACAGTCTTAGTTTAAGAAACTTGATCAAATAAATTAACTTCACAGTTGGAGAAACTGAAAACAATAACAACAAAAAATGAAGTCTCAAATAAGTAGATCATAAATAATGAAATTGAAGTAAAATTAATGATATAAAATTAAGAAAGCAGGGGCTGGAGCGGTGGCGCAGAGCGGTAAGGCATCTATCTAGCCTAGGACGGACCGGACTACAGTTCTATCCCCCAGCATCCCATAGGGTGTCCCAAGCCAGGAGCGATTTCTGAGCTTGTAGCCAGGAGTAACCCCTGAGCGTCACTGGGTGTGGCCCCCCAAAAAAACAAACCAAAAAAATTAATAAAGCAATGAAAAGTATAATGACAAAGGAACTATCTTTTTTTTTAAAAAAAAAATAAGATTGACAAACAGCTAGATTCCTAAGGAAAAAAAGTGAAACAAGTAGACTCATCATGCTTGTAATCATGGTGCTTACATAAAAATATTATTTAAAAAAAAAGTAGACTAGTCTTTCATGGAAGACAAGTTTTTGTTATTACAGGATTCTAAGAAAAAATCTGTTACTTAGGTTTTTGCTTTAAGGAGCTTACACAACTTAATGGATGGTACACTTAACAGTTTTACAGAAGTGTACAGATAATTCACTTAAGTTGTCTATTACATATTTCAAACAAATGAAAACAAAAAATACATATATATAATAAAATTCTACTCAGCTCTCAGATTTCATAGCTGCAGTTTGGGTGAAACTTGATGGCATTGTGTTAAGTGAACTCAGTCAGAGGGAGAAACACAAATGTCTGATCTCATTCAACTATGTTATATAGTGAAACAGCAAGAGAGTAGACAATATAGAATGAGTAATAAGCCCTTGATTTAGGACTAAACTGAGACCGCCAAGCTTTGGTGCAGACAGAGAAGGAGCATGTGGGCAAGGACTAACTTGGGCACTTCAGTGGTGATAAAGATGCAATAGTAATGGTAAAGATTCATAATGTTAACACTATTTTAGCCATATTTAGAAATTTTTAAAAATGAAAAATAAAAAGTTAACATCAATAAAACTTCATCTTTTAATAGTTGAAACATATTACATTAGTAAATATACCACATTTCCTTTCTCCAGTTCTCAATTGACAGGTGATTTTATTGCCTCTATATATTATTCATCTTAAAATAACACCACAATAGAGGTATATAACATTTTCTGTTTATGTTTTCATATTCGTAGGACAAAAGTGGACTAATTTGTTGATCACAAATTAGTTCCTTTTTAGCTTCTGAAGGAAGCTGCATAGCATGTTAAGATATGGTTGCCCCAATTTGATTCCCACCAACAGTCCAGCCTAAGTCCTTTGTGCATACATTCTCTACAAATCATTGCAGTTGTCTCACTGAGTACAGTGGCACAACGTTGTTGTCTTAGTTTCAATTTCCTCATGATCAGTGAATACCCTTCCTTCCTTCCTTCCTTCCTTCCTTCCTTCCTCCCTCCCTCCCTCCTCCCTTCCCTACTCACTTCCGTCCTTCCTTCCTTCCTTCCTTCCTTCCTTCCTTCCTTCCTCCCTCCCTCCCTGCCTCCCTTCCTCCCTCCCTTCCTTCCACCATCCCTTCATTCCTTCCTTCCTTCCTTCATTCCTTCCTTCCTTCCTCCATCCATTCCTTCCTTCCTTCCTTCCTTCCTTCCTCCCTCCCTCCTCATCCTCCCTCCCTCCCTCCCTCCCTCCCTTCCTTCCTCCCTTCCTTCCTTCCTTCCTTCCTTCCTTCCTTCCTTCCTTCCTTCCTTCCTTCCTTCCTTCCTTCCTTCCTTCCTTCCTTCCCCCTACTCTTTCCTTTCTTCCTTCCCTCTTTCCTTCTACTCTTTCTTTTTCTTTCTTTCTTTCTTTCTTTCTTTCTTTCTTTCTTTCTTTCTTTCTTTCTTTCTTTCTTTCTTTCTTTCTTTCTTTCTTTCTTTCTTTCTTTCTTTCTTTCTTTCTTTCTTTCTTTCTTTCTTTCTTTCTTTCTTTCTTTCTTTCTTTCTTTCTTTCTTTCTTTCTTTCCTTCTTTCGTTCCTTCTTTCCTTCCTTCCTTCCTTCCTCCCTTCCTCCCTTCCTTCCTTCCTTCCTTCCTTCCTTTCTTCCTTCCCTCTTTCCTTCTACTCTTTCTTTCTTTTTCTTTCTTTCTTTCTTTCTTTCTTTCTTTCTTTCTTCTTTCTTTCTTTCTTTCTTTCTTTCTTTCTTCTTTCTTTCTTCCTTTCTTCTTCCTTCCTTCCTCCTTCCACCCTTCCTCCCTTCCTTCCTTCCTTCCTTCCTTCTTTCTTTCTTTCTTTCTTTCTTTCTTTCTTTCTTTCTTTCTTTCTTTCTTTCTTTCTTTCTTTCTTTCTTTCTTTCTTTCTTTCTTTCTTTCTTTCTTTCTTTCTTTCTTTCTTTCTTTCCTTCTTTCTTTCCTTCTTTCCCTTCCTTCCTTCCTTCCTTCCTTCCTTCCTTCCTTCCTTCCTTCCTTCCTTCCTTCCTTCCTTCCTTCCTTCCTTCCTTCCTTCCTTCCTTCCTTCCTTCCTTCCTTCTTTCTTTCTTTCTTTCTTTCTTTCTTTCTTTCTTTCTTTCTTTCTTTCTTTCTTTCTTTCTTTCTTTCTTTCTTTCTTTCTTTCTTTCTTTCTTTCTTTCTTTCTTTCTTTCTTTCTTTCTTTCTTTCTTTCTCTTTTCTTTTTTTCTTCTCCCCTAACCTCCTTCCTCTCATCCTTCTCTTATTTCTTTTCTTTCGATTCATACCAGACTTGCTCATGGTTTACCCCTGGCTCAGTGCTCAGGGATCACTCTATAGTGTTGCATCATCATATGCAGTGTTGGAGATTAAATTGCAGTCAGTTGTAGACAAGTGTCTTGTCCCAAATTTTTATTTATAAATGATTTCTATGTACTTTTGGGATTATATTTATTAAAATCTAAGCATTTTATTAATTTGGCAGGGGTGGGTGGGACACACCTGGCTTACTCCTGGCTCTGCAATCAGAAATCTATCCTGGCAGGCTCCGGGGACTATATGGGATGCAGAGGATGAATCTGTATATGTGCTGCTGAAGTGAGCACTCAGGATAAATCTGGTCTGCCCATGCAAGGCAAACACTTCCCAGTTGTGCTATTCCTCTGGCCCCTCCTACACATCGTAAAAGTTGGCTTGTCCCTAATCCATAAACAATTCATCTATACAATGTAGATAACCCCTCTGATATATTTCCCCTCCTCCACACCAGAGCCCCTTCTACTCCCTATCTCCCAATCCGGATTCGTTATCTTCCCCTTAATTAACACTCTTTAACCTCAGTTCTTTAATTTGTTAGGCACCAAGACCGACCTCCTGCCCCAACAGATTCTGCCCTTTCGCACACCACTACAAAGCTCATAATTACTCCTTAACTCTCTCACCCCCAACCATCAGTACCTCACATTTACCCTTTTTAACTTCAGTACTACACAGTTCTAATCACAGACCAAAGTCGCGCATTGGATTTAACAACTCCCAACTATTTCAAAAGACATAAAATGGACACATATGTGTTTTGAATATTTTATGTGTATTTTCTTTAACAGCTATAACTCTAAATATTCTTTTACCATGATGATTCTACCCACTTTTTGTCTTGTCTTCTATTTGTGAGCTGCTCAATAAGGAATTTTGGTGGAAGAGTCCCTCAGTTTAATGCTTATGATTGAACAATGTCATGGGGTTTGTTGGACTTGTTCTTATGGCCCCCATATGCGCCAATAACGCCACGTGGCATATGCGCCGATAACGCCACGTGGCATTGTTCCTTTTTGCATAGGCACATTAAATGGGAAAATACTATACATACAAATAAATTCTTATCTAATAGAAATTGGAACACACAAATCTCATAGTGCAATGGGACCTTACACCCTGAACATTGATATAATGACCAGGCACAGGCCTCAGAAGAATGGACATCTTCCATTCACCCCTGAACCAGGGAAGCTATTTACGAAACATCCAAGTTTTTTTTTATAACAACACCTGGAAGCAATCCTCTACCAGGGAAGACCCTATCACGGCTCTGACATCGACCTGTCGATGTCTGACATCGAGACTTCCCTTAACACTAAGAAGACTTGACAACAACAACGACCTGCTTACAGGACAGGGTTCTCTGCATTGCCCTTTAATTGTGAGGTGAAACAGGAGGACGCTCTGCACCATCCTGACTGCAATGTAGAATATATAGATTCCGGGATCTTTAATACAGAAACATGATACCAACAACAGAAACTGTGTGAAAAATAAAAGTGTATTGGCACTACAGACAATGACCTGGATTGGACAAACTAGTTTGCCTGGAGCCTAGAGTTGGTCTTATGCCAGGAAACTTCAGGGATAGGGTCTCCTTGTATTTAGGCCAAGGCTTTTCTTTTCCATGTCCCTCATATTTTGGTGGGCCTATGCAAACAATAATTGCCACTCTAACACCGTTTTACTGTGCTCCTTTGACTCTAATCCTTAAGAAAAACAACCCACTTAAACATTTGTGGTTAACTTAAACTAATATGCATGTGCATGGAAATGTAAAAAAGTATTTTGCCTTCAATGTTTAAGGAGTTACATAAGTTTTATGGCTTTAGATTGCTTTGTGTGCTGCTAAGAAATATTATGTACTACAATATTATGTACTACAATCTGGGTCTTGAGGGACAAAGTAATTGTACATGGGTTTTGTTTTATTTTACTTAATGTTCTTTAGCTGAAAGTTCAAAGTTAAGATATCAACAATGGTGCTACTGAGAATTCTGTTTATGTCCTCTTTCTTTGCTTCTTTGTTCTCATAATTAAAAATAAAAAATTAATAAAAATAATAAAAAGTTGGTTTGTCAAAGACAATAGAAACAAGGACCAATAAGACTGCTCCATGGTAGAAAGGTTGTCACAGAGAGCAAGGAGTGCAATTAGGGCAGAGAAAGGAGAGTTATGGCAATGATAGTTGAAAGCAATCACTCTGGACAAGCACTGATAAAGGGATGCGTTTTGGACATTGTATGAAACTCATTCATGTTTGAAATTCACTGATGAACAACTTTGTAACTATATCTCGTGGTGTTTCAAATAAAATTTATTAAAATATAAATAACAGGTGATTTGTTTGCTTTTCATTATGGTAGATTAGTTCTTTACACACCTTTCCATTTAATACCTTATCATACTTATGACGCGTAGATATCTTCCATTTGGGAGCATGTCTTTTTGTTTTTTTATAATTTATTTTGCTTTTCAATTTTTTAATTTAATTATCTTAATTGGTTATCTTTACTTTCATTATTCTTTTGGGGCTTGACTCTTATAACATCTTTAAAGCTAATTCATTTAAAGTTTTACCTGTGTCATCATCTATGATCTATATAATTATAAGTCTTCTATCAGTATTTGATCTATTTTGAATATATATTTTGTATGTAGAGCTAGACTGTAGTGTAGCTTCATTATTTTGCATGTGGTTGTCCAGTTTTCTCAGATGGAGACTCTCCTTTTTCCCATGCCTTATTTTAATGCTTTCTCATCAATAATTATTGTTAATGTGGGAATACTTCTGGGATTTAAATGCTATTACATTGATATGTGTGTCTATTTTCATTCCAAATACCACATAGTTTTAATTATTGTTACTTTGTAGTATCATATGAGGTTAGATAATACAATGAATCCATTTTCCTTTATTTACTCAAAATTGTTTTATCATTAAGGTCATTTATAATTCAATATAAATGTTAGTATTTTTTACCATGGTCCTAAAGTATCTTTGAAATTTTTATTGAAATTTCATGAAAATTGCTTTTAGTATATTTTCTGAGTATATTGTTTGTCCTCATCTATGTACATGTATATCTTTCTATTTTTTCATGTCTTGTTCTATGTCTTTTAATATCTAGTGTCTATGTTTACTATCTTGTTTCTTTTGTTGTTATTCAGGCACTTAAATGCTTTGTAAAATTTATTTTTGAGTATTTAGTTTTTTAGACATAACTGTAATTGGAATTGATTTCTTAACTTCTTCTCATTCATTATTTGAATCTAAAGATATAAAAACTGTATATTAATTTTGCAACAAGCATTTTACTGTATTTATTGTTACTAGTAGGTTATTTATTGACTTTAGGGCTTTAAAACATATAATCATATCATCTTCAAATAATGACAATATCACTTATTCTTTTTCAATCTGGAATACTTTTATCCTGTTATTGCTTCATTGTCTAATTTCTAATTGCTCTAACGAAGACCACTAATACTAAACTAAATAGAAGTGGTGATAGTCAGTAGACTTGCTAGTGATTTTTTAAACCATTTTTAAATCATGGGAGCCAGAGAGATTGCACAGAAGTAGGGCGTTTTGCCTTGCATGCAGAAGTATGGTGGTTCAAATCCCGGCATCCCATATGGTCCCCTGAACCTGCCAGGAGTGATTTCTGAGCATAGAGCCAGGAGTAACCCCTGAGCATTGCCGGTGTGACTCAAAAACCAAAAAAAAAAGACAGACAAAGAAAGAAAGAAAGAAAGAAAGAAAGAAAGAAAGAAAGAAAGAAAGAAAGAAAGAAAGAAAGAAAGAAAGAAAGAAAGAAAGAAAGAAAGAAAGAAAGGAAAGAAAGAAAGAAAGAAGGAAGGAAGGAAGGAAGGAAGGAAGGAAGGAAGGAAGAAAGAAAGAAAGAAAGAAAGAAAGAAAAAGAAGAAAGAAAGGAAAGAAAGAAAGAAAGAAGAAAGAAAGAAAGAGAAAGAAATAAAGAAAGAGAAAGAAAGAAAGAAAGAAAGAAAGAAAAAGAAAGAAAGAAAGAAAAGAAAGAAAGAAAGAAAGAAAGAAAGAAAGAAAGAAAGAAAGAAAGAAAGAAAGAAAGAAAGAAAGAAAGAAAGAAAGAAAGAAAGAAAGAAAGAAAGAAAGAAAGAAAGAAAGAAAGAAAGAAAGAGAAAAAGAAACAACCACCATTTTTAAATCAGGTTTTTACCACTGATGATATTAGCTTTATGTTGTGCTGTAGGGCCTTACTATGCTCAAATATGCTCCTTTTAGTCTAATTTTATTGAGAGGTCTTTATCATAAATACATTTTGAATGTTATCAAATATTTTTTCATATTTACTGGTATATTATTATATTATTCTTATATTTCCTCTGACTTATATAATGTATTACATGAACTGATTTGTATATTTTCAAACATACCTTAATTCCTGAATTTAATCCCTAAATGCCCTCCAATTTGTCATGATGTATGATTCTACATTGTTCAGTTTGATTTAAAAACTTTGGGGAGTTTTGTGTCTGTTCTCATCAGAGTATATGTATAGCTCTGTTGTTTTATTTAAGTGCCATATTTTTGTATAGTTTTCCTATTAGGATAATACTAGCCATAGAAAATGTACTCGGAGATCTGGGACATTGGTGGTGGGAATGTTGCACCAGTGAAGGGGGGTGTTCTTTATATGACTGAAACCCAACTGCAATCATATTTGTAATCAAGGTGTTTAAATATATTAATTAAAAAAAGAAAATGTAGTTGGAAGTATCTTTTTTTGGGGGGGGGTTGGGTCACACCTGGCAATGCTCAGGGGTTATTCCTGGCTCTACGCTCAGAAATTGCTCCCGGCAGGCTCGGGGGACCATATGGGATGCCGAGATTTGAACCAGCGACCTTCCGCATGCAAGGCAAATGCCTTACCGCTGTGCTATCTCTCCGGCCCCGGAAGTATCTTTTTTAACTTTTGCGGAACAATCTGAGACAATAATTTGACTTCGTTCTTTAGAGGCTTGATAAAATTTATTGGCGAAGCCATCTGGCCCAGGACTTTTGTTCATTTGTTTGTTTTTGCTGGTGTTTCAGTTTTCTATTTGAGACAGTTGTTTGCTTTGTTTTGTTTTTGTTTAGTTGTTGTTTGCTTTTTGCTTTCTGTTTGGTTTTGGGGCCATGCCCTGTGGTGCTCAAGAACCACTTGTTGCTTGGAGGCCTGTCTCAAACCCAGGTCTGCCACATGCAAGGCAAGCATCTTACCTACTGTATAATTGCTTCAATTTCATTTTTACATATCTTTTCGGAGGGCAGCTCTTAGTTTCAGTGCTCTTTTCTGTTGCTTTTGGTTTCTACTTCATTTGTTTCTGATTTGATGTTTTTTGTTTCATTCCTTGTTCTAATGTATGGTTTTATTTATTATTCTTTCCCATGTGGTTTTAGCTCTAAAGTTAAATTGTTTATTTATGATTTTCTTCTTTCCTTATGAAGTTCTGTATCACTGTTAGCTTCTATCTTAATACTGCCTTTGCTTCATTCCATGCAGTCCAATAACTTGTCCTTTCATTTTCTTTAATTGCAAGGTATTTTTGAAATTTTAGCTTTAATTTATAGACTCAATAATTGCAACCAAGCATATTGTTTATTCTCCACACACTTCAGATTTTTCTGATTGATTTTAATTTGTAGAATTGTTATCAGAAAAAATACATTACATGATTTTAATTTTCATAAGTTTATTCACACCTTTGTGTTTCAGCATATGGTATAGCTTTGAAAATATTCTGTGTGCACTTGAAATCATGTATATTCTGCTATTTTGTGATGAAATGTCTCTTAACTATCTAGAAGGCTTATTTTTTCTGGTTCTTTTTTTTGGGGGGGTTCTGGGTCACACCCTTCAGCGCTCAGGGTTTACTCCTGGCTATCTGCTCAGAAATCGCTCCTGATAGGCCCTGGGGACCATATGGGATACCGGGATTCGAACCACCTTCGATCCTGGATCGGCTGCTTGCAAGGCAAATGCCCAACTGCTGTGCTATCTCTCTGGCCCCATCTGGTTCATTATTTTAAGGGAATTGTTTATTTATTCTCTGTTTTGATAAATTTCCCACAGTTGTAAGTACTGTTAATGACCTATTGTCATTGTATCATAATTGACATTGATATTTTCAGTAACAATCATTTATCATATTTAATACCACCTTATATGGTAGATATAGTAATAAGTGTAAACATTTTAAAATATATGACACAATGAAGAAACTTTGGGAGGTGGTAAAGTATTTAGCATAGGGAGTTTTCTGGCCAGCATAATGGGTTACAACTTAGATCCTGGACTTCATAGGACCTAATTATTTCTGCTTGGTGGCCAAGCTGTTGTTTCATCAGTGAACTAAAATCCTTAGCCACTGACTGCTTCTGTTTTCTTCAATCAATGAATAATCATTCATTTGAGAGGATTCTTTAAGTGAGATGACTGTCACTACAGGAAAAAAAGTCAGATTTTTCTCAGTTTGTGAGGCATTAAATGCATCAAACTTAGGCTAGAGGGACTGGAGAGATATTCTTTCAGCCAAGGTGTTTGTCTTGCACACAGCCCACCCAGCATCCAATATAGACCACTCAGTATCGACATGACTAATTTCTGTGTGTGGAGCCACGAGTTATCCCTGAGCATGGCTGGGTGTGTCCCACAAACAAACAAAACCAAAAAGGAACAAAACTTGGTCTCTAGGTAGCAAAAACCTTGCAGAACTCAGCCCCTATAATCTGAGGGCAACAGAAACCACTTTGTGTTTAACAGCACCCTGGTGTCTTTTTTGACCTTCTGAAATTGAGATTGATTTTGTCAATTCTGTACATAGCATGGGTGGAAATTATTGTCTACATGTCGGCAGCATTGTGAAGAGCACAAGCTTCTTTGGAGGCTCCCTGGATATGAATACAGGTTCTAGCACCATCTCTGTACCCTGGTTGGGTAGCTCTGAGCTACTCAGAACTATCTTATTTCTAGAATATAAACTTCAACTTGAATAACAAGATGCTTATGTTCTTTGTTATATGCTCTAATATCATATGCATGTAATATTGGATTATTTCTCAATGAAGGTTTAATGAATTCAGGAACTTCCATGTATAGTTGAACCACAGTCACATTTTTATGGCAGACAAAAATGTAAATAGTAAAATATTGAAAATAGAGAAAATATAATTGAGAGAGCACAACTCACATGCCTTTATAAATGTTGAAAAAAACAATGTGAGCAAGACATGCTTTTATTTTGCTGGAGGTGACCCCTCAAAAACAGTAATAAACCCCAAGTAGAGTTCAGTGTGGCCACCTCCAAACCAAAATAGAACAAAAAATCTTCAATTTATCCTACACTGAAGTTCTGTGTAAAGAAAAACTCAACTATACATACAAAAATTAGAAACCTGTGATTATGGAAGCATGCAGTTTAGAGGGGAAATTGACATGACATAAAATATTTCCTCTAAAGCAGCTTATATATGCAAAAGTGAGTATAATTTTAAAATGTATTTTATTGCACATTAATTTCACTCCAACTGTAACATGTCAAAACAGTTCTGGTTTGGGGCCAGAGAAATAGCACAGTGGTAAGGCATTTGCCTTATATGTGGCCTACCTGGGTCAGATACGGTTCGATTCCTGGCATCCCATATGTCCCTCGAGCTTGTCAGGAGCAATTTATGAGCACCGAGCCAGGAGTAACCATGAGTATTGCTGGGTATGGCCCAAAATCCAATCAATCAATCAATCAATCAATAAATTGTTTAAAAAACAGGCGGGGTGGGGAGGAGGGATATTTGTGACATTGGTGGTGGGAATGTTGCACTAGTAATGGGGGGTGTCCTCTTATATGACTGAAACCCAACCATAATCATGTTTGTAACCAAGGTGTTTAAAAATATATATTTAAAAAATAGTTCTGGAGATGGTCATTCAAAGAGGCTTTCTCATTGGGCACTTTAATGAGAGTAAGGGCAATTAACAGTTAGCACTATTCTCCAATGCAAAACACAAATGATCTTCACACAATAAATTTTCTTAAAACATAACAGTTTTCTTGAAATCCCAATTTTCACAAGAGACATAATCCCTGGTCTTGTACATGTTTTCAGCTGACCAGTTGCCCACTGGGTCCTTCTCACTAGCTCCCCCTAGGAAATCCTAGAGAAGGTGAAGTGACTCTTTCAAGGTTATGAGGTCCACCATGGGGAACAAAGCTACATACCTTCCTCTGTCAGTGCTCAGCTCCCTGCTCATTTCGTTTCATTCTACATTTATCAAAGAAATGGCTGTGATATATACAACAAGTATTATTTGCGCAGTATATATTGAGGTCTGGAGGAATTAAGGCATTTAATCCTCCTTCTCCTCCTCCTCCTCCTCCTCCTCCTCCTTCTCTTCCTCCTCCTCCTCAAGGCACTTAATAATCCTCCTATTCCTCCCTCATCCTCCACTTCTTCCTCCTCCTTCTTTCCTTCTTTTTTCTTCTTCCTTCCTTCTTCTTCTTCTTTTCTTTTTTTCTTTTTTTTTTTGGTTTTTGGGCCACACCCGGTAACGCTCAGGGGTTACTCCTGGCTATGTGCTCAGAAGTTGCTCCTGGCTTGGGGGACCATATGGGACACCGGGGGATCGAACCGCGGTCCGTCCAAGGCTAGCGCAGGCAAGGCAGGCACCTTACCTTTAAGCGCCACCGCCCAGCCCCAAATGATTAATTATTGCTGCAATTTTTTTTTTGGATCACACCCGGCAGTGCTCCAGTTTACTCCTGGCTCTACGCTCAGAAATCGCCCCTGGCAGGCAGAGGGGACCATATGGGATGCCAGGATTCTAACCACTGTCCTTCTGCATGAAAGGCAAATGCCTTACCTCCATGCTATCTCTCTGGCCCCTTCTTTTCTTTTTTGTGTCACACTTCGCAGCGCTCTACGCTCAGAAATCGTTCCTGGCAGGCTCGGGGGACCATACGGGATGTCAGGATTTGGACCACCATCCTTCAGCATGCAAGGCAAACACCCTACTTCCATGCTATCTCTTCTGCCCCCTTTTTTCTTCTTTATTTGTGGGCCATAACCGGCAATGCTCAGGACTTATTTATGGTTCTGCACCCAGGGATCACTACTGGCAGTCTCAGAGAACTTTTGTGGTACCAGAGATTGAACCTGGGTTGACCAGATGCAAGGCAAATTCCCTACATTCAGTATTAATGTACTGAATCTCAACATTTATTTATGATTTAAAAGAAAATCCCTTTAGAGTTGGAGCGATAGCACAGTGGTAAGGCTTTTGCCTTGCATGCAACCAAAAAAGAATGAACAGAGGTTCAAATCCTGGCATCCCATATGGTCCCCCAAGTCTGCAAGGGGTGATTTCTGAGAACAGAGCCAGGAGTAACACCGGAGCACCGCCAGGTGTGACCCCAAAAACCAAAAACAAAGAAACAAAAAAAAACCCTTTTAACTGGAAAAGAACTTTCTAAATAAGATAAAGTTTAAAAGAAAATCACAAATCTAATGAGTCTTGAAATACTCCAACATGTTACTTTGTGAGAAAAATAGTAATGCTTCAGCTCACAGGTGACTTCTTTTTGTCTTTAGAGTAACCTAAAGCCCTCATGTAACCTGAGCCCTTTTCGAAAACATTTTCTCCTGATCTTCCACAGTAGTGTCAGTCCTTCAGTAAGTCTTCATTGTCTCCCCAAGCTGGCTAGTCCCAACTTACCATTTAGACCACCCAGCTGTCGTTGGCTTTTGTTTTGTTTTGTTTTTGTTTTTTTGGGCCACACCCATTTGATGCTCAGGGGTTACTCCTGGCTAAGCGCTCAGAAATTGCCCCTGGCTTGGGGGGACCATATGGGATGCCGAATCAAACCGCGGTCCTTCCTTGGCTAGCGCTTGCAAGGCAGACACCTTACCTCTAGCGCCACCTCACCAGCCCCTGTCGTTGGCTTTTGATGACTATAAACATTGAAAAGAAAATGAAAGAGATTGTTACACACTTGTATTGTACCCAAAGAAATTGATTCTTTTTTTTGTGAGTAGAAACCTCCTTTTTCTAATATGTTCAGTCATTGGTTGTCTTTACTCCAGAAATTTCACAAGAGACCCTGGATTCTATTCAGACTTCCTTTCTTGCTAATCACTAGTTCCAGAAATTAGAGCAGCTGAGCACAGACAGAAAATATCCTAACCAGCTAGGATGAGGAATATTTCCTATTTTCCTGTGGGGATGTATACTTGAGACTCCTTTCTCTCTACCTCTGTCTCTATCTCTGTTATCTCCCAGCCACCTTGCTCACACACCCTTTTTCTGAACTTTAGTTTGAAGAAGCGTCAAAAGCACAAACATTATAAAACAGGCTTAGTTTCAAATCTCTGATCCTCCACGGACTAATTTTACCATTTGAAATGAGCCATTCAGTCAATTCTAGCCACAGTTTCCTTGTACGCAGAGTGGACTGAATATCACATTGGATTTAGGAGAATAAATGAGTTACTCTGAGCCAAGAACTTGACTCAGGGCCTGGTATTGATGTTGGGCTCTCTTCCTGCTATGATATACCTGAATCTGTCCAGTTATTACCTGGGACCAGTGGACAGAGCAGGCCTTGTCAACATCTGTTTGGATTCTCAAATAGTTAAGTCAGTTAAAAAAAGAAATTGCTAGGCCAAAAGACATGTGCATTTTTTTTTTTTGGTTTTTGGGCCACACCCGGCGTTGCTCAGGAGTTACTCCTGGCTGTCTGCTCAGAAATAGCTCCTGGCAGGCATGGGGGACCATATGGGACACCAGGATTCGAACCAACCACCTTTGGTCCTGGATCGGCTGCTTGCAAGGTAAACGCTGCTGTGCTATCTCTCCTGGCCCAGGACATGTGCATTTTTTTAATGATCAGAGATAGTGCCACAGCAGCATCTAGAAACATGGAATTTATTTACACATTCCTGGCACTATGTGAGACGCCTGTTTTCCCTTACCTTTATCAGGACCAGCTTGAATATAGCTTTGTGTTTTGCCAATGTGTTAAGCAGAAAATGGTAGTGGATTGCTTTGATGTGTGTTTCTGTATTTATGAGGGAGGAAAGTGTGCTCCGTTGGCCTCACTATAAGAGAAGATTTCCGTGAGCTACTGAAAGGATTTACCTGCAGAAGAAAGTGGAGGGGAACTTTAAGTCTGTGCCTTCCCCACAGATAGGGTCATCAAAGTCCCCAGATCACTATTCCCAACCTCATTTGGGCTGAGCATGTTTTGATAATACAAAAGCTATTTTCTATGCTCTCAGGTGGGGGCAGCAAGGAAGAGTTTAAAACCACATAATGAAGTCACGGAAATGAAAAATGTCCCCCACTCTGCTCTTTACCTGCCATGGGACTTGGAAAAAATCACCCACATATTAGTTTTGTTTAGTCTTTGGGTAACATCTGATGATGTTCAGAAGTTATTCCTTGACTGAGTTATTCCAGGCGATGGCTCAGGGGACTCTATGGGATCCTAGGGATCGAACCCAGGTTAGCTGCGTGCATCACCCTCTGCCCTATCTATCTCTTGGACCCCATACTCACACTTTCTTCACCAAGCAATATATTTTTGGAGGGGGTTGAGGAGGATTTAGAAAGGGACTAAAGAACAGATGCTCACTAGTATTTGAATTGACAGATAAAATAGAGCTACATTTGAATTTTAACAACGTGGTGCATTTATTTTTAGTTTAAGAATATTCCACTCAAAAATAAGTTTTATGGTATTTTTGGAAAACCAGAAAACTAAACAAAAGCACTATCCATAAAAATATTTCATATTTAGCATTACATCAACACCGGCATTGGAATATAACATTTGTATATTCAATATATGTACGTGTATATACAGTGAATGCACTGCTGCTTCTTTCTGAGCCTAAGTTTCCTTCTCTTGAAAATGGGCCTAGTATCCTCGGCCTCCAATTGGATCTTTACAAGGTGATTTTGAAGATCCAATCAGGTAGTAACATGCAGGGCACTGTTAGGAAGATTTTCAATGCTCTTCCAAAATGGAGCAGAAGAATCGAATCTTTCCAGAAATACAGACATCTAGAAGGACCCCTACAGTGACAACATCTCCCCCTCCTTTTGCATGTATTAAAAATATGTCAAAAGGTAGATAGGAAAGAGTAGATGGTGTCTTAGGGACCACAGTAACCTAGAATGAGTCACCATTCTCCTCTCCAAAGCAAATATAACCATGTTTCATATTTTACACTAAATAAGCACTTGGGCTTAAATATAACTCTTTCTGTTAAATCGATATTTTTTTAAAAAATGTCTGTATGGGGTAATTATTTTCCCTTAAGAGCACCAGGAATACATTGTAGCCTCCTTTCTGCTTACCCGTGTGCAGTAATAAAAGGTCTGTCACCCTCAGAATGCTTATTATGGTGACAAATCACGGGGAGAAGGAGAAATGATTTAGTACCTGCCCAGTGCTGTTTATTCAGATCTTGCACATTCTGAATCTGAGACATGCAAGCCAGCTTGGAAGGCAAGTGGCATGCAATGATTTGGGGCAATGGGAGTGGGTCAGTTTTCCACCTGGATATGGTTTTCAAATTGTAGCTGAGCAATTAAATTTTTTATTACTGAAGTTCAATGGCCTCCCTCCTGCCGCCACCTCTCCCCAAATAGCAATTCTCTTGTCTTCTCAGCGGAGTGAGCCCACTATAACTTTAAGAGCATGAAAGCAAACGTGGGGAGGAGGTCAGTCTGCGGGGCACCCAGCAGGTTTGATGTGTCAGTGGATAAATGATGGGATCACATCTGGAACAGTTTGGTGAATAAATAAAATGTGAAACCTCATATATCACTGCCCACCTTCCAATCTGTAAGGGAAAGAGCAAATAAATTCTCTAATGACCTTGTAAAGCACATAAAAGATATTGAATAAACTCTTGAAATTGTGTGGCCGGAAGTGTCCTTATTAAATAACACACTGAAGGGCCGGGAAAATGTTTGAAATAGAGCATGAGTCCTCCTCATAAAAAACAGTTTTATTTGATGTGTTATTTATTCATCCACATTTAGGTATAGCTTCAAATAATGCAATTTGGATTTTTTTTAACCTGGTATTACAGCAGCACTCTTTCTTCAGATAGAGTCCCAGAGGTGCTTTATATTTATGCCGATAGATCGTTGTTCTATATTTTTATGGTTTGTCTGCCATGACATTCTGCCTTCCCCATCATCATTAATTTATTCTTATTTCCCGTGCTATTAACTTGAGGAAATCTTTGAACAACATGGGTGCAGAAAAATCCCATCTGCCCAGTATTAATCAGAACAGTGGTACAGCTCAGTTTTCCCCAAACATGCTTTAAAAGAGAAGGAAGCTTGGAGTGACATGACAGAGCTCTGTCAAGAATTCATCACATATACCCTTTACTAAAGGGGTCCTCTCTGTGCAATTCATGGTCATAACCTGGGCAGACTTAGATTTTAAGTCTCAATTCTCACTTGAAATTTCTGGGTTACTCAGACATGCCCTTGGTAACTTCCTAGGCCTCCTCATTTTCATGGCAAATGAGAGCATATACAAGAGTCCTCCCTGCCCTGGCATATCTTGATGCTGTGATTTTTGGGGTCAGATTTAGCAAGCAGAAGTAGTCTGAGCAGTTGATAAGTTTTATCTGGATACTGAGACTCATGGACAAATGAAGCCCTTTGCCAATTCCTTCAGAGACCATAGAAGGGAAGAGGAGATTATTTGAATCATAGTTGAACCTTGGCATCATTTGTATGTATCATGTCTCCCAGCAAGCTCTGTGGGGAGATTCAGCTCTGTGGGAGCTGCAGGTCTCTGGGGGAGGAATGGCTATATTTCCATCCAAGTATGATGCACTAGTAACCAAGGAAGAATTACTCCAGAGGATCTGTCATACCTTAGAAATGTTGAACCAGAACTATTTTATGGCAGGCTTGGGAATATGGCGAGTCAGCTACCTTCCCCTTTCCCTCTCTCCTTCACACCTGGGTGTCTTGGGGGCCACTTTTCTTGGCTTATGTGACTTTGGTTGAGGCTGTTCTCATTGCAATCCTGACTCAGACCCTTGGAAAAGAATTAGGCTTGTTCTCTCTCTCTCTTTCTCTCTTTCTGTCTCTCTCTTCCTTCTTACTCTATTGAGAGGAAAGCTGATTTCAAAACGCTGACTCCTCTTGGTTGTTGTAGGAGGATTTGATAACGTGGTAATAGGGCCCTTGGTCATGGCTCTGAGTGGCCTTTTCTTGTGCTTGTATTGAACACATCTGTAAATACTCAGTTGAGGATACAATTAGGCAGTTGTTTCCCATATATTACAGATGGCCGACTAACTCTCATAATTGCACCAGCAGTTGAATATTTACAGGTGCATACTAGACATCTCTAGCATCAGATTGTCATGGGAGTCCCAGTTACATGCTGAAAGAAAGTTTGGCAGGAATCATTACAAGGTATGTCCTTTAATTACTCTGTAACTCATTTTTGGCCCTTCCAAGTGCGAAATTAGAACTCCATCCAGTCAACATTACCCCTCTGAAAGCCAAGAAATTGTATGTTCTGGAAATCTCAGTATAGGAACATGGACATTATTGCTGAAAGGTAGAATTGTGTTTAAGGAGGAAGAATACTTTCTCTACAGTCCAAAAGAATTTCTAGCTGGTGCAAGATCTCTCCTTATCCCTAAGTCTTTATTGGTTCATTAGACTCTTCCATTTTGATTCAGCTCAGAGAGCAAAAGGAGGTAGAGAATTGAAGTCCAATCACAAGATGAACTCATTTCCAGAATTCTATTACCTCATGTAGCTGGCATGCACTGTGGACTTGAAAGAATATGTCATCCATTGGTGAGAGAAAACTGTTGCTACAGATCTCTCACCTGGTGCTAACCTAAATGTAAATAAACTGATCTGTTGGACTAGGTATGGTGTGAAAATCAGTAGTTGAGAGAAGACCCAAGTTCAAGAATTAACACCTCTTCTGGCAGCCTTTAAAATATTTCTATTTAATTTGTTTAAACTTTATTTTTTGAAAGAAGAACTCCTGACCATGCTCAGGGTTGCCTCCTGACTTTATGTTCAGGGATTCCCTCCTGACTGTGCTCTGGGAGCCATATGTGGTGCTAAGAATCAATCCCAGGTCAGTTGCGTTCAAGGCAGCACCCTACCCTCTGACTTATTGCTCTAGCCTGGGTAGCCTTTGTAATCTTGTGCTAGTAACATGGCTCTTTCCTTAAATAAAGTGGAGATGATTCTATCTCCTAGACAGAATCCTGGAGATTGATATAATGTTTGTGAAACACTGTGTCAACTGTGCAGTACTAATTCAGTGCTTCATGAGAAAACCCTCTTTGCAGAAACTGTTGCTACATTCTTACCCTATAGGAAATTTCTTTATATAAAATTATGCAAAAGTACTGTGTATAAACGCAGGCATGGTACAATTGCATACACAACAATCTATGTGTTCCATTAGTCCATGCGAAAAGTCTTGTTTCTTAGATTAAAAATAAGAAGCACAGGTGGAAGAATGCTGACATTCCGGTGGTGCATGTGGTTTGGGAACATTGTATGCCTGGAACTTAATTATTAACATTATTGTAAATCACGGCGCCTACAGAAAACTGGAGAAAAAAATAAGTAGCCAAAGATGAGTGAAAAGCAGCTAGAGCGCACAGTTGAGTTTAACTTCCTCCCAGGGCAATTGGAGATTGAAATTTTTCACCCAGTGTGACTAATTGCAACACACACAAGTTCAGAAAAAGGAAGGGAGTGGGAAGAGGAAATATTTTATTGAGGCATGGATAGAGGTATATTTGAAAAATTATGTTGATATCATGCTTTCTGAGCAAACCAGGGGTCAATGATTTCTTGCTTGAAGGAGCCATGAATTGATTTGTCCTCTTAGTCCTAGTCCACTGAGAGGTCACAACCAGTCTTCACAATCTAGATAATTCTTCTAGTGAACAACCTGTATATTCTCTTGAAGGTTCTGAGTTTCTGAAAGTTGCAGTGAACCAATGTTGTGTTACGGTTCCTTCAAGATAGCTGCTCTCCTTTCTTGAGCCAAGCCTCCCAAGTAGACTTTGGTTTCAGAATACCTATGAATTGTATTGATAAAGTGTTGTGTTTGTATTGAAATTGAAGAATGTTATTCTGCCTAAAGTCAAAAGAGCTATTTATGGGGGACAGAAGAGAGAGATCTTTTTTGTTCCCTACAATGCACCAATGAATGTTAATTAATTGCTTTTAATTTTCATTATAATTTAAGTAATAGGATTACAATAATGTTCAAGTGTCTTATATCAATGTACAAAGTTACTGCTCACCCCCACCACTGAATTTCCCAAGACCCTCACCCACCCCTATGTCACTGCTGATCAAACCTTTCTTCTCATATCCCCATTATTGAAACAGTTATGGTATTAGTGCATACATAGTGTGGTTTTTCTTAGCACCACCCATGTGCTCAAAATCCTCTGCTCCTGTTCCCATAATTTCTGATAACTAATTTGCTCTCCTGCTCCCCCTTCTACCCCTCCCCCAATCACAGCAATCAAGATATACACTCTAGTATCTGAGGTTTCTTATTGGTTGATATTGCTTAAACCCTTGAATTTTTCATATAATATATGTGAATAAGCTCATACCATATTTGTCCTTCTGCCTTGCTTATTTTTGCTTAGTATTATAATCTCCAATTCCATATAAATTGCTGTTGTGGGCTACAAGAGTTTATTTTCTAGTATTCCATGATGACCCTGAAGAATTTCTGTTATGCTATTTTTTGGAAAAAAGTATAGAATTTTTAGGATTATAGTAAATAATATAAAATCTGCTGTTCATTATAGTGTTAAAAGCACAGTTTCTAGTTTTAGTATGATAGTGGACTAATTACTTGACCTATACCATTTTCCATAGCAGGAAAACAGTCATAATGCCTGCTTCATTGAATTAAGGTGAAGCATTTGGAAATATTTTTGTTTATCTTTGATAAGGTCTTGACTGAGCTGATAATGTACACCCCGTATGACATGTGATGTGAATTAGATCCCATGAAGTGGCTAACAGTGATGTCCCATTTTTTCCCTCCATTGTGTCTTTCAAAACATATTATGGGCCATGTTACCTCTGGGTAAAGGCATCATACTTTGAATATTGACAATAATCTTCATTACCCAATACATCAAGCATAGATTTGGGGGTTCACTATTACCCTCCTTGCCATATCAGACCTCATTTTACAATGGCAGTAACTCAGATTGAGTCTAAATTATTCCCTCTTCTCTCATATTTCTTCTCTTTGTTTCTAGGTAAAATGATGTTTTCCTTAAATTCTTCACCTCATGATAAAATGCTAAAAAGAGTTTGATTCCCATCACTTATGTGCAGAACATCACAAAGAAAGCCTTGAAAAACCATGTGACATAGTGAGTGCTCTCATTGTTTAATTGATTGGAACATTGGAATCAAACAGTCAAATTTCTTGACTAAAAATGTGAAGGAACTATACAAAGAAAATTATAAAACTCTGCTCCAAGAAATAAGAGAGGACACACAGAAATGGAAGCACATACCCTGCTCATGGATTGGCAGGATTAACATCATTAAAATGGCAATACTTCCAAAGCATTGTACATATTTAATGCGATCCCTCTAAAGATACCCATGACATTCTTCAAAGAAGTGGATCAGGCACTTTTGAAATTCATTTGGAACAATAAACCCTAGAATAGCTAAAGCAATCATTGGGAAAAAGAATATGAGAGGAATTACTTTCCCCAACTTTAAACTGTACTACAAAGCAATAGTTATCAAATCAGCATGGCATTGGAATAAAGACAGGCCCTCATATCAGTGGAATAGGATTGAATACTCAGAGAATGTTCCCCAGACATAAAATTACCTAATTTTTGATAAAGGAGCAAGAAATCCTAAATGGAGCAAAGAAAGCCTCTTCAACAGGTGGTGTTGGCACAACTGACTAGCCACTTGTAAAAAATTGAACTTAGACCTCCAGCTAACATCATGTACAAAGGTTAAATCCAAATGGATGAATGACCTCGATATCAGACCTGAAACCATAAGATATATAGAACAACACGTAGGTAAAACACTCCAGGACATTGAGACTACAGGAATCTTCAAGGAGGAAACTGCACTCTCCAAGCAAGTGAAAGCAGAGATTAACAGATGGGAATATGTTAAACTGAGAAGCTTCTGCACCTCAAAGGAAATAGTGCCCAGGATACAAGAGCCCCCCACTGAGTGGGAGAAACTATTTACCCAATACCCATTAGACAAGGGGCTAATCTCCAAAATATACAAGGCACTACACAGAAATTTACAAGAAAAAACATCTAATCCCATCAAAAATGGGGAGAAGAAATGGACAGATACTTTGACAAAGAAGAAATACAAATGGCCAAAAGGCACATGAAAAAAATGCTCCACATCACTAATCATCAGGCAGATGCAAATCAAAACAACTATGAGGTACCACCTCACAGCCCAGAGATTGGCACACATCACAAAGAATGAGAACAAGCAGTGTTGGCAGGGATGTGGCAAGAAAGGAACTCTTATCCACTGCTGGTGGGAATGCTGTCTAGTTCAACCTTTATGGAAAGCAATATGGAGATTCCTCCAAAAACTGGAAATCGAGCTCCCATACGACCCAGCTATACCACTCCTAGGAATATACCCTAGGAACACAAAAATACAATACACAAATCCCTTCCTTACACCTATATTCATTGCAGCACTATTTACCATAGCAAGACTCTGGAAACAGCCAAGATACCCTTCAACAGATGAATGGCTAAAGAAACTGTGGTACATATACACAATTGGAATATTATGCAGCTGTCAGGAGAGATGAAGTCATGAAATTTTCCTATACATGGATGTACATGGAATCTATTATGCTGAGTGAAATAAGTCACAGAAAGAGAGAGAGAGAGAGAGAGAGAGAGAGAGAAAGATGCAGAATGGTCTCACTTATCTATGGGTTTTAAGAAAAATGAAAGACATTCTTGCAATAATAACTTTCAGACACAAAAGAGAAAAGAGCTGGAAGTTACAGCTCACCTCATGAAGCTCACCACAAACAGGGATGAGTTTAGTTAGAGAAATAACTACGTTTTGAACTATCCTAATAATGAGAATGTACGAGGAAAATAGAAAGCCTGTCTAGAGTACAGTCGGGGGTTGGGTGGGGAGGATGGAGATTTGGGACATTGGTGATGGGAGTCTTGCACTTGTGATGGGTGGTGTTCTTTACATGACTGAAACCCAAACACAATCATGTATGTAATAAAGTTGTTTAAATAAAAAAAAGAAAAAATATTTCAAAATTTTCATGACTTTCTTTCTTGGTAGAACAAAAACAGCTATCACTGAGATAATTGGTGATTTCCTTGAGAAACTTATAAGCATCACAAAATATTTAGTGACTCAGTTTTTTGAATTAACAAGAATGCCTTCCAAGATCATGATGGTTATTAAGAAGCCCAATTTACTGGGCTACTACAGGGGTACTCATCTTTTAAAAGCATATAAATAGAAGAAAATACAAATACTTCTGAAAGAAATTCCAATTCTGCTAATGTGAAGCCTACCTAAGAAGAAGAACCAAGGACGTTTTGGCTTTTTTGGGGGGCGGGGTTTGGGTCACACCCGGCAGTGCTCATGGGTTCCTCCTGGCTCTATGCTCAGAAATCACTCCTGACAGGCTCTGGGGATCATATGGGATGCTGGGATTTGAACCACCGTCCTTCTACATGCAAGGCAAATGCCTTACCTCCATGCTATCTCTCCGGTCCCAGGACCTTTTGGCTTTTATATCTTTTTACATCCTATTAGCTTTTAAGAAGTCTCAAGAGGTACTCTTGATTTCTAACACTTCCTTGCTTTGCAAAGCAAATGATAGAGTTACCAGAGATCTGTTGCTCTTCTTCAGTGCCTGGTTTGGATATACCTGGACTAGGTTACACACTACGTAGATTTCCATATAAGTCACTGAGGCCCACAGTCCACCCCAAATAAAGTCCTTCTGACTTTAGCCAATCACCAGCATCCCTGGATTATCACTAGATTGTGAACAAAGATTCCTGACATCTTCAGGACCAGCTTAGTCCTTCTTTCTCCCAGAAACTTGTGAATTTACGATTTGGCAGGAAGATGACATCTTGTGGAGCTCCTAAATTGTCCATAGAAGGGTACAGTGTTTCACGCTCATTCACATTTCTCAGGGCAACAGGGGGATGAACAGAAATATGCACAATCAAATCAAGTCTCTTTTGTGCTCCAGAAATGTTTGACTGGGGAAGAAGGATTATGCTCACGAGAATTACCCATGTTATGTTATATTACAGTAGAAACATTGTCTTTGTCAGGGGTCTCTTTCTGAAATATTCCAAAGACTTTCAATTTTGAAACCAAAAAAAGCAAAAAAGAAATTTCCTGTTATGATCTGCCAAGGCAAACACATGGTCAATCCCCGAGAAACAAGAAATCACCGTATCCTGCAGACAGTCCCAAGGGGGTCATCACAGACTTGAAATGGAAAAGGGTTGTTCAAGCAGAATGTGCAAATATGGAAAGCAAATGTGGTACCTTCACCCAACATCTCCTGATCTCCTTGATTGGGATGATTTATTAAAACATTGAGTGGGGAAAGACAAAATTGCCTGGAGGGAGAAGTTAATTTCATGTTAGACTGAAAAAAAAGGAGCCAGTCCCTGATAAATGTAACCATCGTATGCTATGAAGGCTTCATTTGTGGAGGAACAAACATTTGTTCTTTAAAATACTCAGGCCACATTTTTACTGTGTCCCAATATTTCCTGCTGTGTCAGGACATTTGAGGTTATGTGACATCATCTCCACTGTACAGGACCACTTAGAAACAACTGAGAATGTCATAGCTGAGAGCAAACATTCAAGGGCTTTCTCATCACAAACAAAGAGCCATTACGGAAAGACATCTCTTTTCTTCACCTTTAGCCATTGGCCTATTTATATTCATATCCATATTGCCCCCATATCCAATCTAATATCCAGGTCTTGCAGAGCATTATTTGACCCACATGCAAGAACCACTATGTGCAAAAACCATGCATGTTCTAGAGAAACTTCACGATCACTATGTGAACAAGACTAAGTGTGGCTCTTAATTAATGACACGCTTCGCTAATGGGCTTCTTTAAAAGATTATGCTCTTCCCTGGCCTACTAAGAGAAACCTCACTGGCCAGACTGATGGCCTTCTCAGTCTCTGATTTTGGACATAAGGACTGTTTGGGTCACTGGACAATTTCATTGGTTGTATATAACACATCTCTAGGAGATGGTCTTTCTATGTACACAATGTCAATTTATTTGTTTGGTAAAGCTGTTCTCCAACTTAAGTCGAAAAGTTAGCCCTTGTTTTAATTTCTCCAAAGACCATGGGGAAAGAACCTATGCTACTCCAAGATGCACAACTGTACAACAGAAAATAAGGGCATAGTTAAGTCAATAGAGGCCTAGAGGGGATAAGAGACTTGCCCCAAATTTTACCACAAAGTTTGGATAATCTCCAAAATATACAAGGCACTGACAGAAATTTACAAGAAAAAACATCTAATCCCATCAAAAATGGGGAGAAGAAATGGACAGACACTTTGACAAAGAAGAAATACAAATGGCCAAAAGGCACATGAAAAAATGCTCCACATCACTAATCATCAGGGAGATGCAAATCAAAACAACTATGAGGTACCACCTCACAGCCCAGAGATTGGCACACATCACAAAGAATGAGAACAAGCAGTGTTGGCAGGGATGTGGAGAGAAAGGAATTCTTATCCACTGCTGGTGGTAATGCTGTCTAGTTCAACCTTTATGGAAAGCAATATGGAGATTCCTCCAAAAACTGGAAATCGAGCTCCCATACGATCCAGCTATACCACTCCTATGAATATATCCTAGGAACACAAAAATACAATACACAAATCCCTTCCTTACACCTATATTCATTGCAGCACTATTTACCATAGCAAGACTCTGGAAACAGCCAAGATACCCTTCAACAGATGAATGGCTAAAGAAACTGTGGTACATATACACAATTGGAATATTATGCAGCTGTCAGGAGAGATGAAGTCATGAAATTTTCCTATACATGGATGTACATGGAATCTATTATGCTGAGTGAAATAAGTCACAGAGAGAGAGAGAGAAAGATGCAGAATGGTCTCACTTATCTATGGGTTTTAAGAAAAATGAAAGACATTCTTGCAATAATAATTTTCAGACACAAAAGAGAAAAGAGCTGGAAGTTACAGCTCACCTCATGAAGCTCACCACAAACAGGGATGAGTTTAGTTAGAGAAATAACTACGTTTTGAACTATCCTAATAAAGAGAATGTACGAGGGAAATAGAAAGCCTGTCTAGAGTACAGGCGGGGGTTGGGTGGGGAGGATGGAGATTTGGGACATTGGTGATGGGAATGTTGCAGTGGTGATGGGTGGTGTTCTTTACATGACTGAAACCCATACACAATCATGTATGTAATAAAGTTGTTTTAAAAAAGTTTGGATTGGAACTCAACTTGTTTCTCTTTATTTTATTTTATTTTACTTTACTTTATTGAAACCATTGTTATTTTCAGAGGCTGGAGGGATAGCACATTTGCCTTGCAAGCAAGCCTATACAGGTTGATCCCCGGCATACCATAGGTTCCCCAGAGCTTGCCAGAAGTAACTTCTGAGCGTAGAGCCAGGAGTAATCTCTGAGTACTCCTGGGTGTGGCCTCAAAACAAAACAAAGTATTGTTGGATTTCAAACATACAGTGAATCAGGGCCAATCCCACCATCAATGTAGATCTCCCTCCAGCAATGTTCCCTGAGGGCATCCCATGACACAACCCCTGCCCCCTAGCCTGCCAGTATAACAGGCCCATTTTAAATTTAGATTGTTTCAATTTGGGTCTCTTGATACCACTCTTGTTGCCTTTGGCTTGGATATTTAGTCCTGTTCTTTTTTAATACCACCCATGTACCTGAGACCACTTGGCCTCTAGCCCCCATCCTTTCACATATGTGCTTCTCCTCCTCCACTCAATTTCTTTCCTTTTCCTTTCTGTACTCTGGGGCCAAGGGTGTTCAAGACTACTCTCATTTAAACCACTGTATTTCTTCATGCAATTATTCTAAATACCACATAAAAGTGATAACATTCTGTATTTATCTTTCTTCTGGCTTACTTCATTTAACATATTATCTTCCAGTTCCATTAATGTTGCAGCAAATTGCATGATGTTATCATCTTTACAGTTATGTAGTATTCCATCAAGTCTGTATCTTTTTTTTCTTCTTTTTTTAAAAAAAATTTTATTGTGGCCAAAGTGAATTACAAATATTTCACAGTAATATTTAAGGTACATAAGTGACAATAAATCAAGGGCATTCCCACCACCAGTGATGTCCTCCCTCCACCCATGTTCCCAATATGCATCCCATATCTCCCTCCTTTACCCCCCAGAATACAAGTGTAACTTGTCCCCACTTGTAGAGCTTACTGTGGATTAGGTATAGATTCTGTTGTCATTGACTTTGGGTTTGATGTTCAGTTCTGATAGTTTTTTATTTCCACTAAATGTTCATGCGAGTGTCTAGACCTGGTAACATTCATTTTCCCCCTTAATTTATGAGGCTGAACATGATGATTCAATCAATGTGGCTTTGTTGGAGATAAGGAAAAAGGAAATGGAAAAGAAGAAAGAAAAATACTAAGGTGTCCTTCTAGGTGTTATAGGTATCAGTTTAGTAGAGGGAAGGGAAAAAAGAAGAAAAAGGCAACAAGATAAAAAATAACAAACAAAAAACGACAAAGAAATAATAAGAAAAATACAAACAAACCAAACAAACAAAAAACAAAAGCCAGCAACTACGAAAAAGACCAAAAAAATCCAACCAACCAGCAACTACATAAAATGGTTTGTGCTGATTCTTCTTCTTCTTCTCCTCCTCCTCCTTCTTCTTCTTCTTTCTTCTTCTTCTTCTTCTTCTTCTTCTTCTTCTTCTTCTTCTTCTTCTTCTTCTTCTTCTTCTTCTTCTTCTTCTTCTTCTTCTTCTTCTTCTTCTTCTTCTTCTTCTTCTTCTTCTTCTTCTTCTTCTTCTTCTCCTCCTCCTCCTCCTCCTCCTCCTCCTCCTCCTTCTCTTTCTCCTTCTCCTCCTCCTTCTCCTTCTCCTCCTTTCTCCTTCTCCTTCTCCTCCTCCTTCTTCTCCTTCTCTTTTTTTTGCAAAGGCATATTAAGTATTGGGCAAGTTAGAAAGGGAATTCACTTGGCCTAAGAGAGTTCGTGTTTCTCTGCCCTTGAAACATACAGTCATGAGATCCTTTACAGGCTCTGTACATGCTCTTTTTCTCTCTCCAGGGTCTTTTTATGGTGCCAGACATCTTTCCACTCAGTTGTGGATGATATAAACAGGCCTCTCTCTAACTCGATATCTTGTATTTACACAGGTCATAGGACGAAGCCTAGGAATAGTCTTTCTTTATAGTTCTAGAAGTTCTATTCCATCATTGTTGTTGTATTCAGACTTTTATAATTGGTGTTTTCTGTTTTTGCACAGGTCCTAGGGCAAAGCCTAGAATAGAGTTTTAAAATTATGATTCCAGAAATTCTATTCCACTGCAATTGTCACAGTCAGACTTCTGAGATTGGAGATCTTGGTTTTTGTACTAATCTCAGGCCGATACCTAGGCTAGGTTCTTTTTTTATTGGTCCCAGGGTAAGTACTGCCCAATCTTGGCTGTCAATATCAGTCATTAGTAGTTGGTAATCTTGGTCTTTGCATAGGTCAAAGGGCAATGTGTCTTCTAATTTTATTTTACCATTAGGACGTTCTGCTTTTGGATCAAGTTATTGCTGTTTCCTCTTTGTCAGGATGTCATATCAAAACTGGCGTAAATTGGTGCTAGAGAGGTATTAGGAATTTCCCAGGGGAAGTTTAGTTCCTGGTGCTGTTGTGGGGAATGGTGTTGGTTCTATGTCTGAGGTCTAGGTTTCAGAATTGGACAGTCTCTGCCAGGTCACATGGAGTCTAAGTTGGGTCCACATGACACATGTTCAAGGTGGGAGGCACCCTTGTATTATAAAATGTATGGGTTTGTATATCTAGTAGATAAGAGCTTGTTTCTATACATAAAATTCCCCCCTTTTTTAGTATGCCTTTGCAAAAAGGAATGGTGCCGCATTATATTGCTGGTGCATTTGGGGTAAGAATGTCAGAGCCTGTTTCTTTTTTTGGGCCACACCCGATGATGCTCAAAGGGTACTCCTGGCCATGTGCTCAGAAATCGCTCCTGGCTTTGGGGACCATATGGGATGCCAGGGGATCGAACCACTGTCCATCCTAGGTTAGCTCCTGCAAGGCAAATACCCTACTGCTTTCGCCACCACTCCAGCCCCTCCATCAAATCTGTTTCTAATGCTACTATTTTTATTGCTTACATTTGGGATGCCTCAGTTGTGCCTATACTATAATGTTCTGTCTGTTTGGTCTATAAAGTAAAGGCCTGTGGTTGATTTGCCCCAAATCAGCCCTGCTCATAAGACTATTTCCCTCAACATATCCCAAAACCTTTTAATGCCTTCTAAAATTCTCTAGTTATACATTTTAGACTAAAGAGTCTGAGGTTTTCTTTCAAACCTTTTCACCCATACTTTGTGCCTATGGTCTAAGATTCTCAATAATGCAGACTAATAATGACAGTCTGTTCATATAGCTCATTCCAAAGATAAGAATCTTTCACCACTGATTATGGAATCATGCCCATTTTTTCCAGCTTGGCAGATTATGCCCTTCTGTGGCCTGGCTGATGTCTGTAGCCCATATTCACCTCATAGTAAAATTGAATATTGCTGTCTCATAGCAGTCACTCAAATAGCCTGCCTGCTGTCCACTGAACAGCTTCCATTATTCTCAGTTCCATGAACTCTCTCTAGCTACAGGATCTGTTAGAAATATACTGCCCCCACTTCTTTGTCAACTAGAGGATTAAAGGCCACCCGGATGCAAATTCGAATCCTTTCCACTCCTTGTAGTCTTTCTTTTCAGCCTTCACCTTCACATGCACATCCAAGCTCACTCTATATCTTGTCTTGGGGCAAGAATTAAAGCTGAATTCTTTATGTACCTGTCTGTGTCACAGCTAGACTAGAAAATGTGCTCTGAGGGAAACAGGGCCCCTTCCTATCTTTTTCGCTACTTTTAGAACAAAGCTTGCCACAGACTATGCACTACTAGACTAAAATGAACTGAATTTTTTGTGTTTCTTTTCTTCAGAACAGTAAGTACTATTGTGCCAGGCACTTGGGAATCTTCTGTGAACAAAAGAATAAGACAGTTGAGGGGCTTTTCCTATTTGAATTCCCAGACTAAGGGGGAGATAGAAAAGGTCTAGTAACCAAAGAGGTTAGCAAGTGTCACTACAGAGTATGTACAAGTACAAGATCCCAGGAGTGTATGACCTACACTTCTAGAGAAGATAACACTTAGTTTGAGATTAAAATGATGAGTGGGAAGCAGCTAGATGATAAGGAGGAAAAAGTGTTGAAATCAGAATAAAGTCATCAAAGAAGGCTTGAAAGGGTGAAAGAAAGTCAATGGCTTCTTCAAATTCCTGCATGGAAGAGCCCTCAGGTGGTGCCTGGTAGGAAAACATGGAACTTGAAAGAGGAGCAGAGTTATAAGGCCCAAGTCCTGCTGTGGAAGGAAGAGGAAGATTTCAAAGAGGAAGAGGGAGATTTCAAAGGCTTTTTTTTGCAGGGAATAGACTTTGTCTAACTGGCCTGTGACGGCTTCAGCCTCCATCAGCTTGTATGTTGAACAAAGCAGCGGGCAGGTCCCATTTGGATGCTCCCTAGTTTCAACGGCCCCCATTTCAACCCTGTTCTTATTTTCTTTCCATTTTCAAGAGCCGCCCTTAACCTCCCTTCACCTGGCACATCCATATGTGCAGTTTAACAAGGTCACACACTTTGCAGTTAAGCAAAATTCTCTGGTCTTATGGTTATGTTGATTCCTCTTGTTGAGCCTCCTGGCCTCATATTATCCTAACCCTTTCCTTCCCCTGAGTTGTCTTGGTTCTTCTTCCCATTCTTTTTCTCTCCTCTACCTCCTTGCAAAATCTCCAGGGTGCCAATTCAGTCCTCAAACTCATAATTTTCTACCTGGACCACATTGCTCTTTGTTCCCACAACCACTTAGCGGGTTTTGAATTGTAACCACTTTGGGCAATGACTTTGGTTTTTTAACACTTGCAAGTTATGTTTACCTATAACACACTATTTTTGTAAGTACTCACAGAAATTTGCATAGCAATTCCCATCATTTCTGGGTCCATTCTTTGTTTCCTATCTTTGCACACACAAGCACAGTTTCTAGACCCTGAGGTTTTGTCTTTCTGCTGGGACAACTCTGAATCACAGTAGAATAAATGGTTCCATATACTTAGGCAGGTCTATTTAAGAGGACCTACAACCTTTAAAAATGATGATAATGATAATCTAGAAACCAAGCAGCAATTCCACGATAAGAGCAAGGGCAAGCAATGAACTTCTGCATGTACAATTATCACAGCTGGGAAAGGTTATAGGCATGTGGACAAGAGCTGGGAGAGAATAAAAAATCAAATATAATTATAACCGGGCCCGGAGAGATAGCACAGCAGCGATTGCCTTGCAAACAGCCGATCCAGGACCTAAGGTGGTTGGTTCGAATCCCGGTGTCCCATATGGTTTCCCGTGCCTGCCAGGAGCTATTTCTGAGCAGACAGCCAGGAGGAACCCCTGAGCACCGCCAGGTGTGGCCCCCAAACCAAAAAAAAATTATAACCAAAGTACCCAGTAAGTTTTTTATGAGGAACTTTTATGCACATTATTTTATTTAAGGCTCACAAAAACTCTGGAAGTCCAGCACAATTATATTGCTCATTTTGCAGATGAGCAGAAATGAAACTTACTGAAGCTGAACAGCTGCACTTCACATTTCTAGGAAATGGCAGATTCAAGACTAAAAAAACTGATTATATTGATAATGATTATATATTTTATCTTGATTTCTTTAATGAATAGGCTCATGGGTGAATTATTTTACTTTATTTTCTACTATGTTGTTGGTATACTGTTACTAAATCATCATCATCAACATCATCATAGATAGATTGAAGCAAATAACTGGGAAAATGGTATCAAGGACATCCATTATAAGGAAATGTATGATTTGTGTATCAATGTGTTGGGACCTGGATTCTGAGCATGTAGGGATGCCTTTTTGTTTTGTTTTGTTTTGTTTTGGGCCACACCCGTTTGATGCTCAGGGGTTACTCCTGGCTGAACGCTCAGAAATTGCCCCTTGCTTGGGGGGATCATATGGAACTCCAGGGGATCGAACCGCTGTCTTTCCTTGGCTAGCGCTTGCAAGGCAGACACCTTACCTCTAGCGCCACCTCTCCAGCCTAAGGGATGCCTTTTTTGTAAAGGCCACATGGGCAGGCTTCTTTTTAAGTTCTGAGCAGGGAGAGACCCCCATTTTGTAAAAAACACATGGTGTATGTCTTCACAAGCCTATTTCCATAGACACCTCCCCAAGCTCCCTGGCAATACCAGGTAGCCTATCAGAGAAGGACAAGGGAGCAGTAGGAAAATACCCCTAGACACTAGCCAGTCATTTTAAAGATCATCAGAAAGCTGGAACCTCCCTATATCCTTTCTCTATATAATCTTCCTCATGACCTTGGATGAGGCTCATCTCCTTCTGGAGATGGCCCTGTCTGGCCAGTGTGTGGGTCTTTTTGGCATGCAGATTAAAATATTAAACTTTATTCCAGTTATGTGGTCTTGTCCTTCAACTTCAGACCCGAGCAAATGTAACCCAGAAAACTTGACTATGACAACTTTCTATGAACATTAATTTCTGCCTGTTGGATATTTCTTATACATTATTATATATTTACCTGTAGTTATTAGAAGGAAACCTATTTACTAAAGGGAGAGAAAGGGAAGAAGGAAGGAAGAAAGAGAAAGAAAGAAAGAAGAAAGAAAGAAAGAAAGAAAGAAAGAAAGAAAGAAAGAAAGAAAGAAAGAAAGAAAGAAAGAAAGAAAGAAAGAAAGAAAGAAAGAAAGAAAGAAAGAAAGAAAGAAAGAAAGAAAGAAAGAAAGAAAGAAAGAAAGAAAAGAAAGAAAGAAGGAAGGAAGGAAGGAAAGAAAAGAAAGAAAGAAAGAAAGAAAGAAAGAAAGAAAGAAGGAAGGAAGGAAAGAAGGAAAAGGAAAAAACAAACAAATAGAAAAGGATTAAATGTCACGACTCCCATACTTTCCCATATGCAACCTTCAGACTCATCAGTTAAATTGCTTCTTGGCATGAACTATCTCACCAGACCTACGGTCCTCTTTATCAGATAATCTGATTCTTATACCAATGCTTTTCAACCTTTTTGTGCAAAGGCACACTTTTTTCAAGAAAAAAAATTACAAGGCACACCACCAATAGAAAATGTTAAAAAATTTAACTCTGTGCCTATATTGACTATATATAAAGTACTTCTCTTGAATAGGAATCGAATAAACACAAATAAATTAATTTATAATTACTTTATTATGAAATAATCTAATGATTGGTCTATTTGTGAGCTAAAGCCGCATGTTACAGATGAATTTGGAATTTTCCCCCCACAGTACACCAGACAATATCTCAGGCATGCTGAGGCACATTGCCTTATACCATGGAAATAGATACATTATTAGAGTCCTAGGGGAGACTCTTTCCAACTTTAAAATAATAACATTGTATCTAACCAGGATTTATTAAGATCAGTCCCCTGTGCTGTAAGAGTTAAAAACTCAATACTGTATAGCTTTTGACTAATAAAAAGGTACTAGGGATAAGAAACCATAGGTTCAAATGCAGGCTCACTATTTCTTAGCCATATAATTTACTCAAGGTTATATGGTAAGGTACTGCTGGGAATAGGCTAGGTAGTATCTCTCAAATTAAATGATTTTTAAAACATTAAATATAACTCTTTTGGAACTTTAAAATGAACATATATATAAGTGATTTTTATATATCTCATTAAAATGAGTTATTTGCTCATTTTAACATGGAAACATAGTTCCCTTTTCCTATTGTATTATATTACAGCTCTTTGATTCCTGACCTGAATGGCCTCAGATCATATAGTTCATCTCTTTGGTTGTCAGTTTCAGTATAGAGAACAGATGCTAAGCACTTGAGCCAAGACTTAGATTATTCTTCATTCAGATTTCACTCTGAAATTATTTCACTATGTGCTTTTGTAAAATGTTTAAGTTTCTAATTATTTATTACGTAAAGTACAGAGATCAAATATGGGACAATAGGTAGCTTCAAATCCCTTTTCCCTACAGAAATACCAACTAAACAACATGTTATCTGAAAGTCTTTATGACAATTCCAGAATCAACTTAGGAAATTGTAGCACAGGCAAGTGCAAAGCCAAGAATAAACAAATCCAAGGCCTGGAAACTAGAACAGTAGTTAATGTGCATGTCTGGTATGTTCCCAATCCAAGTTTAATTCCCAGACCTTATGGTCCCCTGCATATCACCAGGTGTGGCTCTGGAAGCACCTTCAAGTGTGGCGTTGGAGAGCTCTATTATCTCCTGGGGGTCTGAATGTCCTGAGAACTGCATTACCCAAACAATATTGCATTGCATCAAGAGAACCTTAAGTACTTACTCCAGAGAAACACCAGAGGCAGCAAGAAGAGCAAGAAGATATGATCTCTGCCCAAAGAGACTGGAAATCTAATTGGGAAATCACATACACAAATTGAGATAAGATGTACCAGCAGAAAATATTTGAAAATTTATTGAACCTGTAGCACTCTGATTTGTGTATGTTTTCTCCTGTATTAAGCTAGTCCACAGATGGATAAATGGGCTATTTTGTCAAATCCACAAATATTAAGCAAAAATGACAAACATTTGAGGAAAAAAGGGCAACATTGTCTACTCAATAGAATAAATTAATTTTCAGAAATTGACCCTGTCTAAAGGGTGGTATATAAATTGTGTACAAAGAGGGGAAAAATAATCATCTGATAAAGAAACTCAAGGAGCTACAATAGAAAACAAATAGGCAAACCAAATAAGGAATACACCACTTGGAGAGCATTAGAATTTTAACAAAGGGATAGAAACTATTAAAAAAGATAAATAAGGGCCTGGAGAGATAGCACAACGGCGTTTGCCTTGCAAGCAGCCGATCCAGGACCAAGGGTGGTTGGTTCGAATCCCGGTGTCCCATATGTTCCCCCGTGCCTGCCAGGAGCTATTTCTGAGTAGACAACCAGGAGTCACTCCTAAGCACCGCCGGGTGTGGCCCGAAAACCAAAAAAAAAAAAAAGAAAAAGATAAATAAAAAATTCTGGTGCTAAATATTATAATAAATGAATGGAGAATTCACTAGAGGAATCTAACAACAGACTTGGGCAATCAAAAGAAAGAACCAGTAAACTCAGAAACAAGACATTAAAATAATTGAGTCATGGGAACAAAAGAAAAGTAAAGAAAAATGAAAAGCCTGTAAGAATGTGGCATATTGTTAAATGAACTGATATATATATATATGACAAGAATTAAAAGGAAAGAATAAGTGAGAAGCTGTGAATTGATTATAAATAATAGTTGAAAACTTTCCAAATCTGAAGAAGTATATTCACATCTAAATTCACTAAATGTAGTATATGTTTACAAAAGGTCCACATCAAGATATACGAGAATAAAACTGTCAAAGTGAAAGAAAGAATAATGAAAGTCATGAGAGAACATCATAGCCTAGATAACTCCATTGATATTTGGAGTAAATTTATCAATAGAAATCTTAGGCCAGAAGGGAATAGGTCTAAAGATCCAAAGTGCTGAAGGAAAACTAATGGCAGGCAAGATTATAAGCAGCAAAATAGTTCTTCAAAATGGAAGGAGAAATTATGAAGTTCAGCAGTGTTTTAGGATATAAAATCAACATGAAAATCACGTGTGATTCTATATACTGACAATGAGCAAGCTGAAAGGAAAATTTAGAAAAACAATTTCACTTACAATAGCATAAAAATGAATGATATTCTTGGGAAATTTCATTCTTAAGCCAAAAAGGAGAGAAAGAGCTTTACATTGGAAACCATAAAATATTGACACAAAAAACTTCTTACAGAATGACATTTTGTAGTCATGGTTCAAAAGATCTAATATTGTTCATTTTTTTTCAAGCAATTCAAGGTGATTTGAAACCACAAAGCAATTCCTATCAAAATCATATGACATTCTTTAGAGAAGTACAAACAAGATCCTAAAATTTATCTGTGATTTCAAAGTATTCCAAATAACAAAAACAATTTTAAGAGTGAAAACAAAGGCCAAAATTTAGTACAGAGTTAAAGGCACTTTCCTTGCAGATGACTCATCTGTGTTCAACACCCAGCACCAAATATGGCTCCTTTGATCTCTTCCAGGAATGATCCCTGAGCACAGAGGAAAGAGTAAGCTCTGAGGACAGCCAATTTTAGTCCCAAAACAAACAAAAAATAAACCAGGGGCCAAGGTGATAGCACAGCAGTAGGGCATTTGCTTTGCTTCCGATCTGGGACCTACCTGAGTTCGATCTACAGCATCCCATATGGTCCCCCGAGCCTGCCAGGAGCGATTTTTGAGAGCAGAGCTAGGAGTAACCTCTGAGTACTGACAGGTGTGCCTCCCAAAAAAATAAAAAATAAGCCATACTAAACCCTTTCTAATTTCACTTCATATTACAAAGTCAAAGTAATTAGCAATGAAAAAAGGTAAAATATTTGTAAACTGCAAATATTTGATAAGAGATTAATATCCAGAATGTATATTAATAATTCCTAAAGTTTAACAAGAATAATGGTCACAGGACTTAGATTTTTTGGGGGGTCACACCTGGCAGTGCTCGGGGGTTACTCCTGACTCTTAGCTCAGAAATCGCTCCTGGCAGGCCTGGGGGGACCATATGGGATGCCAGGATTCGAACCATGTCCTTCTGCATGCAAGACAAACACCCTACCTCCATGCTATCTCTCCGGCCCCAGGACTTAGATATTTTTAAGGAAAATATATATGGCAACTAGTTACAAGAAAAGATGCTCAAAATTACTAATTATTAGGAAAACACAAATCATTCCATAATGAAATATCTTGTAGTCATAAAGTCTGATTTTTATTTAAGGATGTGGAGAAATTGGAGCACTTTCATACTGTTGAGAATGTACAGTGTTATAGGTACTATATAAAACAATATGGTATGCCTCAGTGCTAGCAAGCAGATATTTATCTGAAATATTTGAAATCAGGATCATGAAGCAATATTTTCATACCCGTATTTATTGCCACATTATTCACAGTAGCCCAGAAGTGAAAGTAAGTGATGATGAATTGATTGATAAAGTACCATATATACATGTGGGATATTAGTACATGTGGTAGTCTTAAAAGAATCAGCATATGCCACAAAATGGATTAGTCGTAATGACATTATGTCATGTTTACAAACCAGTCACAGAGGAAGAGGGCTACATCATTCCACTTATCTGAAATACCTAAGGGTAGTTAAAAATCTTAAAAACAGAAAGTACATCAATAATTGCTTGGGGATAGTAAAGTAAAAGAGTTGTGAAATGGTTATAAAGTTCCAATTTTGAAAGATGAGAAAGTTCTATATTTTTTCTACACAAGAATATAGACTTAGTTGACACTGTTCCATGTTTAAAATGTGTATGCTGTTATATTTTATAATATCACATATATTTTACCAGGATAATTTTAAAATGTTTGGAGATGGTAGTATTTGACACATGCTTACTTGCGTGGAAATTTATCAGATCATATAAAGCACTTATCATGATATCTAGACTTTATAAATGATAGACATTCTTCTTTTATATTTCTTATTCAGTGCATTTGTTTACCTTCAACTAACTCAGATCTATAAAGCCAGTGTTAAATGAGGAAAGCAGTCTTTGTCATACAAGAGCCGAGTTAGCACTCATGACCACTCCTTGGTATTCATTCCAGTAGATGTAAACAATTTCACAGAGATTTATCAGCAGGCACGGACATTTTGAACCCTGATTCGTTCACGACAAGATGAGAATATCGTATAATCAACTCTAAACACAACAGAACATTACCCAAGCTACAAATTGACCTCAGGAGTGCAGGACAATGCAGGACAAATTCAAACTGTCTCACGAATTCTCAGGAGTAACCACTACTTTTTAAAAAACTGATCATAGCCCTAGACTCTGATTTTTTCCCAACTAAAGTAAAAGACAAACACAGTCATAAAATCACCTAATATTTCCGAGAGAAATCAATCCATAGTATGGCCCATTTTAAAAAATACAAAATCTCCTTTAACTCACCACCATGGAAGGTAAAACCAATTGAGTGCTATCTATGACCTGTGAAATGGTGGGATTTATGTTCCACAATACCCAGAGAGGGAGAGGGAATCCCATGCCCCAAGTCCAGGTAGGACAAGAGACTCAGATCTAGCAGCAATTCTGACGCAAGAAATAATCCACACACAATTGGGAAGGAATAGCAGGCCAGAAACTCATACCACAAGTTATTCACCGACAAGCCAAGTTGCTCCAAACCGTGGAACCACAAGCCACAATGGCAGCTCCTCCTTCAGGCCGCCAAAGCAGCTGTTATTGGGAAAAACAAAGCCCACAACCAAGGGAAGGGGAGAAAGTCAGATGAGGAGGCAATGGGGAAACATCTTTTTTACATGTAAATCAAAGAAGCCAATTGAGAGACTTCTAATTAGAAGGCAATATGAGGACCAATCCATAGGCCTCTACCAACAATGACCCTCTTGTAAATTCCTTTATGGACAAAGATGATGATGATCACCTCATTGCAACAAGTTAATCATCCTGATTTCTTTGATCCATGGTTGTGTTCCTAATAGTACCTAACTGGAAAAAAAAATTGGTATCTACTGAGGAACTTGCAGTAGTGTGGAACGCAGATCCTTTTTTTTTTTTTTTTTTTTTTTTTTTTTTTTTTTGAGATCTAACCCCACTGCAGAAGGATTTTTTTTGAGATCCAACTCCTCTGCAGGCTTTCTAGATTTGCTCAATTGGAAAGAGACTTTCCATTCCCTCCTATAGCTCTTATAGTGTATCACATTATTATTTTGTTTTATTCTTTTTCAAGTACATCTTACGAAATACAATATCATCATGGGTAGGGAGCTTAGTGTCAGAAAGAGCCCTGGTTTGAATCCCAGAAGTTCCCTCTATGAGCTGTGTAACTGTTGGCAAAATGATATACTTTTAAATTTTCAATTGTTTCTATTATTTTTCCCTTTATTTAAACAACATGGTTTACAAAGTTGTTCATAATACAAATTTGTTTTGGGCTTCCAATATTTCATCACCAGTCCCACCACCAGTGTGACTTTCCCTCCACACTGTCCCATTACCCACCCACCCCCACATTGTTACATATAACAATGTAAGATGTAGGCCCGGAGAGATAGCACAGCGGAGTTTGCCTTGCAAGCAGCCGATCCAGGACCAAAGGTGGTTGGTTCGAATCCCCGTGTCCCATATGGTCCCCCGTGCCTGCCAGGAGCTATTTCTGAGCAGTCAGGAATAACCCCTGAGCACTGCCGGGTGTGGCTCAAAAACCAAACAAAAAAAACAAACAAAAAAAAAACAAACAATGTAAGATGTTACATTGCTAACTACAATGAAATAACTATTATAATTATTGAAAAATAATTCTGTAAACATATTTCTGTAAAATTTGTGACAATTTGTTATATCCTACAATAGAGTCATGAAGTCATTGTCTGAGGATGTACTAAGATGTTTGTTTCTAGTTGAACCTTCTGTATTATTGTTGTTTGTTGAGCTTAGTTGACTTCTATGCTATATTCCCTTATAATTTGGTGTGTTCCTATAAGACTGTCAGTATTATGGTATTTGTAATGGCCCATGCAGTTATATACATGGTCGTGTGCTGCAAGAGCTCCAGGATTTGTAGAACTGGGCATGGGTCTGTCTGTGCCCACTCTGAGAAAACACCATAAAATTCAACCTGAAAAATGGCATACCTGGAATTCTCACTGATTTAGTGTCTCGGCAAAGATTAGTCTTGAAGCAGTAAACTTGGGCTATAGAAATGGTTGTGGGGTGTGAGTGCAGCTTGCTAGGGCTTCAGCAGGGTGGATATTTAGCCTGCCCCCACGTCCTGGGGGTGTCCCAGAGTTTTCAGCTGGACAACTGGTGTACTTGTGAATTCTAGTGGCTTGGCATGCGTCTCTTCCAGATTAATCATGAATCCATGGATTTGGGTCCGTGAGTTTACATAGTGATGGCTGTGGGTCTAGCTATCAGGGCTTCTGGCTGTATATGAGGTTAAGGAAAGTTGTTTAGCTTCCACTCTGAGAAGACACTAGAATTCTCAGTTCAGAAATGGAGTTTTTCACAATTTGGCCTCTCTGCAAAGATTAGTCTCATGAAGCAGAAGTTGGGCCATTGTCAATTGCTTCTATTATTGCATGAACTTGTTTATGTTGTGAGGATTAAGAACACAATAGGCATGTCACATATTCAATCTTGTGCCTGCCACACAGTAAATATTAAATTCAAGGAAGGTGTTATTGCTATGTTGACTCACACAAAATTCTTCATCCTTGATGGATTTTAGATCTCATGGGAGAAAAGAGATTAAGGGGAATGAAGTCCTACTCAGATGCTCTTCAGATTGATCTGAGGCTAGACTCCTACCTCTGCATCACTCCTTTGAAGGCTATTTATTTGCCAAAACTCCACAGTGCTAGATGTATTGCCAAGACCCTCTCTCTAGTTGAGACTCTTGACTGACCTTGAGTTTGTAGGGGGTTATTGCAGTGGTTCTCAAATAGTGGGGCGCGCCCCCCAAGGGAGGCTGGAGGCTCCATAAAGGGGGGGCGCGTTTGACCTCGGCAAACACTGTCATAACAAGCTAAGCCCCGTGTTTATGTCTCTGTATGTCTCTGGAGTTGAGAGTTGCTGTGTCCTGCTTCAAACCCCGCTTCGAAAAACTGCATTGCAAAATGTGCTTATTGTAGCCATTAATCCAAACAACACCTCTGATTAAAAAATCACCTCAAAAAATGTTTTTGGTTTTTTGGCCACACCCATTTGATGCTCAGGGGTTACTCCTGGCTAAACTCTCAGAAATTGCCCCTGGCTTGGGGGAACCCTATGGGATGCCGGGGGATCGAACCGCGTCCTTTCTTGGCTAGTGCTTGCAATGCAGACACCTTACCTCTAGCGCCACCTCGCCGGCCCCAGATCAAATTATTTTATATATTTTTGTTTTGCAAGTTAAAGTTTTTTGTTGTTGTTATTTTGTTTTTTGGGTCACACCTGGCAACATTCAGAGGTTACTCCAGGCTCTCTGCACTCAGAAGTCGCTCCTGGCAGGCTCAGGGGACCATATGGGATGCCGGGATTCGAACCACTGTCCTTCTGAATGCAAAGCAAATGCCTTACCTCCATGCTATCTCTCCGGTCCCTAATGTTTTTTTTTAAATAAAGATACTATTTACAGTCGTGCAGGGGGTGTGAAAAATGTTTTCTTCTTCCTAGGGGGGCATGTCAGAAAATAATTGAGAAGCACTGGGTTATTGCAAAGCCAATTTAACTGATTGTGACTTATTTTACCTTTAGCTTCCTTCACCTTGCTACAACCTGCCACCCTCACCCCAAGTCTCATTGTGAGACTCTCAAGTCTTATTATCTTACTTTTCTCTTTACTTAAGTCTTCTTTTTTCTTTCTCTGTTTATCTCTATATTTCCAAGTTATTGCCAGTAGGAATGATACCTGATTCCAGTCTACTGGAATGCAAACGATGGCAGATTCTAGAAAGGTCCAAAGTTATTTTTCTTTACATGAAGTATAATTAGTGGAGCTACTGGCTATGTGATACACAGTGTCAGATTAATTAAGTTCTCAGAAGTGTTTGTGATCAAGTGCCATGCAAGCTCAATTGGGGGAAATAGGGTTTGAGGTTAAAGTGGTGGTAGGTCCTGAAAGCAGACATTAACATCTGGCAGCTATGTTCTCTGCAGAAATACCTCCTCAAGCAAAGTTGGAGATAACAAATTTCTATGCAATCAATGGTTACATATATTTAAATTCTTACCAAGAAAAGATAACAATTTTTGTTCCTCTGCATCCTTTGTGACATTTATTCTTATTATCACACTTTCTAATATATTCCATGTATTGTAGATAAAATGTTATATTGTAACTTCAAGTTGCCTTTCCCTGATTACTGATAAGAATGAGAATCTCTGCAAGTTTATGGGCCACTTTTGTTCCATCATTGGAAAATGCCCATTTAGTTATTTTACTCATTAATTATTTTTAATGAATTGGGCATATGCATTTTTCTTCGATTGATTTCTAATAGTCTTTAGTATATTTTATATACTAATTACTTGTAAATAATGGATGCAACAAATATCTCTACCTGGCCTGTGAATTGTTTCATGTCTTCTTTAATGTGCCTTTTGATAAGCCATTGACCTTAATTTTTATGTATTTGTCATTTCTTTTCAAATTTATTCCTTCTTTAATTTGCTTTAAAATTCCTTACTTCTAGGTATAGATATATTACCAATTTTCTTTTCTAGTATTTTGACTTGTTTAACTGAGTTTACATCAAGTCCTTATTCTAATTGGAATTCATGTTCAGTATGCTAAGATAGGAATTTTGGAATTTGTAGGGGCACACTTGTCTGAACTAAGAGCTAACTCCTGGCTCTACTCAATGATCATTCACTGCAGTGCTTCTTCCATATTTCTATTCTAAACTCCTTATCTGAGGGGTTTATCAGATGGTTGGAATTTTTTAGGTCATCTGAGCTATCGTCTTCATTCTCTGTGCATGGTTTTTGCCTGCGAGGTTTCCCCATTGTCACGTTTTTATTGTGATTTTTTCTGCGTGTTGTGGTGGGGTTCATTGGTTAGAAAGAGTGTGCAGGCACAAAGCGAAGCAGAGCTGCCACAATCTTCTGCGGCCTCTAGGTGACAGTTTTTTGGGCCTCTGAGGAGAGCTTCAAATATTCAGGAAAGAAATACAGGCACAGCAATGATTTCCCTTGAAGTCCTCAGAGTCATCAAAGGCACAGCAGGGCAGAGCCTCCGCAGGCCAGAGGGTTCAGCTCTGCCTGGCGACCCCCACAGCCAGACTTTACTCACTCGCTCCCTGGGCAGCTTCAGGGTGCAGTTTTTTTGGGTGAGCTCCCTAGGCCTCTGAGGAGAGTTTCAAGTATTCAGGAAAGACAGACAGGCACAGAAAAGATTTCCCTTGAAGTCTTCAGAGTCATCAAAGGCACAGCAGGGTGGAGCCTCCGCAAGCCAGAGGGCTCAGCTCTGACTGGCGACCCCCACAGCCAGATTTTACTCACTCACTCGCTGGGCAGCTTCAGGGTGCAGTTTTTGGGGGTGCGCTCCCTAGGCCTCTGAGGAGAGCTTCAAGTATTCAGAAAGACAGACAGGCACAGCCAAGGTCTATGTTCTATCCTTCACTGTATAATGAATCACTTAACTTTATGTACCACCTCATCTCCCGTTCTCTTCTAATAACTACCATTTTGATCTAAGTGTGAATTTAACTTATTTATTATACATCTTAATTTTCTACATATTAAATCATATAATATTTTATTTTATCTTCTGAGCTTTTTTTGGTTTCTCAGGCCACACCCATTTGATGCTCAGGGGTTACTCCTGACTAAGCGTTCAGAAATCGCCCCTGACTTGGGGGACCATATGGGATGCCAGAGGATCAAACTGCAGTCCTTCATTGGCTAGCGCTTGCAAGGGAGATAGACACCTTACCTCTAGCGCCACATCACTGGCCCCCTATCTTCTGACCTTTTACCTAACATAATCCCTTCAAACTCCATTAAATTAAAATCTTATCAATGATAATACTGTTATTTGAATCAAAACAGAGACACAGATCAATAAAACTTAATTTAAAGCTTAGACATAAACACATATAAATGGATAACTAAATTTTGGCAAAGAAAACAAAAGCATATAGTGGGGAAAATGTCTTTTCAGGGGATATGGAGATAGCTCAGGGAACTGTAGCATATGTTTTGAATATGCCATGTTTGATTTCTGGCACCATATCCACCCCCAGCACCATTAGGTGTAACTCTGGTGGTCCCCAAACACCACCAGTATAACCTTGTTGGCTTAGTGCATGGGTGATATGAGTAGCACTGCAATACCAGGTTCTTGCATTGAACTGTCCAGGTTACTTAGTTGAGAATTCTCCATGACATTAGTGGCATCTTGGGAATTCAATATCTTTGGTCATTCAAGAAGAAGCAAATATTAAGTTAATAAGCTTTTTTACCTCAAAGATCACAATGCACAGAAGAAAGACACTCCACAGACAAGGAAAAATCTTTGACCATAATTCATCTGAAAAAGGATTACTATCCAAGTTATATAAAGCATAGTAGAACTTTAAAAAATTATCCAAAAACATCAAAAATGGGAGGAAAGAGGTGAACAAAATCTTCCTCAAAAAAAAGGCATACAATGTCCAAAAGGCATATAAGAAAATGCCCTTCATCAGTAAACATCAGGAACAAACAAATTAAAATAATAGATATAAACGGGGAACAGGCAGGGATATGATTCTAAGCTAGAGAATGACCAGTATGAAAAGCCATAAGAGTGGACCATGAGATCCTTGATAACATGGATGACCTAAGCTCTGTAGGATCTGGAGCCCAGAAGATAATTATCTCCCAGGTTCTCAAGGTTTACATTTTTGGAAACACAATAAAGACATGCTCACTCACCCATCTTTGTTAAAAGAGTATTTATAAAAGGGGAAAGTCTACAGTCTTTCTCTGGAATCCTGCTTTAGGAGATCCCTCCAGTAATTTGGGGTCTTCACTAAATGCCTTCCTCCCTTTCTCTCTTTTCCCTAAATAATTTTTTCCTAACAGTCTTTTACTGAATTTGCCATTTACACTTAGGTCCCTTGCTTTCAATTTTAGTAGCTTGAGCATAAGAACTTACAACAAAAACAGCAACAGGCTTGCAGCAGAGAAAGGGGCATGCATAAAAAAAGAACAAAAGCAACCAATGTTGTTATGAATGTGAGGAGAAAGGGATCCTCATTCACTTTTGGTGAAAGTGTTGATGGTTTCAGTCTTTGAAAAACACTTTGAAAATACATTCTTCAAAAAAAAATAAGTAATTGAGCTCTCATATGCTCTAGCGAATAATTTCACTCCTTGGAATATACCCCAAGGGCCTAAAAACACAATTCAACAAAGACATCTGTACTTCTGTGTTCATTGCAGCACTATTCACAGCAGGCAAAAATCTGGAAACAACCAAAGTATCTGAGAACAGATGACTAGATAAAGAAAGTATGGAACATATACATAATGGAATAAAAATCCTACTCAGCCCCAAGAAAAGGTGAGTCGTTCAGTTTGCCACTTTGTACATAGATTTCGAGCATAGCATGCTGAGTGAATTCAAAGGAGATGAATAGGGCAGAGCGATAACACAGAGGTAGGGTGTTTGCCTTGCATGTGGCTGACCCAGGATGGATCTGGGTTCAATCCCCAGTGTGCCATATGGTCCCCTGAGCCAGGAGCGATTTCTGAGCACATAGTCAGGAGCAATCCCCGAGTGTCACCAGGTGTGACTCAAAAAACAAAAACCAAAAGAAAAAGGGGAACGATATTAAAAAAAACCTAGCAGGGGAATAACAAATGAGCAAAGGCAATGGAGACAAAGAGCATGAGAACTAATCTTCAGTAGGAAGCTTGTCAGTGGTAGGGGTGGGAGAAGATAGGACAAGGAAGGGAACACTAGAACAATGGTGGAAGGAAAGGCTCACTCTGGAGGAGGAGGGACTGATGAAACCTAGTAAAGTGATAATCATGTACCTTATCAGTCACAGTACCATAAATCACAGTTCCTAAAGGAAAAGAAAGCTCCTGCCCCAGAGGCAGGAAGTAGGTTGGAGAGAATTCACAAAAACATTGGTGAAGGGAATAGGACACTGGTGAAGGGATTGGTGTGAAAACATTATATGCCTGAAACACTATCATGAGTACAGGCGGGGGTGGGCAGGGAGTAATTGGTGATGGGAATGTTGCACTGGTGAAGGGGGTGTTTGTTTTTATGACTGAAACCCAACTACAATCATGTTTTTAATCACGGTGTTTAAATAAAGATATTATTTAAAAATCAAATAAGTTGATTCACTAATAATTACATTAATGAAAGCAGTGATCAAAATAGTATTTTTCCAAAATAAAGTACATTTAGTTAGAAATGCATTGTTTGCTGCAAATCTCCTTAATATCTGAGTTTACAAACAATAATTGATTTGCTATAACTTTTTTTGTATTCAATATATCACAGTGTTTTGTATTACTGTAAGAAATCCAGTTTCACAGAGATACATATTTGGGAAAGTGAGGTATATTCTAATACCTTTTAAAAAAGATAATTGTGTGTATTCTTTGATCTTATTCCACTTCAACTGGTAGTTTCCTAAAATTTAAAATATAGATTTCAAATCATATCAACAACTCTCTCCCACTTGATTCCATTAAAATTTGCTAATCTTCCATAAAATTTGAATTAATATTACCCCAATGCACAAATTTATAATTCTACATTGGGGCCTTTTGACGAAACACTGGTTCACTGAATTATGCATATCTCTGAAATGTTGATGCACTTCATTATGTAGCATCAGAAATTCACATTTATTAATATCATTAACCAAACTCATTAAAAAATCCTCCAGTAATTTCACATTCACTAAATATTTATTATGTACCTGATACTACTTTAAATACTTTACAAATATTAAATCATGTAATCTGCACAATGTAGGGTAATATCTATACCATCCTACTATTTTACAGATGGGGAATCTAAGGCATAATTACTAAAAAATAGCTTACCTAATTTACATAGCTAATTAGTACCAGAATTAACAACCAAAGTCAAGCAATGTTCATGCTTTAACCATACTGCATCAGAGCTAGGTGCTTCACAAATTCCTCAGACTAAATAAAATTTCATAGTGGCTGTTATTATTTTTAGCTTAAAATCTACTTATTCATGACAAAATAAACATGGACAAAGACATACATCTGAAGGGAGGAAAATATTTGCACTCAATCAGATGAAATTTTAATATCAAAGATATATGAAAAACTCACAAAGATGGACAAAACATCCTATAAATGGGTCCAAGTAATGAGCAGAACTTCCTTTAAAGAAAACAGTTGGGTGGCCAATATACATACACATAAAAGTTCTCACCATCACTTATTGTCAGGAAAATGAAAATCATGATAATGAAATATGTCATACCAATGAGAATGACTCATACAAAAAATAAATAAACAAGCACACAAAACCCCAAACTGGGAGATATCTGTGTTGGAGAGAATTTGGAGGAAAAAATGAGCTCTTATTCACTGCTTGTGAGAATGTTGTCTGGCTCAACTCCTGCGCAAAACTGTGTAGATGTGTCAGAAAAGTAAGAATAGTATTACCTTATGCCTCAGGAATTTTACTTCCTGGTGTCTACCCCAGGACATAGAAACATCAATTCAAAAGGACACGTGTACACCATTACTTATGGCAGCACTGAGGACTAAAACTAAGGTTTGGAATTAATCCAGGTAGCTAGCAACATATGAGTGAATAATGAAAATGTGGTATATATGCCCAAGAGAATACTACATAGCTAAAAGAATGGATGAAATTATGCAATTCACTACAACTTGGATGGAACTGAAGGATAAATGGAGTGAAGTAAGTCAGGAGAAGAAAGACAAATACTGGATGAACTAACTTATATGTGTTTTATGGAGTAACAGGACAAGAGAGACCAAGACAACAGAGGGGGGAAACCTAGATTATCCTGAACCTGGGCTAGAACTGTAGTGAGGGAAGAAAAGAAACTGAAGGGAGAAAGCAGGAAGAGGTGGACAGAAGGTTCAGGGACAATGAGATGGTCTGGGATACACTGATGGTGAAGAGGTGTTGTTTAGCTGTTTACCTGAACTATAGAACCAACAAAACTGAAAACATGAGCTCCAAACTATAATAAACTACTTAAAATGTTCCAGTCCAGGAGGCAGGCAGAGAGATGGAAGGGAAACTGAGGACATTGGTAGAACTCTTTTGACATTGGTGACAGGAATGTAACATTGTATACTGGACAACAAATTATACATATCTTTGAAAATCATAATAAATATGTAAAAGTATAAATTATGAATGAAAAAAGTCATTCATGCTCTGTAAAAAGCCTCATTCTGTGTGAAATTGCCAAGTTAAGTCGATTGCCAAATTCACACTGAAGTGATTGACCTTGTTGGCCTATTGAGTGGTTTGATTTATAGTTACTTATATTTTGATTACTGTTAGCAAAGCTCAGAAAGCCATTTTGTGTTATGATCAAAGGTGCTTAGAACTGAAGGCCAATTAAATTAGGCAGAGAAGCTAAGATTCAGTCCCGTATTGAATTCCTGGAAGTGATATTCTCTTAAGTCAGGGAGTTATTTTATATCTACCCTTAATCTTTCTTTTCTTTTCTTATTTCCTTTTCATTTTTTCTTTTCTTTGTTGAGCTATACCCAGAGCTTACTCCAGAATCGGTTCAGGGATCTTTTGTGACAGTGCTCCTGGGGACATATGCAGTGCTAGGGTAGAAATCTAGTGACTCTGTGCAAGCCACCACTCTGTATTCTTTCTCTGACCCTACTCTGGTTGCTTTAGTGACATAGAAATATAGCAAACACATTTTGCAGAAGTATACACACACACACACACACACACACACACACACACACACACACACACACATATATATATATATATATATATATATATATATATATATATAGTGAGGAATCTATGTTTATTTCCCATGGTTTATTTACTCTATTAATAGTTTTAGTCTATGGTCTTCAGGGCCATGCCTGGTAAATCGGGCCCTTGGGGGGTGGGGTAAAGAAATTCCTCCCCTATGCATACATAGACTACAAAGGTAGGGGCTGTATCCAGAAGACTCCACATGCCAGTTCTTCTGTTTCTCTTCAGCTGGTATGTTGGGGGCTCTGGGCAGGACAGCTATCCACAGGCCCCCTGGGCTGACCACTTAGTCCAGGGAACTGAGATCCCCCCACGCCAGACTGGTCTTCAGGGCCACGCCTGGTAAGTTGGGCCCTGGGGGGAGGGTTGGGGAAGAAATTCCTCCCCTATGCATACTGGACCCGATTCAGGAGTTCTTTTCTTATTAGTATTCATTTTCAAAAGCACTGGCATGTGCCGGCATGACATATGTACTTTTTAACAACACCCAAAAATATTCTTAATTCTTGACTGTTTCTAGGAAAAAAATAGTTCCCTAGATTTGGAGGATAATATTCAAATAGGTCTCTAAAATCAGTGTATACGTAGACGTGACTTCCTATACAGTGGTCCTCTCTGACTGCCAAGCCTAGTCCATAAACAATTCATCTATACAATGTATATAGCCCCTCTGATATATTTCAACTCCCCCACAACAGAGCCCCTTCTACTCCCTCATCTCCCAATCTGGATTCGTTATCTTACCCTCAATTTACCCTCTTTACCCTCAGTTCTTTAATTTGTTAGGCACCAAGACCGACCTCCTGCCCCCAACAGATTCTGCCCTTTCACATACCTCTACAAAGCTCATTATTACTCCTTAACTCTCTCACCTCCAACCATCAGTACCCCACAATTACCCTTTTTAACTTCAGAACTACACAGTCCTAATCACACACTAAAGTCGTGCATTGGATTTAACAACACCCAACTATTTCTTTCTTTTATTGTGGTTTTTGGGTCACACCCAGCAGTGCTCAGGGGTTACTACTCCTGGCTCCATGCTCAGAAATTGCTCCTGGCAGTCACGGGGGCCATATGGGACGCTTGGATTCAAACCAATGACCTTCTGCATGAAAGGCAAACGCCTTACCTCCATGCTGTCTCTCCAGCCCCTTTTTAAACTTTTTTTGTGGTTTTTGGAACACCCAACTATTTCAAAAGACAGAAAATGGACACATATGTCTTTTGAATATTTTATGTATATTTTCTTTAACAGCTATAACTCTTTCTAAATATTCTTTTACCGTGAAGATTGTACCCACTTTTTGTCTTGTCTTCTATTTGTGAGCTGTTCAATAAGGAATTTTGGTGGAAGAGTCCCTCAATTTAATGCTTATGATTGAACAATGTCATGGGGATTGTTGGACTTGTTCTTATGACCCCCATATGAGCCGATAACGCCATGTGGCATTGTTCCTTGTTTGCATAGGCACATTAAATGGGAAAATACTATACATACAAGTAAGTTCTTATCTAATCGAGATGGGAACACACAAATCTTGTAGTGCAATGGGATCTTACACCCTGAACATTGATATAATGATCTGGCACAGGCCTCAGATGAATGGGCATCCTCCCTTCACCCCTGAACCAGGGAAGCTATCTACGAAACATCCAAAGTTTTTTATAACAATGCCTGGAAGCAATCCTCTACCAGGGAAGACCCTAGCACTGCTCTGACATCGACCTGCTCAAAAGAAACTTACCTTAACACTAAGAAGACTTGACAACAACAACAACGACCTGCTTACAGGACAGGGTTCTCTGCATTGCCCTTTAATTGTGAGGTGAAACGAGAGGACGCTCTGCACCATCCTAACTGTAATGTAGGATATGCAGATTCCAGTATCTTTAATACAGAAACATGATACCAACAACAGAGACTTGTGAAAAATAAAAGTGTATTGGCAGGACAGACAATGACGTGGATTGGAAAAATTAGTTTGCCTGGAGCCTAGAGTTGGTCTTATGCCAGAAAACTTCAGGGATATGGTCTCCTTGTATTTAGGCCAAGGCTTTTCCTTTCCATGTCCCTCATATTTTGGTGGGCCTGTGCAAACAATAATTGCCACTCTAACACCGTTTTACTGTGCTCCCTTGACTCTAATCCTTAAGAAAAACAACCCACTTAAACTTTTGAGGTTAACTAAAACTAATATGCATGTGCATGGAAATGTAAAAAAGTACTTTGCCTTCAATGTTTAAGGAGTTACATAAGTTTTATGGCTTTAGATTGCTTTTTGTGCTGCTAAGAAATATTATATACTACAATCTGGGGACTTGAGGGACAAAGTAATTGTACATGGGTTTTGTTTTATTTTTCTTAGTGTTCTTTGGCTGAAAGTTCAAAGTTAAGATATCAGCAATGGGAAAACTGAGAATTCTGTATGGGTGATTGTCCTTCCACTGTAATTACCTTGTCCTCTTTCTTTGCATCTTTGTTCTCATAATTAAAAATAAAAAATTAATTAAACAAAGAAAATATATTTTCAGATGGAAAAATATCATATATTTTAGTGAAAATACATGAGAACTTTTTTTTTTTTTTTTTGGTTTTTGGGCCACACCCAGTAACGCTCAGGGGTTACTCCTGGCTATGTGCTCAGAAGTTGCTCCTGGCTTGGGGGACCATTTGAGTGGCTTGTACATGCCTCATTTGATTTAGCAGTAACGTACATATTTACCAAACAATGAAACAACGGTATTTCTAAAAGGATTATAAAATCAACAGTAATGGTCTGTCCTAGGGTAGAAGCTTAGTCATTTTCATTTTTGGAAATTGATGGCTTCCAAAATGTTGTAAATTACTATTCTTATGTGAATAAAGCAATGATCTGGTCAAACAGACAAAAATAGTTTTAGTCTATATAATTGAAGATAAGTATTAATTTTAGTTGTGTCAAATTTAGCTAGATCTCATCCCCTCCCAGTTTTTCAAATTCCTTATGGCATTGACTCATCGTTCTATGTTTTTCTACTTCTACTGTATCGATTTATCACGTTCAAACATGCTGAAATCCATTGTCTCTTTAAAATTTTATCTATTCTCTCATCCTCTTATTCCTCTCCTGACTGGTTGGTTATAAAGTTCTCTCATCCAGAAAAATTAATTCTTAGGTTCTGAGTGCAGAACTGAGACATCTAGGGAGGTGGGGTGCAGGAGAGGGACAGGAAACAGAGAGGTTCCAGTAGACAGTGATGGAGGGATCTGGGAACTTTGGTCTGACCATTTACTTTTTTCAGAAGTGCAAGAAAACACTGCAGAAACACATAGAATGATTACTGCTATCAAAATGTTACTTCAATCAAAAAAGAAAAAATTGCATGAGAAAAGTTGATATTTTTCTAGACTGTCATCCAGGGCATTTCTGTTGAACAATAATAGTTTTTTCTTTGGAGATTTTCCAGGTTTTTTTTCTTTGAATTAATTATTTTCATGGCAGTTCTTTTGGAGAGATAGCAAAGGACAAGGAATGTACCAATTTCACCCCTGCAGCCTCTTAACATCTCATCCCAATTAAAGCACTAAATTCAAGAATTTTGTCAATAGATGTTAATTACATAAAACAGGAAATTTATTGAGATTGGGGGGCACCTTTGATATAGGACTGTCTCCTATTCTAGGCATATATGTTCAGGAAGAAGACAGAGTTTCCCTAAAGTTATGATATCCTTCCTAACTAGTGAGTGAAACCCAAGGAAAAGCAAAAATAATTATCTGCAAAGCAGTGGCCTTCTTAGTCACAATTCCATAAATTACCAGTTCTCATAAAGAATGATAATACTGCAAACTACAACATGTAACCATCGGCATAATAGCCCTCAGTTCAAATTCTTCAGAGGTCACACCTGACTCTGGGACCAAGAATAAAGACCTAAATCTAAGCGTGGATATTATTTTGGTAGATTCCAGCCTTGAGTCTATTCTGTTTAGCCTATTGGTTCTGTTTTATGTACAATACTACAGTAGGAAAGACAGAGCTGACAAGGGCAAGTGTTCAAATGTGTCTGTGTCAAAATACTATGCCTACCAGCCAAGAAAAATTCTTACTCCTTGTCACTCTGAAAGTGTGCATGTGATTTATTGTTGACAATACTACAAATGGAGTCTGTCTTTTTTTATTTTGACCAACACATTTGAAAGCTGTGTTGAGTCATGGCCCTGGATCTGGTTGCCTCCAAATTCTCCCTGGGATAAATTAAACATTGATGGATCCTAAGTCATGGATATTTGCTCCACAGTGCCAGTGTGATACTTCACAGATTGTGGGGTCAAACCCATTTATCAGCTGATGTCTAATGAATTTGGCAGACACTTCCACTAAGCACGGGAAAATATGTCTAATCATACAGACAGGGGAGAAAATTGTGTTAAAAGAGATTTTCCTTCTTTTTCAGATGAAGATTTGTGCAACAGATTCTACACATTTTGTATTTTCTCTTAAAGATGTAGTGATGCCAATAGTTTGGGCATAAAGTACAAACACTATGCCATTAAATGTACTCTTTAGGGGCTGGAGCAGTGGCACAAGTGATAGGGCATCTGCCTTGCATGTGCTAACCTACGATGAACCACGGTTTGATCCCCCAGCGTCCCACATGGTCCCCCAAACCAGAAGCAATTTCTGAGTTCATAGCCAGGAGTAACCCCTGAGCATCACCGGTTGTGCCCTTCTCCCCCCAAAACCAAAAAGAATATTTTCTTTAATGAATTTAAAAAATCAGTAGTCTATGAAGCTCACCACAAAAAGTGGTGAGTGCAGTTACAGAAATAACTACACTGACAACTATCATGACAATGTCAATGAGTGAGAGAAGTAGAATGCCTGCCTCAAATACAGGCAGTTGGGGGAGGAGGTAGATGGGGGTCACTGATGATGGAAATGTTGCACTGGTGAAAGAGGTGTTCTTTTTATGACTGAACTCCAACTACAATCATGTTTGTAATCATGGTATTTAAATAAAGATATTTTTTTAAAAAAGAAGGAAAAACCACACAAAAACATAAAGAAGAAATACAAATGGCCAACAGGCACATGAAAAATGCTCTGCATCACTAATTATCAGGGAGATGCAAATCAAAACAATAATGAGGTACCATTATTGTTGCAAAAGACTGGCACACATCACAAAGAACAAGAACAACCAGTGCTAACATGGATGTGGGGAGAAAGGAACTCTCATTCACTGTTAGTAGAAATGCCATTTAGTCCAGCTTTTCTGGAAAACAATATGGATAATCCTTAAAAAAAACTGGACATTGAGTTCTCATATGATCCAGCTATACCACTTCTAGTGATATAATCTAGGAACACAAAAGCACAATACATTAATGCCCTATGCACTCCTATGTTCATAGTAGAGCTATTTACAATAGCCAGAATCTGGAAACATTTCAGATGCCCAACAACAGATGAGTGGCTAAAGAAACTGTGATACATCTACACAATGCAATACTATGCAGCTGTTGGAAAAAATGAAGTTACTAAATTTGCTTATACATGGATGGATATGGAGACTATTATATTGAGTGAAATAAGTCAGAGGGAAAGAGATAAACACAGATAGTCTCACTCATATGTGGGATTTTTAAAAAAATAAAGGATAGTATAATAATAATGCCCAGAGATAATAGAGATGAGGGCTGGAAGAACCAGCCTATGATAAGAAGCTTATCACAAAGTAAGTACAGTCAGAGAAATAACTACTCTAACAACTACCATGACAATGAATAAAGAGAGAAATACAATGCCTGTCTTGAAAACAGGCGGGGGATGGGGAGGAGGGAAATGGAAGACACTGGTGGCTGGAAAGTTGCACTGGTAAAGGGGGTGTGCATTTTATGGCTGAAACCCAATTACAAACGTGTTTGTAACCATGGTGCTTAAATAACGAAATTATATATTTTAAAACTAAAATAAACAGTATCTAAATTCTCCAAAAAATAACATAATAAAACAGATGTGTGTTTCAGCATACAAAAAAAATCAGTAGTGTGGGAAATTAGATCAGCACACCAAATCATGTGTATTTTCTAAAGTTGATTTTTTCTGAGAACAAACTCTATAAGCTAAATATATAGGAGACAGTCATATGATCACTGAAGATGTCACTTTGAGAAATTTCTGTTAAATTTGATTTTTGAAATCTCCTCAGTGAATTCAAGACATATTGAAGACTACCAAAATTTCAATTATATTATCTTTTTTGTGATAGAACAAAAAATGTATAAGCAGCTGAGAATAAACACTATAACTGGTATTAGAGCAAGAAAGGGCCTTATAATTACATTCATCTAAAAATCCAAAAAGGAATAGTGATTCGAAAGAGAATCTGGGTTTAGTCAGTCAGCAAGTTAATTATGACTCAGTGAGTCCAAAATTAAGCAATGTATTTTTGCCTCCCACGCTAATATTCTTTGCGTATTGGAGAGCCTCTCTGACTGTTTGATTCATTACATCTAAATGCTTCCTGGACATCTCTAGTTGGATATGAACTTAAGCATTTTTAACTTAAGCAGTTCAAACAACTAACCTGAAACCAAGCTCATTATTTCTCCTCTGTTTCTCTCAAAACACTCGAAAGTACTGCCTATTTTACACCTCCTTTTTTTCATAACCATTCAGGCTATTACCCTATTTCTCTGCTATCCTCTGCTCCGGCTATCAAATGCTGCTTAACAAATATTTCAGAATTAGCTGACACAACATGTATTTCCTCATGAATATGAAATTTTAATATGGCCTTGATAACTGTCTTAGTCAATTGCACCAAAAGATCCAGATGAGTCATCTGAAGGCTTAATCACATGTCTAGTAGTTTTTCTTAAGTAATCTTTGCACATGGCCACATGGTTTTCTCACATCATAGTGGCTGGATTTTCAATGAGAGCATTGGGAGAGAGGAATAGAATGTGTAGTAGATGTCACATTGTCTTTTATGGCAGAACCTCATTAGGTAACTTCTGCTACATTGTCAAGGTAATATTCTGCAGGAACTTTAACTCATATTATAGGTATGTCTGGGGGTTACTTCTTATTTTGTTACATGGAAGCTACCTGTCTACTTTTCCAACACTATAAATAAATATATGATGTTAGTATTATAGAATGAGAGACAGGGTTAATTTGATTTCCACACTTTACTCTATAAGAACCAAAAAAATGCTCATGAATAGGTCAAAGAGATGAACCTTGACTATTATTTCCACACAGGAAGTATTGTATTCAGGAAGGATCTACCATTGATCTTCGAGTATTCATAACTTTTATCCTATTTTATTGCATATTCTACAGACTCATAAGTTGTGTCAATTAGTGTTCATGAGTCTTTTGAGATACTTTATGATCTCTCACTTTAAAATAATCATTATTAATTTAAGGTAAATTTTCTCTCTTTCTCCCTCTATCTCTCTCATTGATTTGCTAAAAAATTATTCTACTTTAACAAATCTTATATAATATTTAATCAGATGTGTTTTTCCAGTGGAGCAGTATGAAAATGTAAATGAATTGGTTTTATCATTGAAATGGTTAATTAAAGAGTAATTTGTCTCATAACTTGTCAACGAAGTCTTTACACCAAGAAGTTAATGGAATTATATGCAACATAAAGTAGAATTTTTAGAAATAAAGAGATTATGAGGCTGTTCTACTGTGTGTTCAGGTGTTATATGAAGCAAAGGATGATGGATAATCACATCAAACTTAAAGAGATAATCCATGATAAGTATCTTATAACTGCCAATTAGGCTTTAAATATTATATATCAATGGAACCATTGGATCATTAGAGAAATTAGAAGAAACATTTAAACGTTCAGGATTGAAAAGGGTCTCAGAACTGTGTATGTGAGCAATAAAGAATGTAGGAATTATGTGACTGACTTAATCATTGCTCCTAATTCTTCACTCCTCTATGATATTTCAATATAGTCACATTCTTGCTATAATCTTGGGGTACACATGTATATGTTTCTGTCCCTTTATTTTGGCTTTATATCATATTATGTTCATAGAATTATATAAATCTTGTATGTATAAATGTATAAATATGTATAAATCTTGACCTGAGTTTGATCATGAAAATATAAACAGATAGTTGCTTGCTGACAAAGAATGAGAGACCTGTGGAGCAGACCTGTTGCTCTGGAGCTGACTGGAAATTTGTAGCCAAGTTTAAACTAGATCAGTTCAACTCATTTTATATATACAAGTACAAATGTGTATCTGCAAACCAAATGACAATTAGTGTGTTGTGATGAGTTCAGGGAGGAGGATTTGTTATGCAGCATTATTGTGTTAATAGATGACTAATACAGATAATTATCTCTTAGCTGTTATTTCATGTTAGTACCACATAGAGTAGAAGGAATGTCTAACCATACATTATAGCCCCAATAGGCTCCAATTTCAAAAAAATATGTGAAGAGTTTTCCAATATGAACAGTTTTGTTCTATCTATTTTTATATAGAATCTTTATTTAAGCACCATGATTACAGGCATAATTGTAGTTGGGTTTCAGTCATAAATAGAACACCTCCTTTCATCAGTCAACATTCCCAATTTTTCATCCAATTTCAGCCAGAAAAAATATTCTATTGAATTCTGAGAGTTAAAATAGATTATATGAATAGTGCCCATGTTCCTTAATATACGTATTTCAAAAATTTTACTGGTGTGAAAAGGACTATTCTGATGTTGCTTTTCTAAATCAATCTCATCACCTCCAAAAGTTTGGTGAAGGTACCAATGATGTCATATAGCACTAGGCAATCAGTGAAGAGAATGTCAAAAGAATCATATTAAGCAACAATGCCCTGGCCATACATTCTGGTCTGGGAATGAATTCATCCATCAGCCATAAGCTTCTGAACTTAAGACATGTCAGGGGGATGTTCTTTTAAGAGATTGTTTTCTGGCGTTATCCTAGGTGCCAAGACGAAGACCACCAACCACAGAAGATGGATTAAAATGAAACTGAGGGAATGAAACTTCTAGAACCACAAAGACTGACTTCATCATAAGTCCCATCCCTGGAACTATGCAGATACTGAGATCGATAGATACAGAGGTCTGAATGTATCACCTAGGATGGAACAGAAGTCTTCCAAACAACACAAAAACACCACCGGGAGAGTAAAGGATCCTGAACAGAGGCTATAGTTGATCCCGTGACAATATAATACAAGGGCGGAGAAACCCCATATCTCTTAGGCCAAGTGAATTCCTTTTGGAATGACCCCAATACTTACTGTGCCAAGGCAGGAGGGAAAGAAACAAAACACAAAATATTATTTATCTCTTTATATATATTATTTTTTATCTTCATTTATTATCATTATTATTATATTTACCTACCTATTTTTGGTTGACTTATTTCCTCCGGTGTGGTTATTGAAACTGTTGCCCCCATTTACACTTTTTTCTTTTCTTTTCTTTTCTTTTCTTTTCTTTTCTTTTCTTTTCTTTTCTTTTCTTTTCTTTCATTATATGCTCTGCCATGTTTCTTATCTCAAGACCTTGGCGTTTTGTTTGTTTGTTTTTTTGTGGTGTTTAGCGTTATTGTTGGAGTCCTCACTGGATATTTGACACTTCTTTTTGTACTGGTGGATTGTTTCACCTTTTTCTCCTTCGTCTCTCTGAGGAGGAGACCCTCTAGAAGAATTCCGCTTATTTTCTGCATATTAGACCTTTACCCCAGTTTACTACTATTCCCTTCTTCAAACAAAACCACGTAAATTGAACTAGCTACTCCTGCCCCCCCCCCAGTTAGAGGGGGAAATAAGGGAGGCACCAGGACCAAACAGGTGCAAGACTACTAAATATTAGGCTAGATACAGAGGGAACACCATATTCTGGTAGCCCTAAGGGTGAGGGAAGAGCATATGGGAGACAGGACAAAAACGGAGGTGTAGGGAGGACAAATTGGTGATGGAAATCCCCCCTGATTTTATGTAAATATGTACCTAAAATATTATTGTCAACAATATGTAAACCACTATGATCAAAATAAAAAAAGAGAGATTGTTTTCTATCAACTAAATTTTCAGGTCTCCAAAATTCATATGGAAGGAATGGTTGATTGATAACTTTATTTATCTCCACTTATTATAAGGCCTTTAGTCTTAGAATGTCAGTATATTTAATAGTGCTATTTAGAGATGTTTGAACTTCAATGTTCACTAGAATGTAGGAGAAAAGCAAGAACTAGATATCAAATTTGACTTTTTACTTTAGATTGCTAACTTTCAGATGCCTAAAATGTAGGAATAAATGAGTATTATTCACTCTCTGTCCTCCTTTGGTACAACATATCATTACACTCTCACCCATTCAAAATAAAAATACAGCTTCCTGCCTTAGGCCTTTGTAATAGACTGTGACATCGGCCTAAAACAGACTAGGAAAACACTGAAATGGATGTCAAAAGCTACAGTAAGCTCACTTAAGCAAGGAAAGAGTGTTTTTCAATATGGAGGTCACTGCCCACTAATGGGTCTCTGAAGGTCTTCAAGCAATTCTGAAAGAGTTTCATTCATTTTAGTGGAAAAGACAATGAAATGAACTCATTGCAATATGCTACTAAAATTTGAAATGCAAGACTGATGAGGATTGTCAAGAAAATATCTTAATGTAGCTAATAATCATTATAACATTAAAGGATGAAATTCATTATCATACATAACAATTCCATCCTAATGTGTCTCTTCATGTTCACTTTTCCATGTCAGTCATAGGCTATATTTTGTTATTTTTGTTATTCTGATAGTTAATTGTGCTTGAGTATATCTTTTGTGTTTGAGTATATCTTCATTTTAAAACAATAGATCAGTGACTTGAAATGGATTACAGAAGTCTGAAACAATTCAATAAAATGCCAATAATATAATTCAAAATAGTGCTGCACAGTTAATAGTAGGATTAAAGTATGACCATAGGTGATGTATTTGTGTGCTCAATGGAAAGTAAATGTGTGATTGTGAGGATTTCACATAAGCAACAAAAAGAGAAGGAAAGAAAGGTGTTGGCTAGGAACTATATTGACTAGTAGTAATTACAAATTGAACCTTAGTAAAAGATTGCATGAAGGTATTATGGCTGCCATGCCTTTCCCTAACAAGGCACACAACACTGGTTATTGCCAATCGCAAATGTACAATGATGCTTAAAGGCAACAAATTATTTTGTTTTCACTATAAGCAAGAACAAAGTGAAGATTCCTTATTCAAGGATTTGAAAATTGGAACAAAATCTGGATCTGCCAGAGGATGTCAGAGGTCACTCAGATCCATGCTTGCCTCTTTCAACAGAATGAGAAACTGATGCTTTCCTTAGGCACATGGGCATCCAGAATAAATTAATAAATTAATAATTAATAATTAAGCTTCTCTCCAGCTCTGTGTGGTCATGTGATTTGTATGGGATGTCTGCAATTCTCAGTGTCTATAAATGTGAGGGGTAGATGCTTTCCTCACCTCACCCCTCTTCAATTGCTGCTTGGGATACAGATGTGGTGGGTAACACATGTGAGAGTATATTACTTGAAACAGTGTCTGGCAATGAACTAGAAGGAAATGAGATATCTGTGTGACACCCTGAAACAGAGGCTGCCAATCCTGATCCTTCTGGTTCCAGACTGTCACACGAGGTAGAAAAGGTCAACTTCTAGGCTGTAGAATCTTCAGTTCATCTTGCTCTCTGTTTGCTGCAGTCAAACCCATACTCAGACTTCATACGCAGGTAGAAGCTACTAGATTGCTCTGAAGGTTGTTCAAGCAGCTGCAATTTTAATGACAACTTCTCTGCTCTGCGTGAATAATAAAAAGGTGTTAGTAACACTGTTGGATGTTATAAGACATCAATGAAAAAGAAAAAAAGAGCAATTACTGTCACGTGTGCAAGAAGAAGGTAGATATTTCACACTATCGTTACACAAAACCACCGATGTATAGAGTACAAATCTGCTCTTCGCATATGTGTGGGGCACATATGATTGTTGTATTCAATTACTTTTATTATTGTTCTGTTTATCACTGACAACCCAGAATACAGAAGGAGAGTGGGTTTTTTTAATCACTTAGTTAATGATTATTTTGTGAATAATGATTTGAACTGGGGCAAGCATGGCATCTGGATGAGCACTGATAGAGTATCTGTAGTAAGTGTGGCAGGAAACAATAAAAAAATCAGAGGCTGGGTTCGAATGCTTAAGTAGATATTTTTCATAAAAAACAACAGGTAGTTGACAATTTGTCTCCTCATCATGTCTGAGTTTTGAAAAGAATGGTTAGAATAATAAATAAGATTAAAAAGCACACTATGCCCTGCAATTTCTTTTTCTTGGGGGGGGAAGTAAGTGTAATATATTTCACTAATTTTGAAAATATTTACTGTGCACAAATATAAACTGATCCCTTTAAAATACAATTAAGAAAAATGCATGTTGAAATATGAAATAACCAAAATTCAGGGAAAAAACACCAATTCAAAACTGTTATCCAGACAGATATCCAAGACATCTATTCAGCTGTTCCAGAGTCAGCCCCCAAAGTACGAAATTTCAACACTAAAAAAGGATGAGATCTCTAGATAGAAACTCTTCTAGTAGAAACTCTACTTTTCTAATAGATTTTCCCCAATAGGGCATGTCAGTGATTATTTCTTTATGTACATGAGCATAAATTGGCCCCTTCAGTACTCAACTGGTATCACATTTTGTTGTTGTTTTGTTGATTTTGGGCCACACTTTGCATCTCTCAGGGGTTACTCCTGGCTCTGCATTCCGGAATCACTTCTGCCTAACATGTGGAACCATAAGGGATGTCGGGAATGAAACTAGGATTGGCAGCATGCAAGGTAAATGCCCTTCTGCTGTGTTATCAATCAGGCCCCAACTGGCATCACATTAACGGGAAGATTAAGGATGCAGGAATCTTCTACCCTCCTTTTCTTCTCTTTGTTGTTGTTGCAGTGACTGAGGATTGGACACGTGCTAGGTTGTGGTGCTCTCTTAGGGTTTTACTTCTTATTTATTTACTTATTTGGGGGCCACAGCTAGTAATGGTCAAGGGTTACTCCTGATTCTGTGACCAGGAATAATTTCTTGTCGTACTTAGGGGACCATATGAGATGATGGTGATCAAACCTATCTTGGTTATATGTAAGGCAAATACCCTACTAACTGAAATATTGCTCTAGCCCCAGTTATTCTCTTTTGATGGGTTGTAGTGCTTGTTGAGTAGGTACTATACCTCTCACACTCATGATCACTAGGGCTTTCATTCTTGGCTATTGTACTCATACACGTTTTAGTTGTGGCATTTTAGTTTGCAAAAGTAAAATATTTTGGTCATAGTGCTCAAATACACTTACAAGCAGTACATTAGAGGTAACACTCTTTATTGTGGAAATGGGGGGGGGGTTCCTAACAGCAGATCGGCAATATAAGACTCAAGGCATGTAGGGAGCACTAGGAATAAAATGTGCACCCTTTCTCTTGTAAGGCGGGCATTGTGTGATTCCATCATCCTCAGGTCACAACTTTAGGGATTTCATACAAAGTGGCTTAAGTGAATTGATCACTGGAGCTAGACTTCCCCACAGCTTGCTTATTCTCTTTCCTTGTGTCAGATGTCAAGTTCTCATATTTTCTGGTCTTTCTATCTCCTTTGGTCTCTCAATCTTATATCCTCATGTTCCTATCAAGCTTTTGTCTAATTTCTCCTTTTCATTTATGGAAAAGCTCCTTTAAAGAAATGTTTACTTCCCCCATCTCCATAATTTTTCTCCTATTCTTTATTAAGCCCATTTCAGACAGACTTTAAGCCTATACCACTAAGATAGCTATTTTCTGGTTTCACACAACCTCCATGTCCAATTTACATATTTTATGGAAAAATATTTTATTCATATTGTTATGCCTTTTGATATCAATATTTATGAGTTTGTGCTTTTTAATTACTTTATTCCTTTCGTTTATGTTCCTAGAACACTTTGTAAGCAATTTAGGATTTTGCCTTTAACAATCCTGATATCTTTATTATTTGTGACTGTATTATTTGTGACTTAAATGTATATTTAAGTTTAAGAAGCTACCTATAGGGCCCAGAGAGATAGCACAGCGGCATTTGCCTTGCAAGCAGCTGATCCAGCACCAAAGGTGGTTGGTTTGAATCCCAGTGTCCCATATGGTCCCCCGTGCCTACCAGGAGCTATTTCTGAGCAGACAGCCAGGAGTAACCCCTGAGCATCGCCAGGTGTGGCCCAAAAACCAAAAAAAGAAAAGAAAAAAGAAAAAAGAAGCTACCTATAATCAATAACTTATATTGATCTAAAAAACTATATCAAGTCTTATTTTGGACCTACTGAGCTTATCATATTATTTTCTTTAATGTGATATATAAATATAGTAAATTGCATTAATACATTATTTAACGTGAAAGTGGTTTTTTTTTTTTTTTTGGATAAATGTAATATGTCAATTTTTTGCCTGCCAGGAATGATTTCTGAATGTAAAGCCTGAAGTAAGCCCACTGGGCATGACCCAAAAACAAACAAACAAACAAACAAACAAAAATCAATGGGTGTGACCCAAAAACAAATAAAAACATTTAAAAGAAAGATATCTTGAAAATATACAAATTGAGGGCAGAAGTCATATATATGTCAATTTTTAACTACTTTGGACTGTTAATAGTGAATGTAAGAGTGGCTTGAACATATTGGGAGTTAATTCTCTCACATCAAGGTAGTTCAGAGTTTAGTCTGTAGATTTTATGAAGTGATCAAAGACCCTGAGCCCGCCATACTATACTCCAGTTACCTCATTATTGAAGATACTTGCAGATACTGCACTATTATATCTATGATCCAGATAGGAGACAGGATGGATATATTGAGAAGTTGATGTCCTGAGACCAAAAACACAAAACAAAACAAAACAAAACAGATGAAGTAACTGGATGAATTTCATGGTTGACACCCCCACAAAGGTTTGGTAGGGTTAAAGGAAATGAAAGAGAGATGAGGAAACCAGTGGTTAGCAACAGAGGGATCTATTAACATTCTTCAATTTGAACGAATAAAGAGAGGTCATAACTATGAGGATCCAGAGCAACAAAGAGTTGAAACTATAATTGTTGGTGAGCTGTGGCTTTCATTGGTCTTTTTTTCTTGCATCCTATCTTATCTTTGCTTTTTGCATCTATATGATTTATTGTTCTGAACTGCACCAGCAAGAGTTTTGCATGTGGGACAAAGGATATAGCTGAAAGGGTTGGGTGCATTCTCAGCATCCATGGGGACCCCGAGTTGTTTTCTATCTTCTAGAATTTCTTGCCATTTCTGATTGACCCCATTGGAAATTTTTTTTGTTTATCAATACTGCTTTACATGGATTGCTTACTCTTCTACAGAACAGAATTTTTTTTTGGTTTTTAGGGCCACACCCGTTTGATGCTCAGGGGTTACTCCTGGCTAAGTGCTCAGAAATTGCCCCTGGCTTGGGGGACCATATGGGACACCGGAAGATTGAACCGCGGTCCTTCCTTGGCTAGGGCTTGCAAGGCAGACACCTTCCCTCTAGCGCCACCTCACCGGCCCCCAGAACAGAATTTTAAATCTATTTTTTTCTAATGATGTTGGGTAGGGGATTGAAGATGTTTGATCTTAATCTATTATCCTGAGCCAAGGCACCACACTAATTGTCTTATTGTATAATATTTGATTCATGTTGGCACACAACCTTTGGGAAACTAAGATGAAATGTACAAGCACCAAGAAACAACCCAGAATTTATCAGATTATTACTCTTTTATTTCCACGTGATTATCAGAAAGTCTGAAAGTGAGCAGTCATGAGTTAATTTGTATACATTTTGGGGACTTGTATCCAAAATTATAGGTGATCTAGAGATAAAAAATATGAAGGATGGGACCTGCGTGGTGGCGCTAGAGGTAAGGTGTCTGCCTGCCAGCGCTAGCCTAGAACGGACTGTGGTTCGATCCCCCGGTGTCCCATATGGTCCCCCAAGCCAGGAGCGACTTCTGAGCGCATAGCCAGGAGTAACCCTTGAGCGTCACCGGGTGTGGCCCAAAAACCAAAAAAAATATGAAGGTGACTGCACAGTAGAATATAATTTCTCATCCTTCATTCCCATAAGTGGGAGGAAGGGGTAGCCTCAAGTGTTTCCTCTTAAGGAACTCTATTTCTTTATTTCATTTTTGTGTGTCTAAACTTCATCTATTGCTCAACAAATGAATTTAAAAACTGGGTATCCAGTGATAAGGTATCAGTTTTGCCCTCATTTTTCCTTTTTCTGCTCTGATATTGATGCTAGAGTGAGATTTCTACCAATAGCATCCTGTAAATATAACATCAATGGAAGCTGTGTGAATTTTTTTTCAGCAGTGGTACAAAATATTGCCTCCATCCAGCAAGGAACAGTAGGAGCTAACACTCACTTAATGAACTGAGTCATTCTTTTAAGTGTGATCTATGTGTAACCTCACTTCCTCTTTTCAATAACTCGAATATAAGCCTATGATGGGCAGCAGAGTACACACAAAAGAACCCTAAAGTTCAGAAGCATTAATTTGTTCTTATTCATGTAGTCAATTTGGATTCCTAGGAAGATATTCTGAATCACTATGACCCATTTCCTTTATGTCAAGTATTCTTAGGTGATCTTCCTCCACTTTATTTAGAAATGTCTTAACTTTAAAGTATTCACCTAGGTTCCAGACTCTCTTGAAACATAGTGCACAGTACTCACTTTGATTCTGGGAAGTAAAGACATTAAGTCAGATCTGAATCAATGCACCATGAACCATTGTAATGGTTACTTCCGTGAGATGCCTTGCAAGAAGGACTGCATAGAAATATTACAACCATGGCTGTAAAATCTCCTCATAAAGTTCTGGAATGGATGGATGCAATTTCTGAAATTATTACTAGTAAGGAATCATTTAATCAATGTTCAATTTTCCATTAGAAATTATATGGCACTTCAATGTCTTGATTTTTGGACCACATACTTGTGCATAAACTATTTTTTTTGCCTCTGTTCCACAGTTCATCAGATGAATAGGGTCAATTCAGAGATGATCTAAGAGTACCCATCCTCTTGGAGAGGGCTTCTTCTGGCCTCTGTGTCTCTGTGTCCACTTAGCAGTCAATCTCAAGCATTTTTATGGACTATGGCCATTGTTTCAGGGTTGTACTCATCGCTTTCAGTCAAATTTATAATGAGTTAGACATTACATTAAACTGATGAACTGATGCAATATTTAGATGAAAAGCATTCTGTTTCTGTTTCTATTTTGCCATTTCTCAGCAGAGCATACATGTGTCTAGGGAATGCAATTTAGATTTTTCTCAGGGTTTGCTAATTTTTTTGCTACTTTATTTCTTCCTTTGGCTCTTCTAGGATTCCCTACTGTCTTGGAAATTTCTACCTCAAATACTTAAAATAAGTATTCTCTTAGTAGCAGTGAATAACCACATAGACAAGTTGAGGGAGTGTTTGAGGACAACAATTATTAGGAGTTGGTATCTTGGGTACTAGTGCTGAGGGTTGACTGAACACTAGAAATAACGAGAGCATCTTGGTCTATATTTGATAGAATAATAGCAAAATTCAGGCTCTGATGTTCTGGAAAGTGTTGTTTCTAGATGGGAAACAGGTAGAGTTTCTAGGTCTTCCAGAGAAAAGGTTAAAATATAATTGTAACCAATAAGATGTGTCTACAGGAGCTTTTTACTGTTTTCAGACTTAAATAAACTTTTAAATCTGCCTTTCACTTAGATGGATTGAGTCCAGGTTTTTCCTTAAAAAAAGAATTGAAATTGGAGACCCCCACGTCAAATAGCAAAGGTCTCATATTGAACCCCAGTGTATGTGGGATCAGGTTTCTCCTCCTGCAAACAGGATTGAATTGGAAACCAGCCCAAACTGATCTCCCCTTCCCACCCCCTGCCACCCCCAACCTGGAACTGAACCCAAGGAATTATTTCAAAGTCTCCAGTGTAACTAAAGTACATCTCCCCTCCCCTCAACCAAAAAAAAAAAGAAATGTAGGGATTTCTAATACTCTTGAAAACAGAGCAAGCTCAAAGCGACTTTGTTGGGCCTACATTTGTCAGACCCAAATATATGGAGAATAACATCAGTTACAATTCTAAGGAAATTTTCAGATGTGCTTTCCTTGGGAGTGCTATTGAGCTGACTAAAAACAACAATTCATGTTGTAAAATAAGTAGGAACCTTAATCCACACATTCGGTGTGTATATAGCACTCATGCATGTGTGTGTCTATGTATGCTGGTGGGCGGTGTGTGTAGGAGGAAGATAGTGTGCTTTGTGTTCAATCTCTTGCAGTCTTGTTCAAATTGACAATAAGATAACATGTCACTTAAAAGTCTTTCATTTTAGCTAAAGCTAAAGTAACAGTGGGCTGCCTGGGACCACTCTGTTTTATCCTCAATTCTCTGAAAAGTTTGCAGTTTTCTTTTTTTTTTTAATTTTCCTTTTTTAAATAAAAGTCTTTCACAGTTATATTTAAGGTACATAGTGACAGTGAATTAGGGAAATTCCCCCCACCAGTGTTGACCTCCCTCGCCACTGTTCCCAGCATGCATCCTTAGCCCCCTGGACTGCTAGTCTAACAGGTCCCTTTTGTGTATAGCTTGTTGTAACCCTTTGAAGCACTCCCAAGACTGCACTACATAGAATTCACTTACACACTATTCTGATGAGGAATTTTTGTGTGTAGTGGAGGGGTACCACACACACACATGCTTTCTGCCTCATGTAGTCAGTCAGCATCTGGAAGGCACATGGACATTTTCCAATATGAAACCAGCTTTGGGGTTTTTGTGTGATAAGTGAATTGCCAAGTGAGTTTGCCTGTTCAATCCAAGTGACTAAGATGTCGACACAAGAAATACATCTGTCTGTCAAGTGAGACACTGCTCTGTATTAGTCACTATGCAGACTCTTCAGGGTGGCTATGTGTATTCACAAGCACAGAATTCTGTTCTTGCTGCTGATTTTTATTAATCTGTCTTCAGAAGCTTGCATTTCTTATTCAGGGCTAGAAGTCTTAACAAGAGAAGGACAAAAGGCAGATGAAATCGAAATGTATGCTTCTGCTATACTGAACAAAAGGATTCAGGTTGAAATGAGCAAAAATTGGATCCCATTTGAAAGTAGAAAGTGCAGGACTAGGTAACAGCTGCCTGAGAATGTCTGTGGGGAATTTTTTTTTTCAAGTTACAAATTAAAAGGGCTTCTTTGGATAAAGAAAGATATGAAGGAAAACAAACTCAAAGTGCCATAAATTTGAGACAAAAATAATCTGAGTGGTAATGAGAGACATTTGAAAGTAATAGCTTTGTATGCCTCCCAAGTGATTGCCTGATTTTAAGGAAGCAATCTTTTTCTTTTTCTTTCCCCCTCAAAGAAAACCTTTTGAACTTTAAAACTCCATTCGTTTGTGTTGATCCAATTTTTCAAAGTGCCAAAGGCTGTCTGGTGAACCCAACACTCACGTGTGGGCATCTGTTACATGGCATCACAGGGCTACAGCCGCCCTGATGCGGTCCACGATTTCTTCCTCACGGATGGGTCATCACATTGTGGGTTGCCACCTCAGGTCACCCGAGAAGGTCTCCATATATCATCACGGCTGGAATCTGTCACTTTTGACTGGTCCTTGTTTTGAAGCTTGTGATCTGGTGCTGGAGAACTCAGCACCGATTGACCTTTCTGGTGTAACTCTGGGCCGAGACTGCTTGTTTAGCTTTTAGAGCTTTGGGGTTGATTAGACAGAGTGATTAAATCCTCCGGACATGTTCACTTACATTTAATGTTCTTGGACATTAATTTTAATGCTCTCTAAATGACTTGGTTTGATAAGGTGTTAAGTGACCTAAATGGCCAGAAAACAGCTCAGGGACCTCCAACAGACATTTTCCCCACCTAGGATTGGGGGAATTTATGAACGAGAGAGACCTTGTAGGGAAAGTCTTTTGAATGTTTTCAGTTCCGTGCAGTCAGGAGGAACCTGGCATTTGGTTTATGCGATGGTTTTGAGTAGTGGCAGAATTATTTGAAGGGCAAATGGACAACCAACTATGGAAACTTCATTCACTAAATATCCCCTTAGAAATGGTCCAGAGAAAAAATTTTATTTCTGCATATACAGCTGATTTCAATATCAAAAAAACCAAAAGCAATCTCCTCAAAGCAAACCAATCCTATACATGGCTCTTTCTTTTCCTGACTAACTCCCTCAAAAACAACAGGGAATTTTTAATCTCCCCCAATGGCCTGCTTTCTGCTGAGTTGACTTTCAGAATCAAGTATTTCATATTCAGCTTACATCTCTGGGCCAGTTTACTTGAAACTCAAAACTCAGGATAAAATGTCAATTGACCTTTAATAACTGGCATTAGGGACCAAAAATGATCTATAATTTGTGGAAATTCTATCACCTTTCCTTCTAATTAGAATGCCATCAATACACATGAAAATGTATGTTGAAATAAAGATCATCAGAAAAATATTTTAATTTTTATTTAATGACAGTTGAATCATTGTCACATATGATAAAGTAATGAGGGTTGTGTTATCTGGCTAATGACATCTTTAGTAATTTGAAATTTTTTACAAAAGAATTCCCAGCTAATTATGCTGGCCCAGCTTCCTCTTGATAGTAAAACTGTTCTTCAAAAATGTCAATGGAGAAATTCTGTTTCAAAATTCCAATCTGTTTGATTTTTTCTGGAAGTGTATTATAAAGTTTCCAAAAATCTATGTTAGGGGCCGGAGAGATAGCACAGTGGTAGGGCATTTGCCTTGCATGAGGCCGACCCAGAATGAACCCGGCTTGATTCCTGGCATCCCATATGGTCCCCTGAACTTGCCAGGAGTGATTTCTGAGCGCAGAGCCAGGAGTAACTCCTGAGTATCGCTGAGTGTGGCCCCAAAACCAGTCAATTAATAAATAAATAAACTGATTTAAAATTCTATGTTAAAGAAAATGACAATTGGGACAAATTTGGGGCCTTTATAACTTAACAAGATTTCTTCAGGTACTCTTTCAAGATAAGTACTAGAGGTACCAACCTGAAGAAGAGAATTTTGGAAACTCATAGATAGCTGGCAGCGGCATGAACAATAACAGTGTCCCAATGCTAGGACATTTATAATCAGGGGAGAGTGCACATTGTATAAGAAGGTAGAGGAAGAAGCAGCTCACTCAGTGAAGATGAGAATGCTGAAGAAATCAGAATGAAGGAATCCAGAGAAGGGGAAAGTTGGAATATCTGAAGGCAAGAGAGCTCATAATACACATAGCATAAATGGTAATAGTCTAGTCCAGTGTAACTGGATGGGTCAGAAATAAATATGAGTAAATTTCTGTCAGTGCTCTGTATATTTTGGAGATTAGCCCCTCATCTGATAGGTATTGGGTGAATAGCTTCTCCTACTCAGTGGGGGGCTCTTGTATCCTGGGCACTATTTCTTTTGAGGTGCAGAAGCTTCTCAGTTTAATATATTCCCAACTGTTAATCTCTGCTTTCACTTGCTTGGAGAGTGCAGTTTCCTCTTTGAAGATGCCTTTAGTCTCAATGTCCTGAAGAGTTTTACCTACGTGTTGTTCTATGTATCTTATGGTTTCGGTTCTGATATCGAGGTCTTTCACCCATTTGGATTTAACCTTCGTACAAGATGTTAGCTGGGGTCTAAGTTCAATTTTTTTAAAGTGACTAGCCAGTTGTGCCAACACCACTTGTTAAAGAGCCTTTCTTTGCTCCATTTAGGATTTCTTGCTCCTTTATCAAAAATTAGGTGATTGTATGTCTGGGGAACATTTTTTGAGTATTCAAGCCTATTCCACTGATCTGAGGGCCTGTCTTTATTCCAATACCATGCTGTTTTGATAACTATTGCTTTGTAGTACAGTTTATAGTTGGGGAAAGTAATACATCCCATTTTCCTTTCCCCTAGTAGTGCTTTAGCTATTTGAGGGTGTTTATTGTTCCAGATGAACTTCATAAGTGTTTGATCCACTTCTTTGAAGAATGTCATGTATATCTTTAGAAGGATCGCATTAAATCTGTACAATGCTTTGAGGAGTATTGCGATTTTAATGATGTTAATCCTGCCAATCCATAAGCAGGGTATGTGTTTCAATTTCCACGTGTCCTCTCTTATTTCTTGGAGCAGAGTTTTATAGTTTTCTTTGTATAGGTCCTTCACGTCTTTGGTCAAGTTGACTCCAAGATATTTGAGTTTGTGTGGCACTATTGTAATGGGGTTGTTTTCTTTTTTCTTTTTATTCTTCATTTGAACATCTTGATTACATAAACGATTGTGATTAGGTTTCAGTCATATAAAGAACACTTCCTTCACCAGTGCAACATTCCCACCACCAATGTCCCAAAATCTCCTTCCATCCCACCCCACCTCCACCTGTACTCCAGACAGGCTTTCCAGTTCCCTCATTCATTCACTTGATTATGGTAGTTCTCTGTGTAGATATTTCTATAGCTGTACTCACCACTCTTTGTGGTGAGCTTTATGGAGTGAGCTGGTGTTCCAATCCTCCTCTCATTGTCTCTGAGGATTGTTACAAAAATGACTTTTATTTTTCTTAAAACACATAGATGAGTGAGAATATTCTGTGTCTCTCTCCCTCTGACTTATTTCACACAGCATGATAGATTCCATGTACATCCATGTATAGGAAAATTTCATGACTTCATCTCTCCTGACAGCTGCATAATATTCCATTGTCTATATGTACCACAGTTTCTTTAGGCATTCGTCTGTTGAAGGGCATCTTGGTTGTTTCCAGAGTCTGGTTATTGTGAATAGTGCTGCAATAAATATAGGTGTGAGGAAGGGGTTTTTGTATTGTATTCTTGTGTTCTTAGGGTATATCCCTAAGAGTGGAATAGCTGGGTCGAATGGGAGCTCAATTTCCAGATTTTGAAGGAATCTCCATATAGCTTTCCATAGAGGTTGGACTGGAAGGCATTCCCACCAGCAGTGGATAAGAGTTCCTTTCTCTCCACATCCCCGCCAGCACTGATTGTTCTCATTCTTTGTGATGTGCGCCAATCTATGTGGTGTGAGGTGGTATATCATCATTGTTTTGATTTGCATCTCCCTGATGATTAGGGATGAGGAGCATTTTTTCATGTGCCTTTTGGCCATTTGTATTTCTTTTTTAACAAAGTGTCTGTTCATTTCTTCTCCTCATTTTTTAATGGGATTAGATGTTTTTTTCTTGTAAAGTTCAGTCAGTACCCTGTATATTTTGGATATTAGCCCCTTATCTGAAGGGTGTTTGGTGAATAGTTTCTATCACTCGGTGGGTGATATCCTGGGCACTATTTCTTTTGAGGTGCAGAAGCTTCTCAGATTAATGTATTCCCATCTGTTGATCTCTGCTTCCACTTGTGTGGAAAGTGCAGTTTCCTCATTGAAGATGCCTTTAGTCTCAATGTCATGGAGTGTTTTACCGACGTGTTGTTCTATATACCTTATGGTATCCAGTCTGATATCAAGGTCTTTAATTCATTTGGATTTTACCTTCATACATGATGTTAACTGGGGGTCTATATTCGCTTTTTTGCAAGTGGCTAACCAGTTCTGCCAGCACCACTTGTTGAAGAGGTTTTGTCTGGTCCACTTAGGATTTCTTGCTCCTTTGTCAAAAATTAGGTAATTGTATGTCTGGGGAATGTTCTCTGAGAACTCAAGTATATTCCACAGATCTGAAGGTCTGTCTTTATTCCAATACCATGCTGTTTTGATAACTATTGATTTGTAGTAAAGTTTAAAGTTGGGGAAAGTAATGCCTCTCTCATTTTCCCTAAGAGTGCTTTAGCTATTCGAGGGTATTTATTGTTCCAGATGAACTTCATAAGTGTTTGATCAACTTCTTTGAAGAATGTCATGGGTATTTTTAAGGGGATCGCATTAAATCTGTATAATGCTTTGGGGAGTATTGCCATTTTAATTATGTTAATCCTGCCAATCCATGACAGGGTATGTGTTCCCATTTCCGTGTGTCCTCTCTTATTTCTTGGAGAAGGGCTTTATACTTTTCTTTGTATAGGTTCTTCATGTCTTTGGTCAAGATGACTCCAAGATATTTGAGTTTGTGTGTCACTATTGTGAATGGGATTGCCTTCCTGACTTCCATCTCTTCCCTATCATTATTGGTGTATAAAAAGGCCATTGATTTCTGTAGGCTGATTTTTAGCCTTCCACATTGCTATATGAATCTATTGTTTCTAGAAGCTTTTTGGTAGAGTCTTTAGGGTTTTCTAAGTAGAGTATCATGTCGTCTGCAAACAATGAGAGCTTGACTTCTTTCTTTACTATTTGAATTCCCTTGATATCTTTTTCTTGCCTAATTGTTATAGCAATTATTTCCAGTGCTATGTTGAAGAGGAGTGGTGAGAGAGGACAGCCTTATCTTGTGCCAGAATTTAGAGGAAAGGCTTTTAGTTTTCTCCATTGAGGATATTTGCCATTGGCTTGTGGTAGATGGCTTCAACTAGATTGAGAAAAGTTTCTTGTGACATGTCTGCTGTAAGTCTTAGGGATGCTCCTTTGAATATAATTTCCCTTTTTGATCTTCCTGCTTTCAGTATTCTCTTTCTATCTGTGGGATTTGTCATTGTAACGAGGATGTGACTTGGTGTGTTTTTCTTTGGGTCTCTTTTAGCTGGTACTCTTCAGGCTTGCAGGATTTGATTGCATGTAGTCTTTAACTCTGGGAGTATCCCTTTGATGATGTCTTTGACAGTTGATTCTTCCTGGAGATCTCCTTCTTGGGTTTCTTGGACTCCAATGATTCTTATGTTGTTTCTGTTGAGTTTATCAAAGACTACTATTTTCATCTGTTCGCATGCCTTGAGTACTTTTTCCATTGCCTGTTCGTTTGTCTTAAGGTTCTTTTCCAATTTTTCTGTTCTGTTGAGTTTTTCTGCATCATATCTTCCAGTACCCTGTTTGTGAGGCTATCCATTGAGCTTTTCAGTTGAGTAGCCGTGTTTTTCGGATCTGTTATTTCAGTTTGGAGTTTTCTGATTTCTGTCTTTGTGTTCTCTTCAGATTGATCTATGTTTTTTTTGAGTTCTATGAACATATTCCATATTTCTATTCTAAACTCCTTATCTGAAAGGTTAATCTGGTGGTTGGAATTCACTAGGTCATCCGAGATTTCGTCTTCATTCTCTGTGGATGGTGTTTGCCTGCGAGGTTTCCCCATTGTCACGCTTGTAGTGTGGTTTTTCCTGCATGTTGTGGTTGGTTCTTTGGTTAGAAAGAGTGTGCGGCTGCGAAGTGAAGCGCTCTTCTGCTGCCTCTAGTTGACAGTCCTCAGAGTGAATAAAGGCACAGCAGGGCGGAGCATCCACAGGCCGGATACCTCAGCTTATTGGACAGAGACCCCCGCAGCCAGAATGTACTTACTCAGCAGCTTCAAAATGCAGTTTTTTTGGGGGTGTGCTCCCTAGGCCTCTGAGGGAACCTTCGGGGATTCAGAAGCACAGGCACAGGCAGACATACATAAAAGAAGTTTCCCCTGAAGTCCTCAGAGTAAACAAAGGCACAGCAGGGCAGGCCCTCCACAGGCCAGAGACTCAGCTTATTGGACAGCGACCCCCACAGCCAGAATATACTCACTCAGCAGCTTCCAAATGCAGTTTTTTGAGGGTCCATTACCTAGACCTCTGAGGAAACTTTTGGGGATTCAGAAGCACAGGCACAGGCCGGGGTTGCTTTCTTTTCTTTCTTTTTTAAATTATCTTTATTTAAACACCGTGATTACAAATATAATTGTAGTTGTATGATTACAGTCATGTAAAGAACAGCCCCCTTCACCAGTGCAGAATTCCAACCACCAATTTCCAAGATCTACCTACTCCCCACCCCACCCACACCTGTACTCGAGAAGGCTTTCTTTTTCCCTCATTCATTCACATTGTTATGATAGTTTTTAGTGTAGTTATTTCTCTAACTGCACTTATCACTCCATGTGGCAAGCTTCATGTCATTAGATGCATGTACATGGGAGGATGGGGGGAAGTAAGGGTTGGGACTGAGGCAGTAAAATATTAGAAATGAGTTTTGTAGGGCAGTATCAAGGTCCCAATACAAGATGGATATTATGGATATATGCACACAATACTATCAAAATGAAAACAAAGAGAAAAAATTTCCACTGACTGTCCCAACATAAACCAGTGCTAGAACAGCCTGCCCTCCTCCCAGAGCGCATTCCCATTAGTGTAGGGAGAGATAGGGGGAAAGCCTGTTGACCCCTATAGAATCCACCTAGACTGGTGCCCAAGGAAAGACTGAAGTGCAGGGGAGAAAAACCATATACCTGGCAAGAGCTGGTCTCCAGAATCAAAGAGGAAACCAGAAGCCAGATGTCTGCCCGCCCTCCTCCCCAAGCACCTCCCCTCCTGGAGTACGGAGGGGGGGAACCTGAGGACCACTAAGTGTCCAACTGAACCCACTTCTGGCCATCTGAGCTGACACCCAGGGAAGACCTCCATACTCCAGGGAGGGAGGTGCATGGGAAGGAGAGCTGGCAGACATCTGGCTTCCAGTTTCCTCCTTGATTCTGGAGACCAGCTCTTGCCAGGTATGGGGTTTGGGGAGGCCCCATACCAGAGCCTTTCTCCCTAGCCTGAGGAGTGCTGGGAGGCTTGGCAGGCCCCTAGCCGTCCTAGTCTTTTTCCCCTGACACCAGGCCTTCCCTGGGTGTCAGCTCAGATGGCCAGAAGTGGGTTTAGGTGGACTGTTAGTGGCCTCAGGTTCCCCCCTCCCTCCATACTCCAGGGGGGAGGTGCATGGGGAGGAGGGTGGGCAGACATCTGGCTTCCGGTTTCCTCTTTGATTCTGGAGACCAGCTCTTGCCAAGTATGGGGTCTGGGGAGGCCCCATACCAGAGCCTTTCTCCCTAGCCTGGGGAGTGCCGGAAGGCTTGGCCGACCCCAGCAGTCCTTGTATTTTTCCCCTGACTCCAGGCCTTCCCTGGGTGCCAGCTCAAATGGCCATAAGTGGGTTCAGGTAGACTCTTAGAGGTCCTCAGATTTCCCCCTCTCTCCAGGGTTGTTTTCTTAATGTCCATTTTTTCCTTATTATTATTGGTGTATAGAAAGGCCATTGATATTTGATTGTTAATTTTGTAGCCTGCCACCTTGCTATATGAGTCTATTGTTTCTAGAAGCTTTTTCGTAGAGACTTTAGGGTTTTCTAGGTAGAGTATCATGTCATCTGCAAACAGCGAGAGCTTGACTTCTTCCTTTCCTATGTGTATTCACTTTATACATTTTTCTTGCCTAATCGCTATAGCAAGTACTTCCAGTGCTATGTTGAATAGGAGTAGTGAGAGAGGACAGCCTAGTCTTGTGCCAGAATTTAGAGGAATGGCTTTCAGTTTTTCTCCATTGAGGAAAATATTTGCCTCTGGCTTGTGGTAGATGGCCTTAAATATATTGAGAACGGTTCCTTCCATTCCCATCTTGCTGAGAGTTTTGATCAACAATGGGTGTTGGACCTTATCAAATGCTTTCTCTGAATCTATTGATATGATCATGTGATTTCTATTTTTCTTGTTGTTGATGCTGTGAATTATATTCATAAATTTACGGATGTTAATCCAGCCTTGCATTCCTGGGATGAAATCTACATGATGGTAGTGGATGATTTTCTTAATGAGGCATTGAATCCTATTTGCCAGGATTTGTTGAGGATCTTTGCATCTGTATTCATCAGTGACATTGGTCTGTAATTTTCTTTTTTGGTAGCATCTCTGTCTGGTTTAGGTATCAAGATGATGTTGGCTTCATAAAAGATATTTGGAAGCGTTCCTGTTTTTTCGATTTCATGAAAGTCTTGCCAGGATTGGTAGAAGTTCCTCTTGAAAGGTTTGAAAGAATTCATTAGTAAATCCATCTGGGCCTGGACTTTTGTTTTGGGGCAGACATTTGATTACTGTCTTAATTTCCTCAATAGTGATGGGTGTGTTTAGATATGCTACATCCTCTTCATTCAACCGTGGAAGATTATAAGAGTCCAAAAATTTATCCATTTCCTCCAGGTTTTCATTTTTAGTGGCATAGAGTTTCTCAAAGTAGTTTCTGATTACCCTTTGGATCTCTACCATATCAGTAGTAATCTCTCCTTTTTCATTCCTAATACGAGTTATCAAGTTTCTCTCTCTCTTTCTTTATTACTTTTGCCAGTGGTCTATCAATCTTGTTTATTTTTTTCAAAGAACAAACTTCGGCTTTCATTGATCTTTTGGATTGCTTTTCAGGTTTCCACTTCATTGATTTTTGCTCTCAGCTTTGTTATTTTTTTCTGTCTCCCTATTTCTGGGTCCTTTTGTTGAGTACTTTCTAATTCTATGAGCTGTGTCATTAAGCTATTCAGGTAGACCCCTTCTTCTTTCCTGATGTGTGCTTACAAAGCTATAAAATTTCCTCTCAGTACCGCTTTTGCTGTGTCACATAGGTTCAGATATTTTGTGTCTCCACTGTCATTTGTTTCTAGGAAGGTTTTAATTTCCTCTTTGATTTCATCTCGAACCCACTGGTTATTCAGTATTAGGCTGTTTAAATTTCAGATATTAAAGTTTTTCTTTTGTGTCCCTTTGTAGTTCACATATAATTTCAGGGCCTTGTGGTCAGCGATGCTAGCCTGCAAAATTTCTATCCTCTTGATATTATGGAGGTATGTTTTATGTGCTAGCATGTAGTCTATCCTGGAGAATGTCCCATGTCCATTAGAGAAGAATGTGTATCCAGGCTTCTGGGGGTGAAGTGTCCTATATATATATCTACTAGGCCTCTTTCTTCCATTTCTCTTTTCAGTCTAGTATATTCTTGTTGGGTTTCAGTCTGGTTGACCTGTCTAGTGTTGACAATGCCGTGTTGAGGTCTCCCACAATTATTGTGTTGTTATTGATATTATTTTTCAGATTTGTTACAATTTTATTAAATATTTTGTTGGCCCTTCATTCGGTGAATATATAGCTAGGAGAGTGATTTCTTCCTGCTGTATGTATCCCTTGATTAACACAAAGTGTCCATCTTTGTCCCTTACAACTTTCCTAAGTATAAAGTTTGCATCATCTGATATTAGTATGGCCACTTCAGCTTTTTTATGGGTGTTGTTTGCTTGGATGATTTTCCTCCATCCTTTTATTTTGAGTCTATGTTTGTTCTGACTATTCAGGTGCAATTCTTGTAGGCAGCAGAAGGTTGGGTTGATTTTTTTGATTCATTTAGCCACTCTGTCTCTTAACTGGTGCATTTAGTCCATTGACATTGAGAGAAAGAATTGTCCTGGGAGTTGGTGCCATCTTCATATCAGAGTTTGGTGTGTCTGTTGGTCAGTTTTGTCTTAAAGTAGGCCGTTCAGTTTCCTTTTAAGAATGGTTTTGAGTTGGTAAAGTTTCTTAGCTGTTGTTTGTCTGTGAAACCATGTAGTGTTCCTTCAAACCTGAAAGTGAGTTTTGGTGGGTGCAGTATTCTAGGCGAAGCATTTATTTCATTGAGTCCCACTATGTCCCACCACTGCCTTCTGGCCTTGAGTGTTTCTGGTGACAGGTCTGCAGTAAATCTCAAGGATGTTCCCTTGAATGTTATTTCTCTTTTCAATCTTGCTGCTTTCAGAATTCTGTCTCTATCTGTGGGATACCTCACTGTGACTAGAATGTGTTTTTGGGTGTTTTTTCTGGGATCTCTTTTAGTTGGTACTCTTCGGGCATGCAGGATTTGATTGCATGCATTCTTTAGCTCTGTTAGTTTCTCTTTAATGAATTTCTTGACCACTGATTCTTCCTGGAGATTTTCTTCCTGGGTCTCTGGGAATTCAATGATTTGATTCTTAAGTTGTTTCTGTTGAGCTTATCATAGACCTCTATTTTCATCTGTTCCCATTCTTTGAGTAATTTTTCCATTGTTTGATCATTTGCTTTAAGGCTTTTTTTCAATTTCTTCTGCTGCATGGAATTGTTATTCATCTCATCTTCCAATGTACTAATTCTATCCTCAGCTGCTGTTAACCCATGGGAAAGCTCAAACATGTTTTCCTTCAATTCATCTACTGAATTTTTCAGACCTGTTATTTGACCTGAAATTTCAGTTTGGAGTTTTCTGATTTCTATCTTCATATTCTCTTGATTCTTATTAGTGTTCTCTTCTATACTTTCTTTGAGTTCTTTGAACATCTTCCATATTGTGACTCTAAACTCCTTATCTGAGAGACTGACTATTTGGTTGGTCATGTTCAAGTCATCAGAGTTGCTATTGTCATTCTCTATGTCTGGCGCTGGCCTGCGTAGTTTCCCCATTGTCACACTCATATTGTGGGTTTTTCTATGTGTTTTTGTTGTATTCATTGGATAAATGATGTGCACAGCCGGGAAGTGAAGAGGAGCGGCCATGCTCCTCTGGCTCCACCCTTTCTGGGCTTGTAAATTCACCTCCAGGAAAGGCTCCAGGGGAAGGCGAGCCGTCCTCAGATGAGCCACACACAGGATGAAATCAGGCCGAAAATGGAGCACAGCACAGAAGACAGGCAGATAGGGGTGCTGGCATCTGAGTTCCAGCAGTGTTCAGCGGCTTCCCCTTTCTGGTCTTGTAAACTCACCTCCAGGGAAGGCTCCAGGGAAGGCAAGGCATCCGCAGATGAGCCACACACAGGATAAAATCAGGCCAAAAATTGAGCGCAGCACAGAAGACAGGCAGATAGGGGTGCTGGCATTTGAGTTCCAGTAGAGTTCAGCCTCCAGCACAGTTCTTAGTGTGATTTTTTCTTCTTGTTTCAATTACGTTCTTTCCTTAGAAAGAGCACACTGCCGCGTAGCTAAGTGGAGCGGCCATGCTCTGCTGGAGCCTCTTTTTGGTCCACTCCCGAGAAGTTCAAGTGACAGGACAGGAGACAGACACACAGGCAGCACTCACAATTTCTCCCAAGGAATGCATTTTCAAGCTTTGTGTCTACATTTGAATTTTTGTTGCTTGTTAATTTTGCTTGCTTTTGACCCACCTAGTGATGCTCAGTGCTCACTCTTGGCTTACTCCTGACTCAACAATCACTCCTGTCAGACTCACTGAACTACTGGGGTGCCAGGAATCAAACCCCTGTGGCCACATGCAAAGCAAGCTCCCTATTAACTGCATTATTGCTCTGGCCACCATACATTCAATTTTTTTGTCATTTAGTTTTTTTATTCTAGGTACTGTTTCTTATTAGGTACATGGGTTACAAATATTTCCTCCCACTTTTGTGGATTGCCTTTCTGCTCTGTGAGTTGTGTTTTGGTACACATTTTTGACAAATATTTCCATGATGTCCAGTTTGACAATTTTCTTTTTATTACATGTGCATTTTAAATAACATTCAAATTACCATATCTAGTGTCACAAAATTTTTGCTCAATGATTTCTTCTAAGAATTGTTTTGTTTTAGTTATTTCATTTAGTTTCTTGACCTACTTTGAATAAGGTTTTCTGTATGGTGATAAACAAGATCAAAATATACTCTTTTGCACATGGATATATAGAGTTTATCTAAAATCATTTGTTGAAAAGGGAACAGATTTTTATATCAAATTTTAAAATGAATTTAAACCAATCATCACTTTTAACTGCTCATAAATGGTCTCTAGACAGAAAAGGTAATATTTCTCAACCCATCATAAGATAAACATGTAAGTGTGACTATAAAGAGATATCCATAATAAATCAAAATGACTCACAAAAGTGGCTGAATGTTTTCTGAAGAGAATATCCTACATTTGTTCAAGCTCCCTATCCCATTATCCAGCCCTTGGATCTCTTTTTGTTGTCCTATATCCCCCACCTTGTTCCCATGTTCTTCCCCATGGGAACTGTCAGTGGTCTCTGCTCAATGTTTGCCAGCATTCTGAACTAATTGAAAGTGGCATAATTGAGATTGGGCCATGATTGCCAGAAACAGGTTGGTTATTTGATGAAGCAGAGAGAATTAACTCTTGGGCTCGGTAGTTTGGTCCTTAGAGGAAGTGTGTAGGAATTGGCTTTGTATCTGTTGATGAGAAGGGCCATGCACCATCCCTTCTGGTAGCTGCTGCTATTAACATAGATTAAAGCCGGGTAGCAATTAAAATTGCTTATACCTCTAGTGAAAAGGACTCAGATTTTGGTGCAGAGGCCTGTTGATAAAAACGGAGGTAATCACCAAGATGTGAAACAAACCCTGTTATGCACAAAGGGTCGTGGTGTTGTTTGTGCAGATGCCACCTTGAAGGCACAATCCTCAAATAGACATGTTTGCCAAACAGAACTACAAGTTTTGTTGCAAATTAATTAGAATAATTGCTTGTGGAGTAAAATACAAGAACAAGTTGTTAGTCTGCATCAACTTCTGAGTTGAACTAGGCATGCTCTGGCAACCACATTACTTGATATGAAATTTTAGAAAGTGCAAATAAATCAGGTGCTCAAGGAACAGGTTCTTTGTAGTTTATTTAGGTAGCTACACCCTTTTTCTTGAGTTTGGGTTATACCACTTCATCCATATTCACCACTAATAATAATGGTTAAGTAGCAGCTCCGTATTATTTCACTTATCACAGCAGCCTTTCAAGGGAGACATTATATTTTTCCATTTTTACAATAAGGAAAAATGAACCAAGTAACTTTATCCACAATCACACTGCCAGTATCTTTCTCATTCTCCAATCCAAGTCTGTCACTTTATTTGGGCTAGTATCACATGACTAGTAAGAAATCAGTCTAGAGTTAGAGAAAAATATGTTCACTGTTCACTACTTTGTGTCTTTTTTCCCATACTAATATCCATCTAAAACTTTCATTCTCTGTTGATCTGAATTCTCTGCAATATTAATCTTCTGTGGAGGATAAAGTAAATGGGTAGAATAGGGCAAGAGAAAGACTTGAGATATAGGTAATATTTTTTCTTGATCTAGATAGAACTATGTGAGTATATTTACTTTGGAAAATCTTTTTTAACAGATCTGAATACTGTACTGTTTTGCTTGCTCCTGATCTCTTTCTCATAGTTATTTCTGCATTGGATCTATCATTCAGTCTTCTGAAAACATGTTAGGAGATGACCAAATAGGGTGAAGAGGAATGTCATGGCACTTGACAACATTTATCATGTGGGAGAATCTGGAACCCTTCACCTATTGAACACTGTGCTCTCTAGGCCATTGAAAAAGGCAGCCCAGTTAACACAAAGTCTACCATAAATGGTTTCCTTTGCATCAAAAGAAACATTTGCTTAACATCACTGTGATTACCCTGGTCATACTTATGAACAAAACATTCCATTTGCATAAAGTTGGTACTGAAAAAGAAAATTGGCTTTTCAGGATACATTTGAGGTCTAATTTAGAAAGTGAGGCAAACAGTCTGCTCCATTAGATTATCTTAGGGGAGAAGTCAGGAAAAATAGGTGGTGGCAAAGTAAGGGTATTTACTGAGCCTGTTTCCCAAAATATCTGAGAACCACAGTGAATTCAATTCTCCTGTTCTAAATAATCTTCAGGGGGTACATAAACAAGATGGCTGAGCCTGTAATGATTGTAAAGTACCTCATATGAATTTAACAAACATATTCTCCTCTTAATCCTGGCTAAGAACAACTATGCCCATTTCACAGACCAAGAATATGAAGACAACAGTGAAAAATCACTTTGCTTGCAAAAATTTAAGATCACAGAACACAGATAAAATCGTCTTTTTCATTGTTCTATGATTTTCTTTCTTTTTTGAAATTGTTATTTTACAGTTGCAGAATATGCTGACTATTCTTTGCTGTTTCTCTCTCCCAAATTTCTTAAATTTCTTTCAGATGGCTGAATTAATTGAATCATGAAGCTAATTGTAATTCAAGTGAAAATATTATTTCCCTGTCAAAAAGAAACTTCATTCAATTATTTTTTTATGTTGCCAAGCAATATTTCGAAACATTTGGAATTAACAGAGCAAACCTGGGTTTGACTCCTGGTGACTGGAAACTGAGATGTTAGATAAATAATTTCATTGCTCTCAGCCTACATATCTTCATCTGTAAAAAAATCGTGAACCTTAATTATGTCACAGAATTAAGAATCTCAGATGAAGGAGAATCTATGATACTTTGGGGTTATTTAAAGTGATATTACATGTATAAGCAGGAATATTTGAATAGAAGCAAAATACCAATAAAGTACAACAGAAGCAAAGAGTGAGCATTCTGGGGGTGTGCTGGAGTCAGAAGAAAGAGCTATCATCTCTGGTTGTGGGAAGCAAAAGAACATTAGCCTTTGAACTGAGTCTGAAAAGATAAGTAGTTCTTAGACATTATTCATATGAAGTCATAAGTGAGGATGGTATGTGAACGAGAGGAGTAGCAAGCCACTAGGTTAATTTTGCAAGTGAATTAGAATCTATCAAAGTTTGTGTGTATGTGTTGCTGATATTGTTTGTTTTATTTAAAAATTATGGGCCACACTCATTAGTGCTCAGAGCTTAGTTCTGGCTCTGCGCTCATGGGTCAGTCCTCATGGACTCATGGTGCAGGGGATCCAACCCAGGTCAGTCATGTACAAGGCAAGTGCCCTTAAGCACTATCACTCATGGTTTTGCCATGAAGGTTATGAGTAAGGATAAGTAGCTAGTTAAAGCTGCATTTTAGGATATGATATCGCTGGTATGTGGTTGGACAGAAGAGGAGAGAGAAATTCATGGACTGGGATGACAGGGTGATGGTGAGACCATCATGGGATTCCCAACAGGATGTATAGGAAGCTGAAGAAGACTCAGCTATCATGAGAGAACAGAGAAGATGGAAGATTCTCTAACATAGAAAAACGTATGATATCAAGATTAAGAAGCAGAAAAAAAGGACAGGAAGAAGCCACATCTTATCTTAAGCCAGTCCAAGAACAGGGAAGGTAGTGAGACTTGAGACTCACTCGTTCTGCAGCATTGCATAGCCCATGATCTGGGAAGCTAGTAAATCAGCGTTTCCAATTGCATAAGGTCAAATAGGCCAAAAGTCAACTGCACTTGGGTTGAGCAAAACCTCTGCTAAGGATAACTTTGCCATTTTATTGTGGCTAACGATCTGGTCTTGACTAGAGAATTCCAATAATATATTTACTACACTGCTATTCTCCAGCACCAATAAAATTGGAACGTTCACACAGCCCATTGCTCTCTAGGGTTTAATATGCTGTGAGCACATTTCTGCATCTGTAAATGAACATATTGCTTTTAAGCAGACCCCTGGCCTTGACTTGCTTCCATTGTTAATATGATATGCCCAGGCAAATACTATCAGAGAAGTATGATTTATACATGAAAGATGTTGTCAGAAATGGAGAGAATGCATGAAAGAAAGGGGCATTTCATTTGTCTTCATGTAACTCTTTAAAACCAGTGAGAGCAGCAAGATGACTGTATTCTTCAATAAACCTTTGATAAGGCATTAGGAGGCTGACATGGTATCTCTTGATGGGCCATGACTACCTGCTTTGGATGCCAAGTACTTTCATCTACTCCAGAGGGATATTAATGAGGCAGGAAAGGCATTATCTGAGAAATAAAACTATCATAGAAGTAGGGCTTTGCTTCTTTGTTAATCAGCCCCCCTTTTCTCCTTTCTATTTTAAAAGTTTTCTCCTTTCCATTTTGAAAGTTCTTTTGAGTGAAGCCTGTTTGAATCTTAAGAATAAGAGACCCAGGTTACAAGCTCCCCTGTGGGCTTCCCAGAGTTTGGCCAGCCTCTGCAGAGTACCAGTGTTTTGGTGTTATTCTTGGGCAGCTATTACCTGGTACTTTTGTGGCTTCCTCCATTTTGCTGGGCTTCAAAGGGAGAAGTGAGGAATCAGTGGCCACATTTTGCAGTCGGAGTAGAAACAATGGGTTTTCAAAGGTGTGGCCACAGAAGCTGAGGTTTGGAAGCTAACCCAAGTGGCATTTCTTGGAGTAGGGAGCAGATTGTTGGTCAGCAGTGCAGTGGGGCAAGTGGCTTCATTTAACAGAGCTTTGGTGACATTTAAACTCCAAGCATCTGCCTTTATTTAATTTTTAAGGAGACAAGAAAAGAAATCGGGAGCATTCTTCTGATGCCACTCACTAGGATCCCTGTCTGTCTTCTGTGCAGAAGCCTGTGTTAATCCGTACGAATTGATTTACTTCACTGCCAGTTATGGGCTCATGTAGGGACAAGAGCAGACCCCATGGAGATGAAGGGGTTGCTTCACAGGCCACAGTCCTCTGAAGAACCTAGCAACAGTGTTGCCTTGCTCTCTGCCTGCTGCTCCCCTCTTCTGGGAAAGACAGATTTCGGGTGTGTTAAAGAATAGTATTTGCTTAATGATGCACTTAATGAAAGTCCTTGATCAATGATAATTTGTTAGCTTGTAGCAGGGGAAGCTTGAAAAGCACAATCATTTAGCTAGTCGCTATTTTCTTGGGCAAATAGGGGCAAATCGATGCTTTGGGTCTAGCAATCTGCCAGATTATGACAGAAAAATATGGGTGGATAAATGCTAGACAGATGAAAGCTGGGGATGAGGTTGGGAGAGGGAGTGTCAACCTAAGTGATAATTGGTGAGTTGGAGATGAAAAACTGGTACAAGTGAGTGACAGAGGGGTGTCAACAGATGGTTCAATGAAATGAGTGAGGAAATAAAAAGAGGACCAGGAAGGAGGGGCAGGCTGATGGAAACCAACAAGTTGGGAGACTGAGCAAAAAAAAAAGCACAATATGGAGATCAAAACCCAAATTAAAGTCTACAAAGGAAGACAGAAAAACAAGGTAAATGGTTGTTAAGGGATAGGGCAGTTGGCATGGAATAGGCAATGGTCCAACTGCCAGTCAAAATCTCTCCTCTCCCATGAGAAGGGACCAAGATGAAGAAGCAGGACAATGACAGCAACACACAGTTACAAGGACTCCCTGGAGTGGGAGGGAAAGCAAAGGTTCTTTGGGGCATGGCCCAGACTTGTCAGTCAGGAAAAGCATCTTCTCCTGAGAACCCAGGAACACTCTTTAGTCAATAGCAACTTCTACCACCCTACGTGGCACCAAATTTTAATTTTAAGAACTTCTACATGTTCTCTGTTCTCATCAGTCTAGGAGACTAGTCTTTTGCACTCTACAGTTTGCAGACAAAGGTAGAAGTTCTTCCCCTTTACTACCTTTTTAACAAAGTAAGGATGGGATGGGTGAGTTTATTAATTGAGATTAAAGTATATGGACCAGTAGATGCTGCACATTCTGAGAAAAGGGGAACTGGAGAGATAGTACAGCAGGTAAGCTGACCCAGGATTAATCTCCAGTACTACAAATGGTCCTTTCCAGGAACAACCCCTGAACACCAAACTAGGAAAGTAGGACACTATCTGTGACATCTAAAACAACAGCCAATATTTCCCAAGTGGAATGACAATTTTTAAAGTCACATTTCATATCTATACCTCACAGTTTGATTATATAATATTTGGTAATATTGAAAAACAATGCTTTTGTAATTTAAAAGCAAAAGCAAAAATTGTGTGTTGGGTGGGTGGTAGAATCAGGAGTCTGAGAGGAATTAGGCAAAATAAGAAGGACATGTGAGATTGCCTCTAAATGAAGTTAAATAAGCTGGGTAACTTATTTCTCTTGCATGAATTCAGAAATATTTATCTAATTACACAGATACCTATATTAACACAATAGTATGTGGCATTGTCTAGTGAAGCTACAGTAAATATGATTTGCTTCTCTACAAAATAGGTGGTGTATTTGTCCACATAAAAAAGAACATGGCTTTGTTGCAGGTAGGAAGATTGGGGGGTATTCTAAAATTCTAGAACTTTGAAACAGAGAGAGAGAAAGTAAGAGAAAGGGAGGGAGGGATGAAGAGTGGGAGAGAGAGATAGAAAGAGAGAAAGAGAGAGAGAGAAGAGAGAGAGTTGCCTGCCAGATTGCAGTTTTTATTGAGTACAGAGACCAGCCCTGGGCAGGTGAATAAGGACTGAAGGCCTATCCTGAGCCAGTCCCACCTAGATTTGCTTGCTACATGCTAAGTAGGAAAATCTCTGTTTGGGATAAAACCAAATTTTAAACAAACAGATACAAGTAAACTAGGGATGATCTTTGTTTTGAGTGGAACTACATTGTAAGTTTAAACCAATGGCGGGGTGCTTGGTATTGTGTGTTGGGAAAACAATGTTTGAAAATTGAACCAGCCTGAAGAAGACATGGAGGACTTTGACATAAAGGACCTATCTCAGAAGTATAGAAAGCCATTGACATGCCAAATACTAGGCCTTAGCTTTGATGGATCCCAGAGAGGAGAGATATACACCAGAAATACACAGACAAGGACTGCAATAGTAACTCAATAATAAACCACCGTAAGTTCAATGTGTTTTCCTAGGAAGGCCTCCTTAACTCCTATTTGTGTAAATATTTTGGGACAAAGGCGGTTATGAAAAATATCCATATTTAACCTTTCCCACAGTGCTATTCTGGCCTCTGTGCTCTGATAAACCTGTGGTCTCCATGAGCATGTAGCTAACTCTAGGTGTCTCCTCTCTCTTTATTTCTTCCAGTAAACTGGATGACTTTAATATTCGTCTCCTGAAATTCTTTTCTGTAAGATTCCAAAAGACTAGGTAAGATTTAGGACTGACTTTCCTTTCTTTCCTTATTTTAAAATGGTTTTCAACAATTGTTTTTAGCTCACAATTACTATTAGTGGTGTTTTTTCAAGGACCTAATTTCAACACCTCATCTATCATCAGTGTGCCAGTCTCCCACTTCCAAGGATCCCAAACCCCTCCCACTTATCTGATCCTATCACAGTTGTGAAATAACCAGTGTTGATGGGGTGTGGTAAGAAAGGAACTCTCATCCCACTCTTGGTAGGAGTGCTACCTAGTTCAAACTCTATAGAAAGCATTATAAAGATTTCTCAAAAAAAATATAAATAGAACTCCCACATGATCCAGCAGTACTACTTCATGGCATCTAACTCAAAAACACAAGAACATTAATTTGAAAGTGAAAGGTCCGGAAGTCCTAATTTTAGCTGCCCGGCGCAAAGAAATGAAGAGGCTTATGAGTTCCAGCAGATGCTTTAAAAAGTGCTTTTAATACTGACCATTATGAATGGTCAGGGTCTATGAATTCCCACCAGAATCAAAGACCTCGTGGGTCCCTCGTTACCCCCTTATATAGGATGGGAAGTGGGAGGGGAAGAAGAGTCCTTGAGGGCTGGACTTCCGCTACGATAACACCAATGATTCGTGAGGTAGGGGTAGAGGTGGGGCCGAGGCAGTGACGACTTCCTTAAGGGGCAGGGCACCCACCAAGGTTGGTGGGGGGGGGGGCTGATTTCCCTTTTCAATCCCCACTTCTTGTACTGGAGGCTTCTAATCCTAGAAGCCAATGTGATTTTGGGGCCTTTACTTTCTGATATTACTGGTCATAATTATTTGCATGAGCTAACCCTGCATGGGCCAATGGCTACCAGAAGTAAAAAGGCTTAGGAGGGGCCCCAGTAGGAGTATTAGATAGGGGAGAATTCCATGCCATAAAGACCATAAGGGACCATTTAATAGCTTTGTATCTTGGCCAGCTACTCTTGATGGTGCTTGATTTTGTTTTACACATTTGAAATTAACTTTTGTGAGAGTTTGTTATTTCTGTTTAGCCCTGCTAGTTTTGCTTTTCCAGTTACCAATTTTCCTGCAACTTCTGAGCCCTACCAGTAGAGTGCTCAGACCTAGGAGTGCCTAAGAAATGTATGCTAGGCAGAGGGATGGGCTCTGTTCCTGGGATGATGTTAATGTTGGGGAGCACTAATGCTGGGATGCATAAGCCAAATTTTTACCACATATTTATATCCGTTTCGGAGGTAAATACCCTGGGCTAGAGGGATCAGGCAGGACTTTTGAGCACTGAGTACCTTCTACCTGACCCAGGTTTACAGATTTGGTGCTGTTATGAATAGCAAACAGAAGATTTAAAGCTAAACGGGATTACCTTTTGACATAAGTACAGGTAGAAGAAGCAAAGGTTAGATTACCTAGTGAGACAGGGACAGCCAGAGGCCAATTTCCCCCACCCCCAAGAGGGAGGCAAAGGCTGAGGTTTTGCTTTACACACCCATTCTGGCCCCCCAAACACACACATGGGAAGTAGAGGACCGGAGGTAAGCAGTTCGAGCCCTTCCTTAGCAAGTGCCAGGGAGAGCATTTTCAGAGTTAGTGAGTGCATTAGGGCTGAAGTGTGCCCGCCAGACCCGTATCTTGAGAGGATCCTCAGTGTGCTTCACTTTTCAGGTTTTGGATGGAAGGCGTGAACCCAGGAAGCATGCAGTTCACCTTGACAGCAGTTCTTTTCACATAGGCTGTGAATTCCACAACGAAAATAAGGAGGTTTCTGCTTTTTTTTCTTCATTTTTGCAACTTAAACAGCTGTTGGGGTAGAGAGCCCTAAACTCCAGTTGCCTTTCCTGCACTGGGTTAGACAGAGATGAAGAAATTTTATTTTTATTAATGACTGTTTTACTTTTTAACATTACCAAGAGAAGCATAATTTTTGCTACCTGCTTTAACCTCTGGGATAGATAGGCATAATGTTATTCTTAGTAGTTAACTTGGCTTATTAATTTCTGCGGCCTTTATTTTCCCCTTATAGTTTTTTTTTTTTTTTTGATGACCATTTTGCTTTAGAGATTTCATTACCCTAGAAGTTATTAGAGGGAACGTGGTCGAAGATCAATCTTCTGTAGCTACTTCAGGCTGACAGGGGACTGCAGTTTCAATCTCTAGATAGGGTGAAATCTCATATTTCCCTAAAGGAGCAGTTAACTGGTTTACTTTTACAGTTTTAACACCTGAAAAGGATTAGATTAATTATACAGGGGAATATTACTTAACCCACTCAGGCCTTGGAGCAGTAAATAGCACAACTTGAATGGCATAGCTGTTCTTATTGTCTGTAATGATAGCACAAATTAATTAACAGAAAACAAAGCATAATAGCATTATGAATAAACAGTTTTGAGTTACTTCAGTTAGACTAACATTTGCATTTGCAATTTATGATTTGGTTTAATACAACTAGTAAGAGCATTTTTACATGAGTTACTTTAAAGAAGTGGGTTTTAAGTTAGGCCCACTAGAATTTTAATTAGCTACCAAAAATGGTTTTTCTCTCCACCTTTACCTTGTACCTTACCCGGTATTTGAATAACTTGGCTTTTTTCTTTGCACATATACAGCACTGTTGGAGAAATCTCCATCTGGGGCACCCCCATTACTTACAGAGCTTTTTTGAGGATAGGTTGTGGACACTGCAGGTTTTTCACAGTCACTCAGGTTTGGCTGATGAGTTGGTCGGTTCAGCATGAGGTTCTTCTGGCTGGGCATCTCACCCTCTGCAGGAATTTTTAGAGGTGACTTGTCTGTTCCACTCCTCTCCAGGTTTGGAAGAGACTGACCTCGAATTCTCTTCTGAGCTTGAGGGAGAGAGCAGGGCCCACAGGCTGTGATAATCTTCTACGAAAATCTTCAATTTCCTTACTCAGGCCATTTATTTCAGTTTCTCGCCGGTGCCTGCTTGTTACACCGCCTCAACTCCAATTATTCCTCTGAAAGAGGGCTTTGGGGTTCCCTTACTAATTTTTTTTGATTTTCTGTTTGCATGAGGACTACTCCCCATGCAGAGAGAAAAGCCATTTGCTTGTATTCTGTGCAAAGCAACATGATGCCATGACATAAATGGTACTAAAAGGTTCTGGGAGAAGAGAAAAAGCAAATATTACTTAAATTACTTAGATAATTTTAGAATTTTTTTTTTTTTTGCAACGAAACATTTTATACATTTTTAAATAAAACCATGACCAATTTTATAAAACCTCCTGTGATACAAATATTAATGTTCTTGGTAACATATAATGAAAAATTGCAAAATAATATTTTAATTATGCTTAATTCTAAATATAGAAATTCACTTAGTTTTTTAAACAGAAAACACCAGGAATTTACGTTACACAAATTAATGTTGAAAACCAGAAAGAATGAATACTTACTACTTTTGGTAGAACATGCTTAAAAACATTTACATTTTTTTTTTTAACCTAGAGACATATTAATAATTATTTAGATTGATTATACACATTTTTATTACACATTTTTAATTTTTTTTTACACCACTTTTTTTTCTGCATGCAAGGCAAACGCCCTACCATTCGGCTCCTTTCTTTTTTCTCCCCCTTTTTTTTTTTTTTTTTAAGCTTCGCCACTCATTTTTTTGCAGTGGTTTCGCTGCTAAAAATTTTCATGTGCACCGAAAAACAAACAAAAATAACAACAGTAATTTGCAACATTTTCTTATTAATTTTTTTAAGAAACCTTTAAGTTAGAAATTTAAATGCTTAAAAAAAATTTTTTTTTTTGACTTCCAAACCATTTGCTAGATTTTTCTTTGATATGTAAATGACCTACATTCCTCAGCCAGGTGGAGCTGGGAGGACAATAGTTTGCCCTGGGGCGTGGTGAATTTCTTCACCACGTGGTGAGTTAAAAAGCATTTTTTTTTTCTTTTTCGGCTAGAAAAAAAACGGCCAGTTGCTCTTTTTGGCCTGAACGCATGGCAGGATAGTTGGGGAATTGCAAAGTTCAGAAATTCTCCAGGAAAATTTATTCCCGATGGCCATTTGAGAAATCTGGGATTTGCAATTTCCAACACCCCCCGCCAAGTCCCTAGTGTGGACCTTGCATGCGCCAGCTTCCTGGTTGGGTGGGGAGCGGGTTAGGCGGGTTTCGGGCGCCCTCTCGCCGCGCCGCGGGCGGCGGGGGGTTGCGCGTTTCGCTGCTGGGACGACTGACGGGCGAGGGAGACGCGGGCTCACCGGCGGTCGGCCCCTTTCCCCAGGGGTCGGCCCTTGAGAGGGGGTCGGGCTTGCGTCCCGTGGTCAGACCAAAAAAAAAAAAACATAGAACACACAGACAAGAAACAGACAGACAAACAGACAGCGTGGCGCCACAAATAACCAAGCAAAATGCGTTCAAGTAATCTCTGCATTCCACAATAAATCCTAGACAGACAACTATGCCAATGACCAAGTTCTTGAGCTCCAAAAATCACAGACAGACAACCTCTTCTGCAGCTCGGAACGTCTTCCAGCTGCTCTTACTAAACCCCTGGGGTACCACCAGGGTCGTGACCTAAGCAGCCAAAGTTCGTCAACCTCTTGCCCATCTGGTATACGCATCAGACGGGGAACCACACACACCTGGAAACGCATCAGGTGGAAGATTCCTTAGTCACCCGGGGGGACTTTAACCCCCCTATGAAACAAAGTCTGCTTCTACTCGGTTTCCACATCGAGCAAAGAGCTCATAACATTTGCCAAACCACCACAAAGCTAGCTTCCCACTGGACACAGAATACAACATAATCTCAGACTAAGACAGACACGAAGCAAAGCGTGCTCACACACACACATACACACATCAGAACTCACCAGACACCTTTTCATAGCTTTGTGCCGGGCAGAATGAGTGAGGACTCCTGGTGGCTCGCCAAAATGAAAGGTCCGGAAGTCCTAATTTTAGCTGCCCGGCGCAAAGAAATGAAGAGGCTTATGAGTTCCAGCAGATGCTTTAAAAAGTGCTTTTAATACTGACCATTATGAATGGTCAGGGTCTATGAATTCCCACCAGAATCAAAGACCTCGTGGGTCCCTCGTTACCCCCTTATATAGGATGGGAAGTGGGAGGGGAAGAAGAGTCCTTGAGGGCTGGACTTCCGCTACGATAACACCAATGATTCGTGAGGTAGGGGTAGAGGTGGGGCCGAGGCAGTGACGACTTCCTTAAGGGGCAGGGCACCCACCAAGGTTGGTGGGGGGGGGGGCTGATTTCCCTTTTCAAAAGCATGAATGCACACCTATGTTTGTTGCTGCATTGAGCACAACAGCCAAGATATGGAAACAACCCAAAGATCAAACTACAGCTGTAGCATGTATACACACATATATACATATATATGGACTACTGCTGTGAGCCAATTCTGTCGCAAGACGCCAGCGCCTGTAAACAGATCCTTCGTGGAGTTCGGGAAAAAATTCCACGGGGAGAGAGTGGGCACACGGAATGGCGAATGACAGAACAATATTGTAGAAATGAATGAAACCACACAGATTGTATGGGGACTCGCGTTTTAGACGGAGACCAATTTATTTTTTGAGCTGGCTGACTTTTAAAGGTTAGAGGCTTGGAAAGCAGGTGCAAATTCTTGACATCAAAAAAACTGGGGAAAGAATGGAGGACTCTGGCTTAAATTAGCATATTAAAGAGCCGATACTGAAGGTGAAAAGGCAGTTTGTTTTGGGTTCGCTTTGTTTTGGGTAAAACAGAAGGGAAACAGGTAATTTTCAGGGAAGTGGGAAGAGAGAGGAATGTTTTAGAGTTTTAGGGAGAAAACTGAAAATTGTTTTACTATGAGCTAAGTTTTGGGAAAAACCTGATCTTGGCGCCAAAGTAGGAAAAATTACAGGGAGCTGTTAAGTGGGAGACTTTTGGCGGGCATTTGTCTTGCACTCGGCTAATCTAAGACGAACAGCGGTTTGCTTCTGCTGTGTTCCATATGGTCCCCCAAGCCAGGAGTGGTTGGTTTCTGAGTGCATAGAAAGAATAACCTCTGAGCATCACTGGGTGTGGCCCCAAAACAAAACAAAAAATCAACATTAGAGAAGAAGACAAAAATTAAAGTAGTACCAAATTGGTGGAGAGGGTTCCCACATTTTTGTGGTATATCCAATATTTGACCAAAAGTAACTTGGGACCCAGAATAGACTCCAAGAGAAAACTCCTATTTCTGTCTCATGATGCAAGAAAGTGGTAATATTCAGAGTAGTACAGCTCCTCCATTTTACTTTACTTCTTCCACTTTCTTTTTTCTTCTCTGTCAATCCCATGGTGGTAGTGGAGTTGTTACTAACAGCAGGGTAAAATGTGAAGAAATGATGATGAATAAAACATTTCCAAATTTTGCAAAAGACATAAGGTCTGTGGAGCTTAGTGAAGTTTAAACAGATGCATACATACAATCAAAAAATCCATACAGATTCATGCCCAGACACATCAACAGAAAACTGCTAAAACTGAAAAGAAAGCAAAGCCATCTAGAATGCATTTTCTTTTGTGCTAAATAGGTAATATATTTCTGATAAACAATGACAAGATGTTTCCCAGTGTTGTGTCATAGCCTCACTTTGCACTCTGGCCACTTTGCTTGTGTCCACTTCTATTGCAGAGCTGATGTTATCCACAACTTCACCTATGCCTTGGGAACCTGCTATGTTCCTCCTGAAACATGGCAGTGAGGTAGGCAGCTTTGAGAGGGACATTTTGGCAGAGGCTGCTCTGCTATTTCATTAAATGTCCACATTTCCTTTTTTTATGTGTGAAATTTTTTTTCTTTATTTAAACATCTTGATTACAAATATGATTGTGATTAGGTTTTAGTCATGTAAAGAACATCCCCCTTCACCAATGCAACATTCCCACCACCAATGTCCCAAATCTCCCTCCATCCCACCCCACCCCTACCTGTACTCTAGAAAGGCTTTCCAGTTCCCTTATTCATTCACATGATTATGGTAGTTCTCAGTGTAGTTATTTCTATAACTGCACTCACCAACCACTCTTTGTGGTGGGCTTCATGAAGTGAGCTGGAAGTTCCAGCCCTCCTCTCATTGTCTCTGAGGATTGTTGCCAAAATGACTTTTATTTTTCTTAAAACCCATAGATGAGTGAAACTATTCTGCATCTCTCTCTCCCTCTGACTTATTTCACTCAGCATGATAGATTCCATGTACATCCATGTATAGGAAAATTTCATGACTTCATTTCTCCTGACAGCTGCATAATATTCCATTGTGTATATGTACCACAGTTTCTTTAGCCATTCGTCTATTGAAGGGCATCTTGGTTGTTTCCAGAGTCTGGTTATTGTGAATAGTGCTGCAATAAGTATAGGTGTGAGGAAGGGGTTTTGTATTGTATTCTTGTGTTCCTAGGGTATATCCCTAGGAGTGGAATAGCTGGGTCGAATGGGAGCTCAATTTCCAGTTTTTGGTGGAATCTCCATATAGCTTTCCATAGAGGTTGGACTGGAAGGCATTCCCACCAGCAGTGGATAAGAGTTCCTTTCTCTCCACATCCCCGCCAGCACTGATTGTTCTCATTCTTTGTGATGTATGCCAATCTCTGTGGTGTGACTCGCAGGGGTCCTCAAACTTTTTAAACAGGGGGCCAGTTCACTGTCCCTCAGACCAATGGAGGGTCTGACTATAGTAAAAACAAAACTTATGAACGAATTCTTATGCACACTGCATATATCTTATTTTGCAATGAAGAAACAAAACAGATACAAATACAATATGTGGCCCCTCGGGCCATAGTTTACCACTGTGTAAGATGGTATCTCATTGTTGTTTTGATTTGCATCTCCCTGATGATCAGTGATGAGGAGCATTTTTTCATGTGCCTTTTGGCCATTTCTATTTCTTTTTTTACCAAAGTGTCTGTTCATTTCTTCTCCCCATTTTTTGATGGGATTAGATGTTTTTTTTTCTTGTAAAGTTATGTCAGAGCCCTGTATATTTTGAAGATTAGTCCCTTATCTGATGAGTTTCAAATGTATGGAATGCAACTACTTAGCTACAGTGTAGAATATTTTTTTCATAAGTCACCTTCTACTTATGCCATTAGTCATTTGCTCCATCATGTAAAACCAGGAATACAGAGAGCTGATGCTGTGCTGATGTCGATTATGTGACCTCAGTAATCAACTGAATTACTCCAGTTGGACTTTCTATATCAATTATGTGGGTGTATGATTATGCCAATATAGCAAAGCAACCGTAGTCTGCTGAGGGAATGCTTAATACTTGTCAGAAATAGTTGCGTTCAAATGACAAATAAATCCACATTTTTAAGTGATGTAAGAAAATAACTATGAACCAAGAATTCTGAGTGTAGGGAAGGAGTTATAGTACAGTGAGTAGGACTCTTGCCTTGCATGCAGCTGACCCAGTTATGATCCCCTACCATCCTATATGATCCCCAAGAAACCAAGTCTAATTCCTGAGTACAGAGCCAGGTATAACCAATGGATATTACTGTTGCCCAGAAAAAAAAAAAACAAAAAGAATTCTGGGTATAAGTCTCCTTTGGCTGAATGAAAAAAGATCTTATCAGATAAATAATATTAAAAGAGTTCACTGTTAATATAATGTTCTAAAGATTTACTCAGGAAATTCTTTACTCAGTGAGAATATTTGGCACATTATGTGGAAAGGAAGAACAACATGAATTGCAATGTTCTCATGTTGGATTCTTAAAATGTATTAGAGAGTTGAAAACAAAAGTTATTGCATTGTTATTTCTTAATTTACTTTACTGCAGTTCTTTTTTGTTTCATCTGACTGTGTTCAGAGACCATTCCTGCAATGACTGGAAAACTATATGTAGTACCGGGGATTGAATCCAAGTTGGTTCTATGCATGGCAAGTGTTTTACCACTGTATTATCTCTTTATCTTCTAAATTTACTTTTACTGTAGCTTAACATGGTTTCCATAGTTTTAACTGCCCAGAAACAAAACAAAAAGAATTCTGGCTATAAGTCTCCTTTAGCTGAATGAAAAAGACTTTATCAGATAAATAATATTTATGGATTTTCTGTTTAAAGTCATTGCACCTCCACTGCCACCCAATATGTCTCAGATCCTCCAGCATAGTCCTTATGTCACTTATGGTCTTTCTCTTCTCACTCTTCACACATCCGCCCACTTTATAGTCAAAACTGAGTACTATCATCATCCAAAACTATTCTCTTTATTAATATTCTTCTGGATACTATAGAGTAAAAATTATCTGGTATCTAATCTCCCATGTTCTTATTTCACTTAACATAATTTCTTCAAGTTTCTCTCAAATTTCAGCAAACAGCAATATTCCATCTTTTTATAACTAGCAGAGTATACTATTGCCTATATACACCACAACTTCTTTACCCATTCATATATTGTTGGGCTTTTGAATTGTTTTCATTTCCTGGCCATTGAATATAGTGCTGCAATGACAATAGGTAGGTACAGATTTTTTATTTAATATGTTCATTTTCTTGGAATAGTTACTAATAAATAGACTCTCTGGGCCATATGTAAGTGCTATTCTTAGTTTTATCAGGCATTTCCATACAGTTCTTCTAGAGGTTAAGCTAGATGACATTCTCACCAATAGTTAAATAAAAGTCCCTTTTCACAATATCCTGTCAATTATAGTTATTTCCAGTGTTTCTGATATGCTCAAATTGTCTTTCTTAGTGGTGTGAAGTGATGTCTCATTTTTGATTTGCTTTTATTTTTCTTCATATTAATTTATGATGAACAACATTTTTAGATAACATTTTAAAATATTGGGAACAAGATATACAATTATGTCCATAACAGTTTCAGGCATATAATGTTCTACTATCAACCCCATTACCGTTTTCAACATCTTCTTACTAATGACTCAAGTCTCCCTCAAATCTGCTTTCATAGGCACACTGTACCATCCACATTAGATTGATATTTTATGTGTGATGATTTTTTTTGGTTTCTTTTTGCTTTCAGTCTCTGATTTTCCCTGTCTCCTACTCAGGGGAAGTACTTTGGGGAATGGTGCAGAGTGTTCGGTTACTGCTGGATTTGTGATCAGGAGAGATTATTGGCAATGCTCTGATGACCATATGTAGTGCTGGGGATTCAAACTGGGATTGATTGCATGTGAGACTGTATTTTCCTGTAAAGTTTCTCAGTGAGATTCCTCACAGAATTCTGTGTTCAGTTTAGTTTTTTGTGTTCCATGTGTTGGTAGCAAAGGGTTGCTCTCAGAATTGTTCCTCTTTGTCTTTTTTGACCTCATCTCTATAATTGAGTTTTAATGTAAAAGATGTAATATTTTGTATAATATAGCTAAAAAATTGCTATGTGCAAAAAGACCAAGATGTTGGTAATACTTCTCTATTCAGTTTAAGTGCTAATATATTGATTCTAAGACTCCAAAATCTAAATATGTATATTGTAATCACTAGAGCATAAAATTTTTAAAAAAATCTCAAGGATAGATAATGAAAAGCAAAACAGATATGTCAACATACATTACTAGTATTAAAACAACTCCCACAAAAGAAAGAAAGTGGAAATACAGTTAAAAATTAGAGTCAACACATAATAAATGCTAAGTACAAATTGAAATCTATTAGCAGTTGCATCAAATAAAAGTGATTTGAGGATGGAGATAACCCAAAGGGCTGAAGGTCATGCCTTTCATGTATACGACCCTAAGTTTTATCTCTGATACTGCATTTTGCTGCTGTCAAATAAGCCAATATTCATTCATTTTTTTATTTTGCTTCTGCAGTCAACAGTGTTGCTGACTGTTGTGTCCCCCAAGCCTTCCAGCACCACGAGACCAGAGCAGTTCTACACTGTCCAGTTTAACAGTAAACAATCTAGTCTTTTATTGTCAAAGCCCATTATCTTCAGGACTAACTTTCAGCATTGCAGAAAAGCACAACATCTGATTAAAGAAATGGTATAAAATTTACCAAGGAAAAGACATATTGTCACAGTAAAGGTAAAAAAGCACTGGAGACAACAAATGTTATATCCAAGCAACATCAAATGTAACAGTATTCTATATGCTAAATGAAAGGGAAAAGGATAATAAAAGATGGAGCAGATAACTATTACACAAATTAGATCTCATAACAGTGTGAGTTTTGCTAGACTTAATGTCATAAAGTGCTTGAGTGCATGATTTGCATATGGGAGTTCTGGATTCACTTCTCAAGAATTATGTAATCCTCTGAGGACCACTAGTAGTCCTTGAGAATTACCAGATATGGTGAAAAAAATCATTTTAGAATTCAAATCAAGGAAGATTATCAAGGATAATGAGAGCCCTTGGATAATGGTAAAAAGGGTCAATTCACCAAGATAAAATAATCCAAAACTGTTTATAAGCCAGTAACATATGTTTATAATATATATCATATAGCTTGACAGAACTTAAAAGTAGACATACACATGAGAATATTAGAGTGCTCAATAGCAACTAATATAAATAGTAGAAGAGAAAAACATATCATATATAGAACATGTATGTATATATATATATATATGAACATCACCATCAACAAATAGAGACTGTTTGATACTTATGGAATATTACAGTCACCAACACAGACTAAACTCTTTTGAGGGCCATACCTGATGCCAATATGATCGGAGCTTACTCTGTTCTTAGGGATTACCCTGAAAGTGCTATGTCAGATATTGAACCCAGGATGTCCACATGCAAGGCAAGTGTGCTTGTACTATCTTTCTGGCCAACCAGGATAAACATTCTACAAGTACACACGGGGCACTTATTAAGATAGAATAAATCTTAGTTTATTAGGCTGGAGTTTAGAAAGCAAAAAAAGAAGATAAAGTTGATGGGAAAGACAAGTTCAGAAAACCATGGGTCTGATTAAGCTATGTTCTAAGGCTTGGCTATCCTTTAAGATTAATGATAAAAGCCTTTGAAATGTTCTTTTTTTCAGTTGAGTGGTAAAGAAAATGTGGATGGCACTATAGGTTTGTTTAGGAAGATCTATTCCAGTTCCAGTTTGAGGAATGAGCTAGAAGAATCAATGTGGATACAAGAAAATCAGTTAGAAGGCTACTCTGTAGTTGCCCTTTTAGGGTTCTATTTTAGGGCTCTATTGGTAGGTAAGATGGGTCTAGTCAGAGATTTAAGCTTCTATTTACCAAGCTTTGGAGTGACTATCACAAAGCAAAAAGACATATATCATGGGTTAAGAAAAGATGTTTGTTGAGGGAAATTAAAATTTACATGGTCCAGATACTCAGAAGAAAAAGGACACATGTCATCTGTTCTTTTGTCACCCAGTGAAGCAGCAGACAAAGGGTCTGAATAGTTTTCAGTAAAGACACTATATGTGCTATATATACTATATGCCCTTCTTTCTCCCATTTTTAAAAAATAGGGCAAAATTGTAGAAGAAATTTTGTTAGAGGGATAGTAGCTGAGCAATAGGCTCAGCAATAGATTCTGGGCAAGGTGGTTTACAGAAAGTAAATGGGAGTTCTACTTGCATAAGAAATATTACCATCACCACTGCTGGCATGATGAAATAAAACAATATAATAGTAACCTGAGCTTGGGTGTATCTTCTTCAGGAGAAGCAACTCAAAATGATCTGCCATAGGCATAGTCTGACAGTCCCACTCAGTGCTCCACAGGATCTAATGCAATAGATGAGATCAGAGCTTGGCCGATTTCCTGAAGCAGGCTAGAGAGGAGTTTGGATTTGTTAGCCATATGGTATCTCTCATAACTCCCTAATTCTGCTTCTACAGCATGAAAGCAGCCATATTTAGTAGGTAATCAGTATGTAAATGAATGGGTATAATTCCATTTTAATAAAAACCCATATACAAAACTATGTGATAGGATGGATTTGACCTTTGGACCATAGTTTACTGGCCACTGATCTTTTATTGACCAAAGAACAAAAGCAACCCAATGAAGGAAGAATAGCCTTTCCAACAAATGGTGCTGAATTATCATCAGCTAGCCAGACAAAATAACAAACTTTGAACAAACTTTAGACTTTATGCAAAAGTTAACTTTAGATTTATCATATGCCTAAATGTAAAACTGAAAATAGCAAAGCTTGTAGAAAAGAGAAAACAAGTATGATACGAATTTAAGCTTTAGGCAAAGGAAGTTGAGAAAGGAACAAAAAACATGATCTATAAAAGAAGAAATAAATCAAGCTTCATTAAAATTAAACATTTCTGCTCTGCCAAAGACACTGACAAGATAATAAAAAGCAATTGCAGAGTGGGAGAAAATATTTGTATTTCTATTTCTAGAGGATTTTTATTCAGAATACACATTGAATTCTGAAAACTCAACATTAAGGAAACAAAAAACCCAATATAAAAATAACACGGGCAAAACAATTCAGCAGATACATCAGTGAAGTTATATAGATAGAAAATAAGTATGTTGAAAGATGTGCAACATCATTAGACAAAGATAAAAGAAAAATAAAGAAATGCCATAACCAGTCTATTAAGTGGCTGAAAGAGAAATATTGACAATATAATCTGGTGACAATTACGCAGCACAACTCAAACTTTTATACACTGGGGAGAGATGTAAAATAATAGGGTCATTTTGAAAAACAGGCAGTTGTGTAAAAATGATCACAATGTTACATATACATTCTTACTATATGATTCAGCAATTACCTTTGCAGTTAGAGAAATAACTACACTAACAACTACCATGGCAATGTTAATGAGTGAGAGAAGTAGAATGGCTGTCTGGAATACAGGCAGGAGAAGGGGGAGGAGGGAAATGGGGGCATTAGTGATGGGAATGTTGCACTAGCGAAGGGACTGTTCTGTTTATGACTGAAACCCAACTACAATCATGTTTGTAATCATGGTGCTTAAATAGATATTATTAAAAAAAAATGGGGCCAGAGAGGTGGCGCTAGCCCAGGACGGCCAGCAGTTCGATCCCCCCGTGTCCCACATGGTCCCCCCAAGCCAGGAGCGATTTCTGAGTGCATATCCAGGAGTGACCCCTGAGCATCAAACGGGTATGGCCCCAAAAAACCCTCCCCCCATAATAAAAAATAAATAAAAAATTAAGTTTAGGGCCAAAGAGTTAGTACAGCAATAGATGTTTTTCATGCATGCAGCTGACCCCAGTTTAATCCCTGACGTGCCATAAACTTTCCCTGAGTACTGCTGAGTGATTCCTGAGTGCAGAATGAAGAGTAACTTCTGAGCACCTTCAGGTAAAGCCCCAAAGAAAAACAAAACAAAAAAATTAACTTCACCCTAAAACGTGAATAAGAATGAGTATGGATCTACTCATATTTGGCCAATTAATCAGCTGGAAGTAATATCATACTTGCTCTAAGTTGTCCTAGAACTAAGTTTAGAGCCAATTAATATCATCAATAATACTTACCAAGATGTGTTTCGATTCTTTAAGTCAAATACCGTATTTTCCAGCGTATAAGACAAATGGGCATATAAGACGACCCCCTAATTTTGCAGTTAAAACATAGGTTTAGGCCTATATTCGCTGTATCAGACAGAACGTTCCTGTGCTGCAACTGTATTTACCACAGTGAGCCAATCACAACAAGCAAAGGTTCAAAGGTTATACTGTAATAGACTTCCTCTCTGACTCTGGCCAATCTGAGCAGGATTTTTACAGTGTAGATTCGGGTCCAAAATATTGTCTAATTTGCATGCATAAAAAGCCTGCTTGAGTTGGCTGAGTTAGAGAGGTGGTCCGAGCAGCCTTGCAGTGATTGGTCCCTTATCATAGGCACCTTTTCTGGCAATTCCCTGGTGGTGTCAGTTAATCTCCCCCACTACATGAACCAAACAACACCCCATCCTCGGACCCTAGCACTGTACCACCAACACGGTTAGCTGGGTTTTGCCAGAAATGGCCCCCAGATCTCCTGAGTACTGTTTGGGAGCCCCCAAGAAAGAGATTTGGAAACTCTGCACCCTGATTTTTTTTTGTTATTTCGTTTAGCGGCATATTGAAACATTTTTTGGGATATACTCGGCGTATAAGACGACCCCCGATTTTCGCTTGTCTCAAAAGTCGTCTTATATGCCAGAAAATATGGTAGATGTTTGACTTAAAACACTATGAAAAGATTCTGTAAGACACCTAAAATATAAGACTTTTGCTACTAGTGAAAGCCTCCATTAACACAATGATTTTAATATGCTCCCCTTTTTAATAAACAACACAATTACAAAGTTGTTCATGAACAACATGAACACCTTGAGTTTCATGTGAAAAGGGAAGTCAACCTTGGCGGATGTCCCGTCCCTAAGGAAGTCGTCACTACATCGGCCCCACCAATACCTCGTATTACCTTGGCAGATGTCCCGCCTCTAAGGAAGTCGTCACTACCCCTTCCCCCCTATAGTATATAAGGAGGGATGTAGAAAGCCAAGAGGTCTTTGCCTCTGTCCTATTCTGGGCACGCATTGACCCTGACTGGTCAGAATTAATAAAGGACTTACTGGAGCATTTGCTGGGGCCTCAGCCTCTTCATTTCTCTGCGTCGGGCAGCTAGATTAGGACGTCTGGACCTTTCACATGAAACTTGAATTTCAGCCTTACAATGTACACTCCCTTCATCCATGAACATTTTCCACCACCAGTGTCCCCAGGTTCCCTCCCTTGCCCCTGCCTCTCTGATGCAGGCATTTGCCTCTCTCTCTCTATCTATCTCTCTCTGTCTCTCTCTCTGTCTCTCTCTCTGTCTCTCTCTCTGTCTCTCTCTGTCTCTCTCTCTCCCTCTCTCTCTCCCCCTCTCTCTTTTTCTCTCTTTTTCTTCCTTTGTTCCCCATTTAGACACTGTGGTTTGCACTATTGTTAATGAAGAGATACCCTGCATATTATTTTATCTCTGTCCAACACTCAGTTCTTGTCTCAGTTCCTCCATTTTTGTCTTCCTTCTTTAATAATCTTTGCTGGGCCATGTCAGGAGGAAGACAATTAGTGATTAATAAAGGTGTGAACAGTGAACACATTGTTTCTCAGAGATCAGTTGTGTAATCATTTCTTCATTATTATTATACTTGGTAAGGGGTTTTAAATACAGATGATATATTTCCTTCCACTTCCTGCACCCTATAGCTGCTGGTGTTCCATTTCCTTTGCAATAATAATGAGTGAGAAATAAGGTATCTTTATCCCTTTCAGCTGTCTTGCTTTGGTCTCATAAGTAACCATTCTGTCACAGTTTCTGTGCAAATACTGTGGCCCTGTGTGTCATTTCAGCAATACATAAGGGAGACTGCCTCTCAGAATGCCTTGAAGTACTATAAGGAGAATTAACATTTACTCCTGAAAGCAGAATTTTCCATAAGCTTCTCAAAGAAGCAAAGGAAAGGTGCAAAACTGCTGTTTGCATCAAGGTGAGGGAAGCACATTGACAGAATCTGACAGTAGACAGACGTGGTCTGAGCTTGTCTTTCTTCTCTCAGATCTATTTTCTCTAACAACGGAGCTAACTGGACCATAAGATACACCGTACCTGCCTGCCCTCTCCTTAATCACCACCCACCTTGTTAGCTAAGTGTCCGGCCTGTCCAGATGCCGCTTGTGCTGTATTCAGGGAAATAAGTCAGTGGAAATGATGGCAATGTAGCCAATCAAAGGCGGAGTCAGTCTGTTTTTTTATGCATCAGTCAATCTCCTCTGTTTGCTTATTAAGGTCTCTTTGCAAAACCCCGTGGTGGCTTCCCTTTGGTACGCTAAGAAGTCTGAATCCTTGGAGTGAAATCACAGGTCTTTGAATGACTCTAGGAGTCTTTCTCTCTCTCTCTCTCTCTCTCTCTCTCTCTCTCTCTCTCTCTCTCTCTCTCTCTCTCTCTCTCTCTCTCTCTCTCTCTCTCTCTCTCTCTCTCTCTTTCTCTCTATCTCTCTCTCTCTCTCTCTCTCTCTCTCTCTCTCTCTCTCTCTCTCTCTCCCCTCCCTCCCTCCCACCCCTCTATCTCAGAAGTCTGAATTCTTGGCGTGAAGTCACAGGTCTTTGAATAACTCTAGGAGTCTTTCCTCTCTAAGTCTCTCTCCTCTCTCTGTCTCTCTGTCTTGTCTGTCTCTCTGTCTCTCTTCGTCTCTGTCTCTCTCTGTCTCTCTCTCTCTATCTTCCCTACCCCTCTCCCTGCCTCCATGGAGTGAAGTCACAGATCTTTGAATGACTTTGGCAGTCTGTCTGTCTGTCTCTCCATCCATGCCTTCTTCAACTTGCCAATGCAGTTTTGTTTTAAAACTTTGTAAGTCAGTTGTTTGGAATTTGAGAAGCCCTTTTTCCATGAAAACAATGTGATCAATGGTGAGAAGTTCCCCAGGCCAGTCCACAATAGCCTATTTAACCCAGAACATGGCTGGACTCTGGGGCCCACAGCTCGAGGCAGCCAGTAACCATTAAGATCATTGTTTCTCTGGGAAAATGTGCTCTGGGCTAATTGTGGATGCCAGAAGCAATTCTCGGGGCCTTTCTAGCCTCTGGCAGCTGGAGATCAGGCTCCCCAGTCCCTGTTTCCTTCAGGCTGTGCAATGGAAAGGTGGAAAGTCCTGGGGGGAATCAAAGGCAGAGGAGAGGGGGTGTGCACAGTCTGTTGACTTTTGCAAAAGATTTCTGCCAGGGATTTTTTGCTAGCAGAGCAAATAAAAACAACAGGGGCCCAAGTTCCAATTGACTTTTGAATAAACAATGACTACTTTCTAATATATGTCCTTGGCAGAACTGGGGACAGTTTTCCAGTTTCAAAAGTATTAGTTGCTTATTTGAAATTCCAATTTAACCTGAGCCCTGTAGTTTATCTCTCACAAACATGGTGACAGCTTATAGGCTTGATAAATTGCCTCTGCTGCAAGTTTTCTGTGGCAGAAAAACGGGATTTTAAAGCAGGAAAGCAAACTTTGTAGATCAGGGAAGGCCTCTTCAGAAAAGCAAAAGAATTCTGCTCTGTAGAACTCAAGGGTGTAGCCTTCAGCCTTACAAGGCCTTTGAGCTAAGCTCTTTCCCTTGGAAATCTCTTGAAGATATTCTTAGTCTTCTTGAAAGAGTGAGTATTGATTCATTTTCATGTTTTCTGAGTGGGCTGATGACCTGGAAAAGTTGTTTTGACCTTCTGTGCCTCAATTTCCTCATCTGTCCATGGGCATAATAATATTACATCCTCCTGGTTTTCAGCATGTGAGTTAAATCTGTTCATATGTATAGAGTTTAGAATGGTGTTGCGATCTTAAAGTTGTTTTATGTGTTTTTTTTTTGTTTTGTTTTTAGTTTTTGGGCCACACCCGAGGCGCTCAGGGGTTACTCCTGGCTATCTGCTCAGAAATAGCTCCTGGCAGACACGGGGGACCATATGGTACGCTGGGATTTGAACCAACCACCTTAGGTCCTGGGTTGGCTGCTTGCAAGGCAAACACCACTGTGCTATCTCTCCGGCCCCGCGATCTTAGAGTTTTAAAGCATATTCTTTATCTTTGTTATTTGATTTTACTTGTACTCTCAGGAGTAATGTGTTCTGTGTAAGTTGTTGTTTTAATATTATATGGTCCCAGAGAACTTTGTCCTTTCCTCTCCTCAAAATTTCAAGCTCTGAAGTCCCCTCCTTCTCTCTTTCTTTCGTGTGTCCATGTACATTCATGTATTTATCTTAGTATTTTATGGTTGCCTTTTTCTTGTATAGATCAGTGCTGTATTTACTATAATCAAACACATTAAAGTCTGAAGTTTGCTCTTGCTTCCCATGTACTACAGAAAACATTTTGTTTTTGTCTTTAAAATAAAGAAATTTAATGAAATAACTATGAATGATAAAATTATTAATAATTGGCTTTTAAATATGCAATATTTTGACACCAGTCTCACTACCAGTATCAACTCCCCTCCACCCCCGCCATCTTGACAGTCACATTTCAAAGTTCAGTGGTTGTAGTTTAGATCTTACATTTTCCATGTAGTCAAGTCTGTGCTTTGGATCTATAGTTATGCCACTCTCTCACATCTCTGGCATCGCCAAGGTACCTACCCTCCATTACTGTTCCTCCATTACCTCCCTTCTTTTCGTATTTCCCTCTGATTTCTCTCCTTCTCTGTCCTCCTCCCTAGGTTCTGTGTTCAAGGCTGATCTAAGCATTCATTCCTGAGTGCTGCTGGGTGTGACCCAAAAACCAAAAAAAAAAAAAAGGAAAAAAATGAAAAGTTAACTGAGTGATAATTTATTTACAATGTTGAGAACGAAAGTTGTAGAATAATGTAGGTACATTGGTATTAATAATTTAGGCACATTGTGTACCATAAATAATTTAGGTACATTAAAGAAAGACAGGGGTAAATACCCAAACAATGGAGCAAACAACACTGAAATCAAAAGACCCAAACTTTAACAAACCAACTAAAAAAAGTACTTGACAAAATGGCAGTCTTAGAGGGGAAAGTATGGGAAGGAACCTGGGCATATTGGTGTCAGGAAATTGACATTGGTGGTGGTATTACTAATAAAACATTGTACGTCTCAAACTCAACTATAAATTATGATGCTTTAATTAAAATTAAAACAATTAAAAATAAAATGTAATGTAATTAAAATTAAAACAAACAAAAAAGTAGTTCACAATACAGATCATGTTGAGCTCTTTATCTGGTATAAGAAAACCACAGCTGAAATTTCTCTAAATCCTCCTCTAAATCATACTTTATAGGTGCTTAAGTGTATATATATATATATATATATATATATATATATATATATATATACATAGTACCTCACTCTGCCTTTCAGATTTCTCTTTTTGGCCATAAATCTGCTTATTCAATGGCTTGACCCACATCCATTTATTCAAATAGCCCTTTGAAAAATAAATGTTGAATTAATAATTGAATAAATTAGCAGATAAAATACATGGCAGATCCTTTATGCACTTGAAAAATTGGTGAAAGAAAATTATTGACTTTTATAAATGGAGTTCATTCAGCAGACATGAAGAGAAAACTATGGGTGAAGATGACTATATTTTTATTTTAGTCTTCCATCCATTGATTCAAAGAAAGCATCTCTATATATGAAAGATTGATTTCAAAAAGTGATTTATAAACCCTGATAGTCAAATAGCATTATTCAGATAAACCAACTCATGGAATTAAGCTAAATACCCACTGACAGGCCTGGATATAGGAACTCTGGCATTTCTATTCAATGGACTACAACTCTGTCATTTAAAAAGGCAAAGCTGTGACCTTGGGGACAAACTGGGTAGCCTAGTGATGATTGGTTCAGTGAAATAAATCAGGAAGTAAAAGAAAATTACCAGGTGGTTTCATTCATATGTAGAATATTAATCACTAAAGCAAAACAAACTGACAGACTCTAACAAAAATAATTCCTAGGCCAGGTGAAAACTATGGTGGAGGGTAGGAGGAATGAGAAGGGGCATCTTTTGGTTGATGATTGGTACTGGGACTTTGGTGGTGGATGGGTAGTTATGAGAATCTTATATTCATAGGGAAGTGCTAAGCTATACATCTGAAATTTTATAATGTTGTAAACTAATGAAAAATTAGTAAAAGGGAGGAGCAGAAAGCTTTTCTAAAGAGGAAATATTTGAGACCTGACCTAAGTATTGAAAGAAAAGAATCAAGAGTGAAAGATAGAAAAAATAGTGGTATAGAGTCCCACAGTGGAAAGTATTTTAGAATACATTTTATTTATAGTGGAAAAAGAAGAATACCAGGTAACAAGTGTGAAAAAATGTTTTTGGAAAGCACCCAGAAGTGTTCAGGGCTCTATGCTTAGAGATCACTCGTGGCAGTGCCTGAGAGTTTATATGCCCTTCCAGGGTTCAGACTTGGGTTGTCTGCATGCAAGGCAAGCATATTATCAACTGTATCTCAGATCCCATGAAACTTTCACTAGAATAATATATTTTTGACCACACCCATTTGATGCTCAGGGATTACTCCTGGCTAAGTGCTCAGAAATTGCCTTTGGCTTGGGGGGACCATATGGGACACCGGGGGATCGAACCGCGGTTCTGATCCTTGGCTAGCACTTGCAAGGCAGACACCTTACCTCTAGTGCCACCTCGCCAGCCCCGAGAATAATATATTTTGATTTCTATATGCAATATTCAAAATAATGTATAAGGGGCAAAGTCAAAGCGTTGCTTGTCTTTCACTCTTTTTATGATAACTTTGGATAAATTAATTTATATTTATGTACTTTCATATATGAAGATTTTGTTTAAAATGCAGTGCATTTGTAGTCCAGTTAAGATTATTTTAGTCATCCGGCTATAAAGATCTAGCTTTCATTAATTACTAACATGCTAAGTGTTTTGTTACTCAAATTTATCTCTTTAACACAATTAATTTTTGAACAAATATAGGTCCAGTATAATTTTTCCAAGCATGTATCAATTTATTCCAATGCTATTTATTGGAAAACCTATATTTCATATAGTACTTTATAGTTTAACTGTTTACATAAAGCAAATGTCTATATGTATGGGAGGAATTTGTTTATTTTATCATTATCACTTTGTATTTCTCTAAGTTTTTCTGCTACACTGTCTAAATTATTGTAACTATATATGAAGTCTTGATATACAATATATCAAATCTTCCTATTTTTTTCTTTTAAATGAATAATAATGGCCCTATAAATTCCATATAAATTTAGAATCAGCTTGTTAGGTTTTACACACACTTATACACAGATATAAGCATTAAATAAAATTGATGATTAATGTATATATGATTGGAGAGAAATCATGTCATTCATCCATTAAATAAACCTGGCTTGTCTCTCTATATATTGCCATACACTTTAATTTCTTTTAGTATTATTATAGTATTATTTTCACAGATTTATCACAATTTTTTTTATTTTTCCTAAGTTTTGTATAAGGCTCCTGGTGTTATAAGTGCTTTTAAAACTGTAGGTAGAAATGCAATTAATTTGTGAGTATTGATATTGAGCTACTGACTCTGCTAACTAAGTCAAATTACTTATCTGTGATTTACCTTTGTTTCTTCCTTTAAAATATACACTTTTCTTTTTCTCTGGAACTCTAATACAAAATTGAATATAAGTGGTCATAGTTGACAAATTTGCATTTTTATAACAAAATAAAATAGTTGAACATTTTGCCATTTATTGGGTTTGTGATTGTCTTTTAAATACTTTATTATCAGATATATAAAGTTCTTTTCTGTTTAGAAGGGTTTTTGTTTGATCACAAATATATTTGAGGGGGCCCGGAGAGATAGCACAGAGGTGTTTGCCTTGCAAGCAGCCGATCCAGGACCGAAGGTGGTTGGTTCGAATCCCGGTGTCCCATATGGTCCCCCGTGCCTGCCAGGAGCTATTTCTGAGCAGACAGCCAGGAGTAACCCCTGAGCGCAGCCGGGTGTGACCCAAAAACCAAAAAAAAAAAAAAAAAATATATTTGAGGGCTGGAACAATAGTACAAAAGGTAGAATGCTTGCCTTGAATGTGACTGACCCAGGTTCAATCCCTGGCACCACATTTGGTCCCTGAGCTAGTTAGGAGTGATCCCTGAGCACAGATAGGAGTAGTTCCTGAGCACTACCAGGTGTGGCCCAAAAACACATATAAAACTAAATATATGTTGAATTTTCTGCTTTAAATTAATTAATGAATATATTCATTTATAATAATTTTCTATACTAACAATGAATTGCATAAATTAATTTTCTAATGTTGAACTATTGTTGAGCCTTTCATATAGACCCAACTAGATTATGATGTATATATATTCCATACAATCATAGGGTTATGCCTGATATGATGGCATTTAGTAAAATTTGTATACTTATAACTATAAGTAACATTTATCTGTTTGGTTTGGTTTTTTGCCACATCCAGTGATACTCAGGGGTTACTCCTGGTTCTATGTTCAGGAAGTATTACTGGCAGTGCTTGGGGGATCATATGGCATACCAAGGACTGAACTCAGGCTGGCCAACTTCAATGCAAAGAACTCTGTATTATCTCTCCAGCATCTCTAGGTTTAATTTTTCTCTAGTAAAGTTCTTTTGATCTGGGGTGTCACGTATAGGAATATTTATGACTATTACTTTTCTTTTATTAATTTATAAAACTGCTCTAGCTTTTAATTTCTTCTTGTATAAGTTGGGTAACTTTGATTTTTCCCACTTGATCTAAATTTTAAAATTAATTGAAACATTAGCATTTTTCATTGATTTTTACTATTCTTATATGCTCCCTCTCTTTTTTGGTTTTATTTTGCTAATTATTCCTAACATTGTAACAGAAACATTTTCATAAGGTCCACGTCTTATAACTTTACCTCATTTATTTAAGGTGTTCTCATATGAGAAATTTCTAATTACCATCATTATTTCTTATTTGACCCATAGGTGTTTGAGAAGCCTTTTGCGATTTTTCAATGCTTATTTTGTTGGTCTTTACATGATTTTCAAATGACAAAATAAAACAAACTGAGCCCAAAGAGTTAGTATAGCAAATACCATATATGATCCCCTGGTTCCCCTAGGAATGAAGAATGAACCCTGAGCACAGAGCCAGAAGTAAACCCTGAACACAGCTGGATGTGCCCTAAAACAATACAAAATATAAAGAAGTTTACAAAAAGTCACAAAAATTACACAAGAAATGCCCACATGGACTTCCCTTGGTTTTACTGTTAATAATTTGCCATTTGTGCATGTTTGTTCCTATGCTTGAACTCTCTTCTTTCTCTGGCTCTCTATTTGTTTCCACATCTTGTTTTTTTTCATGAACCATTGATAGTAAGTTCTTACATCATGCTTCTTTTAGACTGAATAAGACTGGTGCTTAAAAAACAGATCAAGAAAAGAATAAATTTCATTTCACAGACACAAAGATAGGATAAGAACATGAGCTGATTGAGAGCATGCCCTCCCTGGAATGATTTGCTAACAAGCTCTAAAAAAATCAGAGTGATGTTAGATAAATCATAAGCATAGGAAAGCTGTGAAAGAATTTTGCTGGAATTATAGCTATTCTGCTCTACTGAGTGTATTGCCAGAGAATTGAATACCAAGGAAGAGATGGGGAGGGGGTTTTCTACTTTGATAAATACTATGTAGATAACATGGGCCCAGAAACAAATGTGCCTCATTCCTGAGCTCAACCCAAGTTGTACACTTACAGTAAAACCCAAACAGATCCATAATTTTGAATTAGAACATTTCCAGAATTTAATTCATGGTGGTAGATACTGAAAAAATATGGAAAAAAAATCCAGATCAACCCTTCATTTTGGTTTATCACAGTGTCATTGCAACAGCCTATCAGAAAGTTGCTGAATGCCAGTTTATTTGTTTGTTTGTTTTTTGGTCTTACCCATCAGAGTTCAAAGGTTACTCCTGGTTTTGTGCTCATGATGAAAATTGGTGGTCTTGGGGAATCATATGGGGTGCAGGTGATCCAAACTGGGTTGACATGCAAGACAATTGCCTTATCTGCTGTACTTCCACTCTTAAAGGCCAGTTCAAATTACAGTAAAAAAATGATCTCAGGGCCTAGAGCGACTATACAGAAGGTAGGACACTTGCTTTGCATATGGCTCACCTGGGCTCAATCCTCAACACCCCATAGGACCCCCAAGTCTGCCAGAAGCATTCCTTGAGTGCAGACCTGAGCACTGCCTAGGACAGTCAAAACCACAATCAAGTAAACAAAAAAATCTCAGATACAACATCATTTGATGATATATCTGATTCTTTTGTGTCTTATAGAGGAAATGATTTTAACCTTTAAACAAAGACAAAATAATGATAGCTGCTACAAACACTCAAACATTAATATAAATGAGGATATTACAATGTAAATAAGTATTTATAAATATGTGGGTTTTTCTATTTATTTGTTGTTTTTTTATTTGTTTAATTACACTGTCATAGGATATTTTAGTTTATTTTTGTTTGTTTCTTTGGTTGGTTGATTTCTGTGCTACACCCGGCTGTTCTCATGGTTTCTCCTATCTCTGCGCTTAGAAATTTCTCATGGCAGTCTCGGGGGACCATATGAGATGCTGGGAATCAAACCCAGGTTCATCCCACGTGCAAAGAAAACATCCTTTCACTGTGCTATCTCTCCAGCTCAAGATATTTTAGTTTAGATGCTCCTAGTCTTCTGAAATACTGACAGATTGGCTGCACTCGATCCATGTCCACCATTCCCATTAGCATTAGAGAGTGAAGTCCTGGTAGCTGCATTTGCAGAACATATACACACAGTGAAATATGCAGGAATTATGGTCCAGCAAAAACTTAGTTCAAATCCCACTTCCACTCAATACTATCTATGTACTCTTGGGCAAATTATATCAATAATGCCTTATATTTCTAACATGGGTATTATAACTTATCACATAAAGTACTTACATGAAGCAAATAAAATGGTGTATTTCATTATGCCTAGTATAATAATTCCTACATGGTGCTTCATTCATTTTATCCATAATTACCATCCCTGAATGAAAGTATGTATGTGTTTGCACACACAAAACGAACCTCCACATAATGTATATCTGAGATCGCCTTGTCTCTTCCATAATATATGTTCACATTTTAAGGACTTCAGATTTGCTTAGATAGGAATAGGTTGACATCCATGACAGGTTTAGAACATATAGTTAAACTCCCATCAAAGTTAAAGTGAAATCAAAGTTCTCATAAAGAGGAACATGACCAAGAACCAAGCTATTTGCTCCAAAATATACATTAAAACTACAGAAACTAAGGGGGTCAGAAGATGGGTCTTTGACCCTATCAGTGAGGCTGTGAATTGTCCTTTGTTCTGGCCCACTTATGCCAGAACATATGTTCTCCTGCCTGTGGCTCTGTCAATGCAAGTGTGATTTCTGACCATATCAGAGCCATATGTGTGCAAGCATCACCTAACAGTGAACACTATGGCTAGGAGTGTGAGCTCTGGGTGAGCACATGTGTCATTCAAACTGAAGGGCATCATCCTGAGTACTACAACCAAAATGTGTATAAGGACATACTATAAAATGTGTGCAAGTACTGCAAATTAAAGAAACAGAAAACGTCATGGTTGAGTGCGTGTGTGTGAACACTACAATTATATATAAACTCAGGTGAGCACTACAGCCAAATATGTGAGCCTCATACCATACTGTGTGTAATACATGGTCTTTGTTATAAAAGCAACAGAGGGAGGGGAGAAAAACGTGTTGGAAATCTGTTCTAAATGACTTAATCTTTTCTTGATGGGTGTTTGCAAAACTTATTATGCTATAGTGATTAGCTCATAACATGAGCTCAATAAATTAAATATTTATTGACTATTTCAAAGATCAACTCACTACTCAGTAGATACTAGCTGATATGCTATAAGGAGTCTGATATTTCTATGAACTCTCTAAAAAGGTTGACTTCACCCTACTTAGCATACATATCTGTTAGCCTATGATAACTCTATGAGAATACTTATGGCCCAAACAATGGTCTTCTGTGTCAGAAATGTCTTGTTTTGGGGCCCAGAGAGATAGCACAGTGGCATTTGCCTTGCAAGCAGCCGATCCAGGACCAAAGGTGGTTGGTTCGAATCCCGGTGTCCTATATGGTCCCCCGTGCCTGCCAGGAGCTATTTCTGAGCAGACAGCCAGGAATAACCCCTGAGTACCGCTGGGTGTGGCCCAAAAACAAACAAACAAAAAGAAATGTCTTGTTTTAAGGTTTTAACTGCAATAGCATAGTTTCATCTTGGGAATCACTATCAGTTTATGGGGAAGTGGACCTCAGGAGAGAGCATTGTTTCTTTTCTACTACAAAGCACTGAAATTTGTACCCAGTCAGCTTTCATGATGGATAAGGAACTTGAGATTTAATTTTAGAAATAATGATTTGTCCTCTCAAAAAGTGATGGTATCAGTAAAATAATTTGAATTTATTTTAAGTATATGATGAATCCAATAGCAAACTAGGATGAGGACATGAAAAAAGGTGGAGGGTAGAATGAAAAGATGTGATTGTATTCTCTCTAACAGGCTTGGTGAGCCTGGCTCTACTATTGCTGGCAGAGGGTGGGGCTCATCAGTCTAAAGCACTAAGACCATCCAACCATGATTCTCAGTATAGTTTAAGATTATACAAAGAGTTCGTGACTTTTCTTTTGAAGTTTAGCAGAAAAACTCTAATGGATTTTTTTCTAGATAGCAAATGCTCTTCAACTTTGCTTTCCACCTCCATTCGTTCCATAAAACTGCATATAAAATTTCTTATCCCAGAGTCTTTCCTGTTCATGTATATTTGCCAGGATTCAGAGCAAAGAAAGGGCATTTTCAAAAAATTTTAACTGCATAGCACAATTTCCTCTTGGGCATCACGAACAGTTATTCAACCAATTACAGTCTCACTCTTCTCTGTCTTTGGTTCAGCATATTCAAGAACTCAAAATGACCACCAATCAATCTCAATTTTAAGTAGTAAGGAGTCTGGATTCTAGTTAAAGGCCTATGTGCAGCATTTAAGAGTTCAAACATAGGTATTCTAAAATCTTTTCACAATGGGTCTCATGAAGGAAAATTTCTCCCCACACCAGACTTTTTAAAGTACAAGTCTCTGTTTTTTATGTTTCTGCTGTCTGATTGGTTATGCACCCATAAGGTTTTGAATGTTCTTATCTGATTGGTTACTCTGTATGCAAATTAGGTATTGTAGAACTGAGCAATTGGATTGCATATTTAAGTGAGCAATTGTGAGACAACCAATTAGATCATGTATCTATATGCAGGCAGGGGTTTTTAGAACTGAGCAACCAAATCATGTATATAAATAAGGAACTAATCAGAGGTCTTGATTACCTGATACTTCCTTCCTCAATTCCTCCATGTTTGTCTGTGTACAAAAGAAGCCAACCAGGAGACAGTCAATGGTGAACAAATCATATGTGGCCCTTGCTCTTTAGTGGAAAGGGTAGAAAATACACAACTAAATGTGTGGATGATCATTTAGTTTACTTATTAAGTTTAATCTGATTTAGTAATTTTTAATCTAGTGAATAACTTAAAGCAGTGTACTGCAGACATAACTGATAAAGGTGTACATGTGTGCATGTTTTAAAGGCTAGCTTTTCTATGAGACAGATTAGCATAAAACAAATTATTAGGAAGATACTTCAAGTTCAACAGCCATTGAAGAGATGATGAGAAAACGGTCAGAAGAGTGATTGGGTTGTATTAGTCACTCAATAAAGGCATGATCTGAACCCCAGAAAATGCTCAGCTGAGACAGTCCTTCAGAATTCTCCTATTTTGAGATATCTAACCTATTTATATTTAAAAATTTTTCTTTTTGGATTTTGGTTCACACCTGGTGGTGCTCAGGGGTTACTCCTTGCTCAATACTCAGAAATCATTCTTGGCTGGCTCGTGGGATCATATGGGATGCCGGAACTCAAACCACTGTCTGTCTTGGGTTGGCTGTGTGCAAAGTAAACGCCCTCCTGCTGGGCTATCTCTCCAGCCCCTATATTCAAATTCATGCAGCAAATCCCCTGGGGTAGAGTAACCTTCATAAATAATCCTGTGCCTGAAAAACAGGTTTTTTTTTCCAGGTCAGGCAGAGAACCTATAGCAAAAATCTTTTTTTTTTTTTTTTGTACAAAAATCTTTTAAGTCCAATAGCAGGGAGCAAGTATCACCCATAGGTAGTCTCATGAGGAAAACAGGCCTGGCTGAAGACAGGCCTGGCTGTTCCACCTGAAAAACCACTCAGAACCCTTAGTTGTGAGCATTGATATTGTCAACAGTCAAAAAGCCTTGCTCATTTATCCTGAATTTATTATTGTTGTTGTTATTATTATTATCATTATTATTATTCTCCAATGTTTCCTCATTTGAAGCTTTATTTAAACAAGGTAATTTGCAGAGCTGTTTCCAGTACAGTAATTTAAAGTATTCCATATTCTGACAACAATTCCACCACCAGTGTGACCTCTCTACCAATGTCCCAAGTGACCCACACATCCTTAGCAGGCACAAAATAATTGGCTTTATATTGCATGTTACAATGTGTATCTTATCCTAGTGCTGCTGAAGTGATTGAAGATTTGCCAAGCTGTTAGGTGCTAGTTGAGTTTTCTGTGCTATTGTTTTACCCACCTATATTAGTGGGCTTCAATGTGAATTTCCCACTAATTTCTTTGGATTCTTCCTAGACTGCCAGTACTATGAACGTTGGCGCGGTTGCTCAGCCACATACACAGCAGTTCACTCCTTCTGTGGAAAGACCAAGCACCATGCTCAGGGGCCTAACAAGTTTGCCTAGGAGGCCATTTTTTTCTAATGTGACCATGGGGCTAGTCTTTGAAATTCAAGAGGATGTGGATGTGGGTATGTGAAATGTTGGGCCTCCCATCAGGGCAGAAACTGGACATGTCCCACACTGAGGCAGGTCCAATTACCTTGATTCCTGATGGTTTAAGTTGAATGCTAATTACACTAACTACACCTCTGTTGTTTGTTTTCACAGATATTGAATTTTGTTAGATATCTCCATAATATTTTGTGTCAGCATCTTTCATTCTATTGCTCACTCCAGTCATTGCATATGTATGGTTTCTGATAGTTCAATGTCACTCTCTAGACTTTACTGAGATCTCCATTTATTTATGATCACCTATCCAACTATCTGCCCATCCTACAAGAGAGGTCCACCACTCATCTTCTTTATGATGCTGGTGCTTTCATAATTGTCTTTCTGGAGCCTACAACTTTAAGGCTATCCTATAGAGCAAGAGACCTGGTGAGCTTCCAGATTTTCACTGAATTACTCTAGCATGGTACAGCGACCAGGCATCCTAGAGAGTTGCAATGTCTTGTCAATAGCTTCACTAATACTGAAAAACCTACTTTGAGGACTCAGTGAGCTTGACCTGAGATTTAATCTAATATATCCAGTGGCAATCACCCCAAACTTGCAATCCAACACCCTGAAGGCTGTGATGGTACATGTAAAAGAAGAAAAGAACAGTAGCAGTGACACAATAAGCCTGTGAGCAAATTAGTGGAGACATGTCCATGGAAGTCCTATAACACCCACCAGTCCAACATGACCTTGAGAAGAAAGAAAATATACTATGCTGCTCCCACCCTCACACATCAAGTTCTTTGAGCTTTAATCCTGCTTTTTTTCTAGCCTGTCTGAAGGTCTATCATTTCTCTTTTTGTTTGTGGTAGTTTTTTTTTGGCTACACCCAGCAATGCTCAGGGGTTTCTCCTAGATCTGCACTCAGGGATTACTCCAGGTCATGCTCAGGATGCTGAGGATCTAACCTGGGTCAGCCGCATGAAAGGCAAATGCCCTACCCACTGTGCTATCACTCTGTCCCCAGGTGCAACATTTTTATCTTGTATGGTAGTGTCTTGATTTTTGTTCTAAATTTCTAAGATTCATTCTAAAGAGTATTTGTTGATGGTGTCCTAGTTCTCAATATGGTATAAAATTTCGTATCTCTGGTAAATTCTGCCATATTCACACCAATCTGAAATGTGTTCTTTCTGGGCCTGCTGGAGAGTGCTGAATAGGACCAGCTTCTCATTGGGGATCAAGTTCTTCTCTAAGTCAACCCATAATATCCCCCACTAGAGAATGGTGTGGTGTAATACTAGTTATTGTGCTATAGACCAGGAGATGAGGTTAATGAAGATACCGAGAGAACATGCCACTTGAAGGGCAGAAATTTCTGCCTCACTCTTAAAAATAGGGAGAACATATGTAAAAGACTGTACTATTTCTGAAAATTCACAAGTTTTAAGAATCTCAGAAGCTTTCTGCTACTCAGCTGTAGCAATCCAGAAAGTGCATCATGAAATTTGAGTTTCTACTTTTGCTTAAGCAATAGACTTGTCTTCAGTCCTGTTATGTTGATAATCACTTTCTAGGTCTATACTTCAACTTTTACTGATATTTGGGTGCAAGACAACCTTATACCTCTGATCTTTCTGTGTAGCTTCTACCAATTAATCACTAATAGTACTTGATTTTCATGTTCCAAATCATCAAACCTACTTCATAGATCCCACCCAATTTATCTGCATATGGATTTCATTTTCTAAGCAGGACAATACAGTTCTCAGAGGTACAAATAGCACCAATTGAGTTATTCCCTTTTGATGAGGTTATTCCTGTGCATTTTTAATTCAGGTGGCTTCATCACTTGCTGTCTGGTGCATGGCTCAACTCTAGGATGCTTCAGGCTTTCATTCTCAGGTTACTATAGTCAACTTTTGTAGTATGACTCACCTCAGATGTCAGATGGAATTTAAAGTTATAGTATTATATTAGCCAGAACACCACCAGAAAGTGCTCTAGGAATCATGTGCCTTTTGTGAAATGACAGGAAGTAAGATTGGGCAGAGAGAAGCTGGGCTGTAACATGAGCTATGCCAAGGTTTCATTCATGCCCTTGGTGATTGCTGAGGGTATATAGACTATTATACCCTATTGCCATGGGGTGGCAGGTCCTTAAGTTTCACTACTGACAAGCCATTGGATCCAAACTAAACCCTAGAGGCTGCATTCTTTCATGCCAAAGCCAAGTGTTGGCAGCATTCCCAACAGTTCGAGGAACTAAGTTCTTTAGTCTCTACTGGAGAATCTGCTGATGCCTCAAAGATCCATATGCTTATGGATGTTAATATAAAATTAGCCAGAATGCACATTAAAATGGGAAAATACTATACATACAAATAAGATCCTATCTAATAGAGATTGGAACACACAAATCTTGTAGTGCAAAGGGACCTTACACCCTGAACATTGACATAACGACCTGGCACAGACCTCAGAAAAAAAGGGCATTTTCCATTCACCCCTGAACCAGGGAAGCCATCCACGAAACATCCAGGCTGGTCTATAACATCACCTGGAAGCAATCCTCTACCACGGAAGATCCTACACTGCTCAGATATCGACCTGCTCAAAAGAGACTTCCCTTAACACTGAGAAGACTTAACAACAACGACCTGCTTACAGGACAGGGCTCCCTGCATTGCCCTTTGATTGTGAGGTGAAAGGAGAGGACGCTCCACATCCTGACTTCAATGTAGAATATGCAGATTCCAGGATCTTTAATACAGAAACATGATACCAACAACAGAGACTGTGTGAAAAATAAAAGTGTGTTGGCACTACAGACAATGTCTTGGATTGGACGATCTAGCTTGCCTGGAGCCTAGAGTTGGTCTTGTGCCAGGAAACTTCAGGGCTCGGGTCTCTTTGTATTTAGGCCAACGTTACTTCTTTCCATGTCCCTCATATTTTGGTGGGCTATGAAAAAAACAATTGCCACTCTAACACCATTTTTACTTTGACTCTTTTGACTCTAATCCTTTGACTCTAATCCTTAAAAAGAACCCACTTAAAATTTGAGGTTAGGGCCCGGAGAGATAGCACAGCGGCGTTTGCCTTGCAAGCAGCCGAACCAGAACCAAAGGTGGTTGGTTCGAATCCCGGTGTCCCATATGGTCCCCCGTGCCTGCCAGGAGCTATTTCTGAGCAGACAGCAAGGACTAACCCCTGAGCAATGCCGGGTGTGGCCCAAAAAACCAAAAAACAAAAATTTGAGGTTAACTTAAGCTAATATGCCTGTATATGGAAATGTAAAAAAAAAATACT